>NC_035166.2:8536757-8843517 GCF_001659605.2 Manihot esculenta
CGGCCGAACTTGAGGTTCGGCGGCCGAACCTGGGTTTTTCTCCAAGGTTGTTTTTATTCAAAAACTCATTTCCTCTTTACTTAAAACCATCAAAAACAATTAAAACATTTTATGAAAACATGTTTCTGCCCTACTAGAGGCTTCCGACATCCGAGATTCCACCGGACGGTAGGAATTCCGATACCGGAGTCTAGCCGGGTATTACAGTCTTAGTCCAAGTAGATGAACTTGTCTTTCCTGCTGATTTTTATGTGATTGATACTAAGGAAGATAGTTGCAATACTAGTTCTGACATTCTTCTTGGACATCCTTTCTTGAGTACTGCTAGAACTAAAATTGATGTACATGATGGTACCCTTACCATGGAATTTGAAGGGGAAGTCATTAAGTACAATGTAATACCCGGCTAGATTCCGGCATCGGAATCCCTACCTTCCGACGGAATCTCCGTTGGAATCTAGAATTTCTGAAGATGCCAGAGGCTTCTAGAGGGGTAAAATGTGTTTTCTAAAATGTTTTTTTATTGATTTCATGGTTTTAAATGAAAAAGAATTGAGTTTTGAAAAGAAAAGACCAAGGAGACATTTGCCAGGTTCGGCCGCCGAAAGTCAAGTTCGGCCGCCGAACATGGGAAGGCTTCGGGAGTGCCTTTGGCCTCTGAAAGTCTTGTTTGAACGAGCCAAGGTTCGGCCGCCGAACCTTAAGTTCGGCTGCCGAACATGCATGAGTTTAGGGGGCACGTTAGGCTGCCGAAGGTCTTCGACCAGGCCACCTATAAAGAGCCCTCAGATCGAAAAATGGGCGAGTTTTCTCCCCATTCTCCAGCTCAGGTGAGTTTATGTCCTCATTTGGTCATTTTCATGTTTTTCTTCATCTCCTTCATGTTTTCATGAGTTGTATGGCTGTTTTGAAGAGTTTTCAAGCTTAGATCAAGTTTTGGGAACTTGGAGACCCAAGGAGTTAGTTTTTCCCATCTCCAAGTTAGAGCTCGCACAAACCCTCGATCTTCAAGAGGTAAGTGTGGATCTATGCTTTCCCTTACGTTTCATGAAGTTTTAAGTGAGTTTTAAGAGGTTTTGATGGTTGAGTGAGTAGATATGCATGTTAGGATTTATGTGGGTTTTATGCCAATGTATGTTATGTGATGCTCATGTATGTTTATATGATGCTTTGTTGAAGGTTTAAGCTAGTTTATGAATGTGGGAGAGTGTATGCATGATTGGGAAAGAGTAAGTGAGGTTATGGGTTGTTTTGATGGTTTTGGCCTATGTGGGTCATAAGCTATCAAGGTATGCTTTTGATGTTGTTTTTGGAGTTTAATCAAGTTGTTAAGCCCCTTTGTGCATGGTTAAAGGTTTATGCATGTTGTAGGAGGTTGAGTGCTTGTTTTGGGGTGTATGGAAAAGGTTTGGGGGCTGTTGTGCATGTGAAGGCTGAGTTCTGCCCTTTTGGGAAGAACTCAGGTTCGGCCGCCGAAAGGGCTTTCGGCCGCCGAACCTGCCTGTGGATGCATGGATTGGCCACCTAACCTTGCCCCCAAAGTTGAGTTTTGGCTTGAAAGCAGACTTTTGGCCGCCGAAGGTAATGTTCGGCCGCCGAATGTGCCTGACTTTCGTCTCTGGAGTGGGACTTTCGGCCGCCGAAGGTGCCGCCGAAAGAGCCCGAGTTTCATCTCTGGAGAGAGGGTTCGGCCGCCGAAGGTGCCGCCGAAAGTGCCCTGTCCAGCCTTTTCAAGGTTGTTTTCTATGCATGTTTAAGTGATGTTTTAGGGGGTTTTTGGGTAGTTGTTTATGGGTTGTTAGAGTGTGTTTGGCACCTCATTCGAGTCTACCTGTGTAGGATCGGACCCAAGAGACCGAGGAGGCCATCAGAGTTAGCAGTTGCAGAGTCAGTCCAGCGTCTGCCAGAGGTGAGTAGAACTAAACTTAAATATTTTATTTTATGAAATCAAATGCCTAAAGCATGTTCATGCATCATGATGATTATAGTAGGTTGATTGCACTAGTTTCACGAATATGGCGCATTGCATATTATGATGAATATGATGATGTGGATGGACCAAGGCGACCCCAATATCCCTAGTGATGTTGTAAGACCTGGCCGGGCCAGGCATACACATACAGTTGTTGTAAGACCTAGCCGGGCCAGGCATACACATACAGTTGTTGTAAGACCTGGCCGGGCCAGTCATACGAAGGTTGTAAGACCCGGCCGGGCCGGGCATACTGAGACTGGAGGGAGTTTGGTGATCAGGTCCAATCCGTGATGTGAATTGTTTATGCTGTGACGCATTTCATGAAAGCATGTAATTAATGAACTGTTTTCTTTGTTTCTACTCACTGGGCTTTTTAGCTCACCCCTCTCCCCTAACCCCAGTGTTGCAGGTATGAGGATGTCCGGGAAGTCTCAAGAGTTAAGGTTATGCTTATGTAATAGTATTAGATTAGCGTTTTAGTGTGGACATGTATTATAAATTGAGATAATGGATTGTAAGATAATGAAATGTAATTTAATGTAAAGTTAGTAGAGTTATGTTTATGGATTAGAATTGTGCTTGGCCCTAAGACTTGGTGTAATACCCGGCTAGACTTCGGTATCGGAATTCCTACCGTCCGGTGGAATCTCGGATGTCGGAAGCCTCTAGTAGGGTAAAACCATGTTTTTATATTAATGTGTTTTATGTTTTAAGCATGAAAGAAAATGAGTTTTTGCATGAAAATAGCATTGGAGGAAAACTCAGGTTCGGCCGCCGAACCTCAAGTTCGGCCACCGAACATGCATGCGTTTCGGGTGTGCTTTAGGCCCCCGAAAGCATAAGTGAGGGAAGTCCAGGTTTGGCCGCCGAACCTCAAGTTCGGCCGCCAAACATGGCATGCATGCGGAGGCACATTCGGCCCCCGAACGTGGTCTGGCCAGCCACTATAAAAGGGTCCCTTAGCCGAAAACGGGCGAGTTTTTTTTTTTTCCCCATTTTCGGCCAAGGTGAGCTCTCCGCCGTCCCTCACCAATCTTTGATTTTTTCCTCTAGATCTTTCAAGATTTTCATTTGTTTTAACTTTGTTTTGAAGATTTGGGCTTTTGAGCAAAGTTTTGGAGCTTGGAGGTTCAAGAACCCACTCTCTCCCACCTCCGAGTTTTAGGTCGTCTCTCTCTCGATCTTCAAGAGGTAAGAGCCGATCTTAAGCTTATTGCATGTTTAAAGTAAGTTTTAAGTAGATCTATGGGGGTAGAATGCATGTTTAGGTTATGGTTATGTTTATGAGTATAAATGTATGTTCTTGAGCAATGTGGATGCTTGATGTGTTGTAGATGGGGTTTATGATGGTTTGAGGCCCCTAGGAACATGTATGCTTGTGTATGTGTGTTGTAGAATAGATTTGATGCATGTTTGGAAGGTTTGGAGGCGAAATGTGCAAAGTGAGCCAAGTTTCTGCCCTTTGGCAGAAACCAGGTTCGGCAGCCGAAGGACTTTCGGCCGCCGAACATGGCTGGGGAGGCAGCCTTTCGGCTCCCGAAGCTTGCCCCCGAAAGGAGACTTTCGTCTCTGTCTGGCAGTTTCGGCCGCCGAAAGTGCCGCCGAACATGCATGAGTTTCGTCTCTGTCTGGGAGTTTCGGCCGCCGAAGGTGCCGCCGAACCTGCCTGACTTTCGGCTTTGGAGGGACTTTCGGCCGCCAAACCTGCCGCCAAAAGTGCCCTGTCCAGGCCTCTTTTGCATGTTTTTCTATGGTTGTTTCATGATGTTTTAGGGGGTTTTTGGGGAGTAGTTTATAGTTATGTTCAGGTATGTTTGGTCCCTCATTTGAGTCCACCTGTGTAGGTTCGGACCCGAGGAACCGAGGACCCCAGCAGTGAGTTCAGCTGCTTTGGTGTTGTCAGAGTCAGCCAGAGGTGAGTGGAACTAAACTTAATCTTTTAAATTAAGAAATTAAATGTTTTATCATGTTTCATGCATCGTGATTATGCAATAGGATGATTGCATTAGTTTTCACGAATATGCCGCATTGCATCGATTGTTGTTGATGTGGGTGAATGTTGGATGATCCAATTAGTCCATGACAGGAAGACCAGGACCCCATTCTACGGCCTGGCACAGAGTAAGGAAAGACCAGGACCCCATTCTACGGCCTGGCACGGTAATGGGACTCGAAGACCAGGAGCCCAGAGGAGGCCCTGGGATAATGGTAAGTAATGTATGTATGACAGGAAGACCAGGACTCCATGCTACGGCCTGGCACAGAGTTAGCTTGGACTAATTGGTGACAAGTTCACCCAACCCTTATGTGAATTGTCTGTGTTATGATGCATCTCATTGGAGCATCGTGTTAATATGTTTTATAGTTCAACTCACTGGGCTTTTAGCTCACCCCTCTCCCTTTTACCCCCAGGCTTGCAGGTACAGGATAGAAGAGGAGGTCGGTTAGAGTAAAGCTTGTTTATGTAATAGATAGAATGTGGACATGACAAATCGTAGTACGATGTAATGTAAAAGTACAGTATAGTTATGTAATGATGTTTATGGATATTAGAGGTGTGCTTGACCATAGAATGTTGTTATCCCTTTTAATACATGATCTTGGATATTTTATGTCATTTATGCAAACCAACTCAACATATGTTATGTCACCCATTTGGGGGCACTGATGAGATCCCACAGAGGGATCAATGTTATGATTATGTTATGTATAGTGCATGCACAGGTCGAGTTTGGTTGATGTACAGGGAAAGAAAAGTTTTAATTTTTATGCATGTTGTTGATCATGTATGGGATTATACAGGTTTGTAGGTTTCATGTCAGGCTTGCTACGGGTCCCGGCGGCCTTAAGCCGATCTGGATCCTAGCGCCGGTAGCGGTCCGATTTTCGGGTCGTTACAGAGTGGTATCAGAGCCCTAGGTTCATATGGTCGGACCTAGAGTGTCGGGCTCATAGATGTTATAGAAGGTCAAGCACAATAGGAAAGATCATGTCCACTAGGATAGGATGTGGAGTCCTGTCTTGCATGATGATGTGAAATGCCATGATAATATGCATGTGCATTAATGATATGCTATGATATGTGATGTATGTGATGCGGGTTCATGTGTGCCCACATGAACCATATGATGCTAATGTTTGCTTGTGATGTGCACTGTTTTTCAGAAAACAGGATGAGAGGAACTCGTCGATCAGCAAGTTTGACTGGAGTACCACCTGAGGATGAGGGCACGAGCGCCCGTCCTCCAGCATTGCCTAGGGCAATGTCTAGTAGGTCTAGCAGAGAAAGAGCAGTAAAAGACCCTAGAAGGTCTTTGGATCTGGGTAGAAGCAGATCAGTCAGAGGAACAGTTCAGGGAGGAGCGTCAGAGGACATGGGGGATGATATGGATGTAGAGCAGAGGAGGGATGGCAGTCTGGGAGTTAGCATGTCAGAAGAGGGAATGGGAGAGTCCCAAGGAGGCACTCAGGCCTCGGGATTTGTTCAGCCACCCCACTACCCACACTTCTCACAACATCCCGGGTATTCGATGGGAGGTACATCGGATTACCCTAGCTTCACCCCTTATCCCACACAGATGCCATACCCACCATACTACCCACCATATTCACAATACCCAATGTATCCACCCCCACCTTACTATCCAAATCCAGCAAACCCTACTTCAGAAAATGTTGCACCACCTCCACCACCTACAGAACCAGCAGCCCCAGTTACTCAACCTTCTAGACCCAACTCAGCCAGTGGGAGCAAGGTCAAGATGACCGATTACATGAAACTGGGTGCTCCTCAGTATGAAAAAGGGGATGACCCATTTGTGTATCTTGAAAGGGTTAAAGTGATCACAGAGGAGATTGGGGCTGATGACAGTAGAGCCATTCAGATGGCTGGGTTCACGCTTAAGTGCAAGAAGGCACGAGAGTGGTTCAAGAATTATGTGAACCCGAGAGTGGACAGCATGTCTTGGGAGGAGTTTGCAAACGAGTTTGCAGGATGGGCTTTTCCCGATAGTTCAAGGGAGCTGAAGATGATAGAGTTTGAACAGTTGAGGCAGACGGATGAAATGAGTGTAGAGGAGTACACCGACAGATTCTTGGAGCTGTTGCCTTTTGCTGGGCAGAGTCTGGATACAGATTCGAAGAGGTCAAGGATGTAACGACCCGAAAATCGGACCACTACCGGCGCTAGGATCCGGGTCGACTTAAGGCCGCCGGGACCCGTAGCAAGCCTGACATAAAACCTGTGAACCTGTATAATCCCATACATGATCAACAACATGCATAAAAATTAAAACTTTTCTTTCCATACTCATCAACCAAACTCAACCTGTGCATAACATTAACATAACATTGATCCCTCTGTGGGATCTCATCTGTACCCCCAATGGGTGATATAACATTTGTTGAGTTGATTTACATAAACATCATAAAAATCTCTAAGATCATGTGTTAAAAAGGGATACAACAATCTATGGTCAAGCACACTCTAACATCCATAAATCTCATTACATGACTATACTGTACTTTTACATTACAACTCTAATATACTCCCCAAAAACTCCCTAAAACATCCTGAAAACATCACATAAAAACATGCAAGAAATGGCTGAACAGGGCACTTTCGGCGGCAGGTTCGGCGGCCGAAAGTCCCTCCAGAGCCGAAAGTCAGGCACTTTCGGCGGCACCTTCGGCGGCCGAAAGTCCCAGACAGATCCGAAAGTCCTCTTTCGGGGGCAAGCTTCGGCAGCCGAAGGCTGCCTCCACAAGGGGGTTCGGCGGCCGAAACTCCCTTCGGCGGCCGAACCTGGTTTCTGCCAGAAGGGCAGAAACTTGGTTCACATGAACCCCTTGCTTCCCAAAACCTCAAATCAAGCATATATCTCAACCAAATCATGCATACAAGTTCCTAGGGGCCTCAAAACATCAAATACCCCAACTACAACACTTCAAACAAGCCACATTGTTCAAAACATCAATATTAACCCATAAACTCAATATATACCCTAACATGCATTTCTACCCATAGATCTTGCATAAAACTTATTTAAAACACATAAGGAGCTTAAGATCGGCTCTTACCTCTTGAAGATGGAGAGGGAGACGACCTAAACTTGGAGATCCACAAAAAAGGAGCTCCTGAGTTCCCAAAGCTCCAAAACTTGCTTTAAACGCTCAAAACTTGCAATGTGAGTTTAGAACTCAAGAAAAATGGAAGAGATTTGGAAGAAGAACACAAGAGTTGCAAAGGGAAGGTCGGAAGCTTGCTGTGGCCGAAAATGGGAGAAAACTCGCCCATTTCGGCTAAGTGCCCCTTTTATAGGTGGCTTGCCAGGCCACGTTCGGGGGCCGAATGTGCCTCCGCATCCATGCAATGTTCGGCGGCCGAACTTGACTTTCGGCGGCCGAACCTGGACTTCCCCAACTCATGCTTTCGGGGGCCTAACGTGCCTCCAAAATGCATGCATGTTCGGCGGCCGAACTTGACTTTCGGCGGCCGAACCTGGGTTTTCCTCCAAAGACTTTTCATGCAAAAACTCATTTTATTTAATGCTTGAAAATCATAAAACACATTAAAACATTTTTATAAAACATGATTCTACCCTTCTAGAGGTCTCCGACATCCGAGATTCCACCGGACGGTAGGAATTCCGATACCGGAGTCTAGCCGGGTATTACATTCTCCCCCCCTTAAGAACATTCGTCCCCGAATGTTCCACAACTAGCACATGCACAGAATCATCACCACATACACATAAAACACATAGAGACTAACCTTAAAAGAGATGAGGATATTGCCGGAGCATAGACTCCCGTGTCTCCCAAGTGCATTCTTCCAGATTGTGGTGGTTCCACAGGACTTTCACCATCGGGATTTCCTTGTTTCTCAATTTCCTGATCTGGGTGTCTATGATCCGTATTGGCTGTTCAACATAAGTGAGATCCTCTTGGATCTCCACATCAGGCTCACTAAGAACCTTGCCCGGATCTGACACGAACTTCCTCAACATAGAAACATGGAAAACCGGATGGATTCTTTCCATTGAAGCAGGTAAATCCAGCTTGTACGATACATTCCCAACCTTTTGCAAGATTTCAAAGGGTCCAATGTACCGTGGAGCCAGCTTACCTTTCTTCCCAAAGCGAACCACTCCTTTCATTGGAGACACTTTAAGCAATACCAGATCCCCCTCCTGAAACTCCACTTGCCGTCTGCGGAGGTCTGCATAACTCTTCTGTCTGCTTGCAGCTGTCTTGATTCTTTCTCTGATCATAGGCACCACCCTGCTGGTGATCTCTACTAGCTCGGGTCCTGCTAAGGACCTCTCTCCTACCTCTTCCCAGCAAACAGGTGATCTGCACTTCCTTCCATACAAAGCTTCATATGGGGCCATCCCAATGCTAGCATGATGACTGTTATTGTAGGCAAACTCCACCAAAGGTAGATGCTGCCTCCAAGAACCGCCAAAGTCCAGAACACACATTCTGAGCATATCTTCTATGGTCTGGATGGTCCTCTCTGACTGTCCGTCCGTCCGTGGATGAAAGGCAGTACTGAAATCCAACCTGGTACCCATGGCATCCTGCAGACTCCGCCAAAACCTGGAGGTGAACTGGGGCCCTCTATCTGACACTATTGAAACAGGAACCCCATGCAGTCTGACTATCTCATCAACATACACCTGCGCCAACTTGTCCACAGAATAGCCACTCCTGACAGGGATGAAGTGAGCAGATTTGGTGAGTCTGTCCACAATTACCCATATGGAGTCCAATCTGTTGGACGTCGCCGGTAACCCCACTACGAAGTCCATAGCTATATTCTCCCATTTCCACTCTGGAATAGGTAGCGGGTTAAGCATTCCAGCCGGCTTCTGATGTTCCAGCTTCACCCTCTGACACACTTCGCAGGCTGACACGAACTGTGCCACTTCTTTCTTCATAGCTGGCCACCAATAAACCTTCTTTAGATCCTGATACATCTTGGTGGCTCCGGGGTGAACGCTGTATCTTACATTATGAGCCTCTCTCATAATGTCTCCTTTTAGCCCTATGTCATCTGGTACACATAAACGACTCCCATAGCGGAGGATCCCCCTATTTTCGAATCTGAACTCACTGTCCTTGCCTGACTGAACCGTCCTGGCAATCTTCACTAACTCTGGGTCCTCATGCTGTCTCTGAGCCACCTGCTCCAGAAACACGGGTGTCACTTTCATCTGAGCAACCAAGGCACCTGTACCAGACAACTCCAACTGTAGACCTTCCTCAATGAGCTTGTAAAACTCCTTCACCACTGGTCTCCTCTCTGCCGTGATGTGGGATAGACTGCCTAGTGACTTCCGGCTTAGGGCGTCTGCCACGACATTCACCTTACCCGGATGATACTGGATCTTGCAATCATAGTCACTCAGCAGCTCTACCCATCTCCTCTGCCTCAAGTTCAAATCCCTCTGACTCAAGATGTACTGCAAGCTTTTATGATCTGTGAAGATCTCACATTTTACCCCATAGAGGTAATGCCTCCACATCTTGAGTGCAAAGATTACTGCTGCCATCTCAAGGTCATGTGTGGGGTAATTCAACTCATGCTTCTTTAGCTGCCTAGAAGCATAAGCAATCACCCTCTCATTCTGCATAAGCACACAACCCAGTCCCACACGGGACGCATCACAAAAGACTGTAAAGTCCTCTCCACTAGATGGCAGAGCTAAAACTGGTGCTGAAGTCAACCTCTTCTTGAGCTCTTCAAAACTCTCCTCGCACTGGTCGGTCCACAGAAACTTCTGATTCTTCCTGGTTAGTCTGGTCAGAGGAGCTGCAATTTTTGAGAAGTCCTGAACAAACCTCCTGTAGTAACCTGCCAAGCCCAAGAAACTTCTAATCTCTGTCACTGAAGTGGGTCTAGGCCAGTTAGCCACAGTCTCTGTCTTCTTGGGGTCTACCTCAATCCCATTCTCTGACACTACATGCCCCAAGAACGAAATGCTCCTCAGCCAGAACTCACATTTAGAGAACTTGGCATACAAGCCATGTTCCCTCAAGGTTTGTAGAACCAACCTCAGATGATGGGCATGCTCCTCTGCATTCCTGGAATACACTAAGATATCATCTATGAAGACAATAACAAAGTGGTCCAGGTACTGACTAAACACTCTATTCATGAGATCCATGATGTAACGACCCCAAAATGGACCGTCACCGGCGCTAGGATTCAGGTCGGCTTAAGGCCGCCAGGACCCGTAGCAAGCCTGCTATACTCTCTGTGTACCTGTAAATCTCTTACATGATCATACATGTTATGTGAGAATAAAAACTCTTTTCCTGATCCAAGGCTTAACCTGTGCATGCACTATCTCTGTCTATACCCCTGACTAGAGCTGGCTCTAGATGGGTTATCTCATACCTGTTAAGCCTGGTTTTTCACATACTCAGCAAAATATATACGTAAACAGATCATGTACAAAAATCAAAGATTTACAACACAACTATGTCAAGCACAAGTCTAACTGTAAGCACAATTAACACATCTCTTTAATATTACATGTCCACTCTAAGCTATTACAAGTTTCTTCTCTTATCTCTGAACTCTTCTGACCTTCGCCTGTACACTGTACACTGAAATCCTGCAAGACTGGGATTAAGGGAGTGGGATGAGCTCTATAGCCCAGTGAGTAGAATAACAAAATCAGTCATAAAATATGAGCACATGGAATGCGTCATAACACAGACAAGCCACACCAAGAGTAAACCTGTCACCACATAGCCTCAGTAACTTCCGTGCCAGGGCGTAGAATCGAGCACCTGGTCTTCCTGTCATATATGTATATGTGTGTATAACACCTCTGTACTTACCGTTGCCAGGGCGTAGTCAAAGGCTCCTGGTCTTTACTATACCTGCCAGGGCGTAGTCAAAGGCTCCTGGTCTTAACTCAGAGACTATTGGATCATTCAGCATTTACTCACACCAACAATTAACAATGCAATGCAACATATTCGTGAATACTAATGCAGGCAACCTATTTGCATAATCATGATGCATGAGATATGCTAAAACATTCCATTGTTTTATTAAAAATATTAAGTTTAGTTCCACTCACCTCTGGCTCTGGACTGACTCTGCAGGTTCAGTAAACTCTGGAGCAGTACTCACTGCTGCTCTCTCTGGTTCCTCTGGTCTGTAACACATAAAGACTCAAATGAGGGACCAAACTATCTTAAGCATAACTCTTTTAAACTACCCAAGAAACCCCTTAATCTCACTCTAAAACTCAGGCAAAGCATGCAAAAAGAAAAGCTGGACAGAACACTTTCGGCGGCAGGTTCGGCGGCCGAATGTCCTCTCCAGAGACGAAACTCAAGCACCTTCGGCGGCACCTTCGGCGGCCGAATCCCCCAAACAGAGCCGAACATGCAAAAACACTCGGGGGCAAACTGTGGCAATCAAGCCACCATGCAGGAGGTTCGGCGGCCGAATGAACCTTCGGCTGCCGAACCTGAGTTCATCCAGAACTCAGCTTCAACGGCAAACCATCTCCTTCTTCCTTCAACTTCTCAAATCATGCAAATTATACTCAAGTATATGTTCACAGGGGTCCAAAACTATCTAATAACCCCAACAACCAAAACAAACATAACACATAAACAAATAGACATGCATAAATCATCAAAACCACTACTTCTTACTTAAACATGCATCTCTCTCCCTTAACTTCCATAAAACCTTCAGAAAACACATAAACAGGTTCAAGAGCATTACTTACCTCCTGTAACAAGAAGATGAACACTCTGAACTAAGGACAACGGACCAACTCTCCTCAAACTCTCAAACTCTCTCAAACTTAGCTTTTTGCTTCAAAACATTCAAAACCTTGTGAACTATCAAAACACTCTGCATGAGCTGCTCAAACTCAGCAAATAAATTAGGGGAGACGTGGCCAAGCTTCTGGCAACAAGGTGGACATAACACCTGTCCAAAATGCTGACTAAGGATGCCCAAAAGCTGGCTGGCCAACTCAATTTCGGTTGCCCAATCGCATGCAAACTCATGCAACCTTCGGGGGCCGAACTTACCTTCGGCAACCAAACCTTGAGCACTTTCGGCGGCCGAACTTACCTTCGGCGGCCGAACTTGGCTGAAGTCTCCATGAACTATTTTCTCTTCAAAACTCAAAATTATATAACTGAAAAACCCTTAAAACACATCATAACACTTAGAAAACAAAAATCCTACCCTTAATCGAATCCCAGCACCCCGGATTCCACCAGACAACAGGAATTCCGGTACCGGACTCTAGCCGGGTATTACATTCTTCCCCCCTTAAGAACATTCGTCCTCGGATGTTCCTAAAACAAACAATACTCATAACAAAAGGAGGAAACGAACCTCAAAACAGATGTGGATACTGCTGGAGCATAGACTCCCGCGTCTCCCACGTGCACTCTTCTAGGTTATGGTGGTTCCACAAAACTTTCACCATCGGAATCTCCTTGTTCCTTAGCTGTCTGATCTGTGTGTCCAGAATCCGTACTGGCTGCTCTACATAAGTGAGATCCCCTAGAATCTCCACATCAGGTGCACTCATAACCTGATCCGGATCTGACACAAATTTCCGTAGCATAGAAACATGAAACACCGGGTGAATCCTCTCCATAGAAGGAGGTAAATCTAGCTTATATGATACATTTCCGATCCTCTGTAAAATCTCAAAGGGTCCAATGTATCGTGGAGCTAACTTACCTTTCTTCCCAAAACGAACCACTCCTTTCATTGGAGACACTTTTAGCAATACCCAATCTCCCTCCTGAAACTCTATCAGATTCCTGCGAATATCTGCGTAACTTTTCTGTCTACTCTGTGCTATTCTGATTCTCTCTCTGATTACTGGCACTGTTTTACTGGTAATCTCTACCAACTCTGGTCCGGCAAGAGCTTTCTCTCCTACCTCTTCCCAGCAAACAGGTGATCTACACTTCCTCCCATATAATGCTTCATAAGGAGCCATCCCAATGCTAGCATGATGACTATTATTGTAGGCAAACTCCACCAAAGGTAGATGCTGCCTCCAAGAACTGCCAAAGTCTAACACACACATTCTGAGCATATCCTCTATGGTCTGGATGGTCCTCTCTGACTGTCCATCAGTCTGTGGGTGAAATGCAGTACTAAAAGCTAATCTCATGCCCATAGCACTCTGCAAACTTCGCCAGAATCTGGAGGTAAACTGAGGTCCTCTGTCCGAAACTATAGACACTGGGACTCCATGTAATCTCACTATCTCATCCAGATACACCTGTGCTAACTTATCCACATAATAGTTACTCCGAATTGGTATGAAATGAGCAGATTTCGTGAGTCTGTCCACAATCACCCATATAGAGTCTATCCTGTTGGATGCTGCCGGTAAGCCCACGATGAAATCCATAGCTATGTTTTCCCATTTCCATTCTGGAATCGGCAGTGGGTTAAGCATTCCAGCCGGCTTCTGATGTTCTAACTTCACCCTTTGACAAGTCTCACAGGCTGTCACAAACTGCGCCACTTCCTTTTTCATGGCTGGCCACCAATACACTCTCTTTAGGTCTCGATACATCTTGGTGGCTCCGGGGTGAACACTATACCTTGCATTATGAGCTTCCCTCATAATGTCTTCCTTCAGACTGCTATTATCTGGTACACAAAGTCGACTGCCAAAATGAAGGATCCCTTTGCTATCAAATCTGAACTCTGCACTGTTGCCTGACTGAACAGTCCTGGCAATTTTCATCAACTCAGGGTCCTCGTGCTGTCTCTGTGCTATCCGCTCCAGAAACACTGGTGTCACTCTCATCTGTGCTATCAACGCACCTGTACCAGACAACTCTAGTTGTAACCCCTCATCGATGAGCTTGTATAGCTCCATCACTACTGGTCTCCGCTCTGCTGCTATATGAGATAAACTACCTAGTGACTTCCGACTCAAGGCGTCTGCCACAACATTCGCCTTACCCGGATGATACTGGATCTTACAATCATAATCACTAAGCAATTCTACCCATCTTCTCTGCCTCAAATTCAGTTCTCTCTGGCTCAAGATGTATTGTAAACTTTTGTGATCAGTGAAGATCTCGCATTTAACCCCGTAGAGGTAATGCCTCCACATCTTGAGTGCAAAGATAACTGCTGCCATCTCAAGGTCATGGGTGGGGTAATTCAACTCGTGCTTCTTTAACTGTCTAGAATCATAAGCAATCACCCTATCCTGCTGCATCAGAACACAACCCAATCCCACTCGAGACGCATCACAGAATACTGTGAAATCCTGGTCACTAGCAGGCAGAGCTAGCACTGGTGCTGTAGTCAGTCTCCTCTTGAGCTCCTCAAAGCTCTCCTCACACTGGTCTGACCAGATAAACTTCTGGTTCTTCTGAGTCAGTTTGGTCATAGGAGCTGCTATCTTTGAGAAATCCTGTACGAACCTCCTGTAGTAACCTGCCAGTCCTAGAAAGCTTTTAATCTCAGTCACTGTAGTAGGTCTGGGCCAGTTAGCTACAGCCTCTATCTTCTTGGGGTCTACCTCAATACCATCTGCTGACACCACATGTCCCAAGAAAGAAATGCTCCTCAACCAAAACTCACACTTCGAGAACTTGGCATACAACCCATGCTCTCTCAGTGTCTGCAGAACTAT
This sequence comes from Manihot esculenta, assembly GCF_001659605.2. Classification (NCBI taxonomy): domain Eukaryota; kingdom Viridiplantae; phylum Streptophyta; class Magnoliopsida; order Malpighiales; family Euphorbiaceae; genus Manihot; species Manihot esculenta. The sequence goes on from NC_035166.2 coordinate 8,551,401, forward strand.
TCGCAGATGATGGGCATGCTCTTCTGCATTTCTGGAATACACTAAGATGTCATCAATAAAAACAATCACAAAGTGATCCAGAAATTCGCTGAAAACTCTATTCATGAGATCCATGAATGCTGCAGGGGCATTAGTCAACCCGAACGGCATCACTAAGAACTCATAGTGCCCATATCTGGTCCTGAATGCTGTCTTAGGCACATCTGCCTCCCTGACTCTCAACTGATGATACCCGGATCTCAGATCTATTTTAGAGAAACAACCTGCTCCAGCTAGCTGGTCAAATAGATCATCAATCCTAGGCAGAGGATATCTATTCTTGGTAGTGACCTTGTTTAACTGTCTGTAATCAATACAAAGTCTGAGGGATCCATCCTTCTTTCTGACAAAAAGTACTGGAGCACCCCAAGGTGAGGTACTAGGGCGGATGAAACCCTTATCTACCAAGTCCTGCAACTGTTCTTTCAACTCCTTTAACTCTGCTGGCACCATCCTGTAGGGAGGAATAGAGATAGGTCTGGTCTCAGGCAACAATTCAATTTCAAACTCTATCTCCCTACCAGGTGGTAGTCCTAGAAGTTCGTCTGGGAAAACATCAAGAAACTCCCGAACTACTGGTACTGCGGCTGGTTCCCTAACCTGACTGTCTAGCTCTCTCACATGAGCTAGAAACCCCTGACAACCCCTCCTAAGCAAACGACAAGCCTGAAGGGCTAAAATCATACCTCTGGGTGTACCTCTCCTGTCTCCTCTGAAGACACACTCTGACCCATCCTGGTCTCTGAGACTCACTAACTTCTCTCGACAGTCCAAAGTAGCACTATATGCAGATAGCCAATCCATCCCTAGAATGACATCAAAATCTGTCAAGTCTAGAACCACAAGGTCAGCTGGAAGGCATCTACCCTCTATAAACACTGGACTGAAACGACAGACTGACACTGCCACTGATGGGTCGCATTTGGGTCCACTGACCCAGAGAGGATACTCTAACTCAGAACTGATCAAACCCAATCGCTCTATGGCTCTCGAAGCAATAAAGGAATGAGAAGCACCGGGGTCCATCAAAGCATACACATCTGAACACCCAATGATGAGATTACCTGACACCACTGTGTTCGACATGTTAGCCTCCTCCTGAGTCATGGTGAAAATCCGTGCTGGGGCTACAGGATTTCCACCTCGGGAACCTGCTGCTGAAGTAGAGGCTGCCCCTCTCCCTCTACCTCTACCACTACCCTGAGGCATAGCTGAAGCCGCTGGCTGCCCTACTGGCTGCGCTACACTGCCTGAACTCATCTGCTGGGAAGGTGCCACAAAAGTCACCTGAGGACACTCTCGAGCAAAATGCCCTACCTGTCCACATCTGAAACAGGCTGACGATCCCAACTGACAAGCTCCTCTGTGTGGTCTTCCACATCTTCCACATACTGGAACAGCTGTGCCAGAGCTTGAGCCATTACCCATTCCCAGACCTGACTTGACTTTACTCCAGAACCCTTTCCTTGTTCCTCTCGCTCTATCCCATCTCTTACTGCCTGTAGAACCTGAACTGGGGGCCTTAGAACCCGACGCCTGTGCCTTTGACTGTTTCTGAATAGTGGCACTAGCTTCCATCTTTCTGGCTGCATCTATAATAGAGTGAAAACTCTCCTTTTCTGCTGGAAGGATCAAAGAAGAATACCTGGGATGAAGTCTCATGGTATATCTCCTCGCCTTCTTCTGATCAGTATCATAGGCCTGACCCACGTACTGAAGCAGATCCAGGAACTTATCTGTGAACTCATCAACAGTCATCTCATCTGTTTGTCTCAACTGTTCAAACTCAATTATCTTCATCTCCCTGGAACTATCAGGAAAAGCCCACCCTGCAAACTCATTAGCAAACTCTCCCCACGACATACTGTTCATTCTGGGCTCTATATAGTTCTTAAACCATTCCCGAGCCTTCTTACACTTCAGTGTAAACCCTGCCATCTCTATGGCTCTACTGTCATCTGTACCCAACTCATCAGTGATCATCTTTACAAATCTCAGGTACTCAAATGGATCATCTCCCGTGTTAAACTTCGGAGCATCCAATTTAAGGTACTCAGTCATCTTTACCTTACTTCCAGATGAACTAGATGGAACCATTTGGGCAATAGGGGCTACTGGTTCTGTTTGTGGTGGTGGAGGTGCTGGTTCATTTATTTCTGGGTGTGCTGCACTTAAATGAATAGGGGAGGGTGGATACATAGGATATGGTGGATATGCTGGGTAATAGGGAGGATATGGTACATATGGCATGTGTGTAGGATATGGGTCAAAACGAGAGTACTCCGACATACCCTCCATTGGATACTCTGGATCCTGAAACAAGGATGGATAACCATAACCTGAGGCCTGAACGCCTCCCTCGGATTCTCCCATACCTTCATCCATAGACGGATCAGTCTCCATGGCCTCCCTCACTTCTTCTGATCCTCCTCCTCTAACTATCCCTCTTCTGCTCTCGTCTACAGACCTTCTAGGGTCTATTGACATGCCTTCCCTGCTAGATCTTTGCGACCTTGCCCTTGGCAATGCAGGAGGACGAGCAGCTAATCCCTCACTATCTGATGGGACTCCAGTCAATCGAGCGGATCGACGAGTTCCTCGCATCTTACCTCTGAAACCAACACATACTATAGCATATCAGCACATAAACACATATATCTTACTCATCAAAACACATGCATATGCATCTCATATCATCAAAAAGACAGGACTCAACATCCTATCCTAGTGGACATGCTTCCTATTGTGCTTGACCAACTCTAATCTCTCTGAGCCCGACACTCTCTCTATAGGTCCGATCATATGAACCTAGGGCTCTGATACCAATCTGTAACGACCCCAAAATGGACCGTCACCGGCGCTAGGATTCAGGTCGGCTTAAGGCCGCCAGGACCCGTAGCAAGCCTGCTATACTCTCTGTGTACCTGTAAATCTCTTACATGATCATACATGTTATGTGAGAATAAAAACTCTTTTCCTGATCCAAGGCTTAACCTGTGCATGCACTATCTCTGTCTATACCCCTGACTAGAGCTGGCTCTAGATGGGTTATCTCATACCTGTTAAGCCTGGTTTTTCACATACTCAGCAAAATATATACGTAAACAGATCATGTACAAAAATCAAAGATTTACAACACAACTATGTCAAGCACAAGTCTAACTGTAAGCACAATTAACACATCTCTTTAATATTACATGTCCACTCTAAGCTATTACAAGTTTCTTCTCTTATCTCTGAACTCTTCTGACCTTCCCCTGTACACTGTACACTGAAATCCTGCAAGACTGGGATTAAGGGAGTGGGATGAGCTCTATAGCCCAGTGAGTAGAATAACAAAATCAGTCATAAAATATGAGCACATGGAATGCGTCATAACACAGACAAGCCACACCAAGAGTAAACCTGTCACCACATAGCCTCAGTAACTTCCGTGCCAGGGCGTAGAATCGAGCACCTGGTCTTCCTGTCATATATGTATATGTGTGTATAACACCTCTGTACTTACCGTTGCCAGGGCGTAGTCAAAGGCTCCTGGTCTTTACTATACCTGCCAGGGCGTAGTCAAAGGCTCCTGGTCTTAACTCAGAGACTATTGGATCATTCAGCATTTACTCACACCAACAATTAACAATGCAATGCAACATATTCGTGAATACTAATGCAGGCAACCTATTTGCATAATCATGATGCATGAGATATGCTAAAACATTCCATTGTTTTATTAAAAATATTAAGTTTAGTTCCACTCACCTCTGGCTCTGGACTGACTCTGCAGGTTCAGTAAACTCTGGAGCAGTACTCACTGCTGCTCTCTCTGGTTCCTCTGGTCTGTAACACATAAAGACTCAAATGAGGGACCAAACTATCTTAAGCATAACTCTTTTAAACTACCCAAGAAACCCCTTAATCTCACTCTAAAACTCAGGCAAAGCATGCAAAAAGAAAAGCTGGACAGAACACTTTCGGCGGCAGGTTCGGCGGCCGAATGTCCTCTCCAGAGACGAAACTCAAGCACCTTCGGCGGCACCTTCGGCGGCCGAATCCCCCAAATAGAGCCGAACATGCAAAAACACTCAGGGGCAAACTGTGGCAATCAAGCCACCATGCAGGAGGTTCGGCGGCCGAATGAACCTTCGGCTGCCGAACCTGAGTTCATCCAGAACTCAGCTTCAACGGCAAACCATCTCCTTCTTCCTTCAACTTCTCAAATCATGCAAATTATACTCAAGTATATGTTCACAGGGGTCCAAAACTATCTAATAACCCCAACAACCAAAACAAACATAACACATAAACAAATAGACATGCATAAATCATCAAAACCACTACTTCTTACTTAAACATGCATCTCTCTCCCTTAACTTCCATAAAACCTTCAGAAAACACATAAACAGGTTCAAGAGCATTACTTACCTCCTGTAACAAGAAGATGAACACTCTGAACTAAGGACAACGGACCAACTCTCCTCAAACTCTCAAACTCTCTCAAACTTAGCTTTTTGCTTCAAAACATTCAAAACCTTGTGAACTATCAAAACACTCTGCATGAGCTGCTCAAACTCAGCAAATAAATTAGGGGAGACGTGGCCAAGCTTCTGGCAACAAGGTGGACATAACACCTATCCAAAATGCTGACTAAGGATGCCCAAAAGCTGGCTGGCCAACTCAATTTCGGCTGCCCAATCGCATGCAAACTCATGCAACCTTCGGGGGCCGAACTTACCTTCGGCAACCAAACCTTGAGCACTTTCGGCGGCCGAACTTACCTTCGGCGGCCGAACTTGGCTGAAGTCTCCATGAACTATTTTCTCTTCAAAACTCAAAACTATATAACTGAAAAACCCTTAAAACACATCATAACACTTAGAAAACAAAAATCCTACCCTTAATCGAATCCCAGCACCCCAGATTCCACCAGACAACAGGAATTCCGGTGCCGGACTCTAGCCGGGTATTACACATGAATGCTGTAGGGGCGTTAGTTAACCCGAACGGCATCACAAGGAACTCAAAATGCCCATATCTGGTCCTGAAAGCTGTCTTTGGTACGTCCTCTTCCCTGATCCTCAACTGATGGTACCTCGATCTCAGATCTATTTTGGAGAAACAACCCGCTCCTGCTAGCTGGTCGAATAGATCGTCGATCCTTGGCAATGGGTACTTGTTCTTGGTAGTGACTTTGTTCAACTGCCTGTAGTCGATACAAAATCTAAGGGATCCATCCTTCTTGCTCACAAACAAGACTGGAGCACCCCAGGGTGAGGTACTCGGTCAGATGAAGCCCTTGTCTACCAGCTCCTGCAACTGCTCCTTCAACTCTTTCAATTCTGCTGGCGCCATCCTGTAGGGAGGGATAGAGATCGGTCGGGTTCCAGGCATCAGTTCTATCTCGAACTCTATCTCCCTAGCAGTTGGTAAACCTGGCAGCTCGTCTGGGAACACATCTAAGAACTCTCTAACCACTGGCACCGAGGCGGGCTTTCTAACCTGACTATTTAGCTCTCTCACATGAGCCAAATACCCCTGACATCCCCTCCTAAGCAACCTACGAGCCTGAAGAGCTGAGATCATACCTCTAGGTGTACCCCTCCTGTCTCCTCTGAAGACAACCTCTGATCCATCCTGACCTTTGAACCTGACTACCTTGTCCCTGCAGTCCAAGGTAGCACCATGGGTAGATAACCAGTCCATCCCTAGAATGACGTCAAAGTCTGTCAAATCTAGAACCACTAGGTCGGCGGACATGCATCTCCCCTCAACAAAAACTGGACTACACTGACAGACTGACTCTGCCACTGATGGATCACACTTGGGTCCACTGACCCAGATAGGACACTCTAACCCAGAAGTCATCAATCCCAACCTCTGAACGACTCTCGGAGCAATAAAAGAATGAGATGCACCAGGGTCCATCAATGCATAAACATCCGAACAACCTATGACGAGATTACCTGCCACCATGGTGTTGGATGCGTCTGCCTCCTGCTGTGTCATTGTGAAGATCCGTGCTGGGGCTGATGGACCTTCACCTCTGAAACCCGCTGAAGAAGAGGCTGCCCCTCTCCCTCTGCCTCTGCCACTGGCCTGAGTCATGGCTGGAGCTGCTGGCTGCGCTACACTGCCTGAAGCTGTCTGCTGGGACTGAGCCATCGGGGCCGCTCTTGGACAATCTCGAGCTATATGCCCCTCCTGACCACATCTAAAACAGGTTGTAGTCCCTAACCGACAAACTCCCTTGTGTGGTCTACCACACCTTGCACAAACTGCATTATCCGCACCAGAGCTTGAGCCACTTCCAAATCCCAGACTAGACTTGACCTTGTTCCAGAACTTATTCTTCTTACCCTTGGGCTTACCCCATCTCTTACTGCCTAAAGCTGCTGCACTCAAGGTAGAGGGATCTAACCTTCCCCCACCCGGAGTTTTAGAACCGGAAGACTGTGCCACTGACTGCTTGACTGTCCCCTGAACGATGGCACTAGCCTCCATTTTCCTGGCCATATCTACTATGGCATGAAAGCTCTCCCTGTCCACTGACTGAATCAAGGAGGAATACCTGGAATGAAGTTTCATGACATACCTCCTTGACCTCTTTGAATCTGTGTCCAGACTCTGCCCAGAAAAAGGCAACAGCTCCATAAATCTGTCGGTGAACTCCTCCACACCCATTTCATCCGTCTGTCTCAACTGTTCAAACTCTATCATCTTCAGCTCCCTTGAACTATCGGGAAAAGCCCATCCTGCAAACTCGTTTGCAAACTCTTCCCAAGTCATGCTGTCCACTCTCGGGTTCACATAATTCTTGAACCACTCCCGTGCCTTCTTGCACTTAAGCGTGAACCCGGCCATCTGAATGGCTCTACTGTCATCAGCCCCAATCTCATTGGTGATTACTTTAACCCTTTCAAGGTACACAAATGGGTCATCCCCTTTTTCATACTGAGGAGCACCCAATTTCATGTAATCGGTCATCTTAACCTTGCTCCCACTGGCTGAGCTAGGTCTAGGTGGCTGAACAACTGGGGCTGCTGGTTCTGCAGGTGGTGGAGGTGGTACAACATTTTCTGAGGTAGGGTTTGCTGGACTTGGATAGTAGGGTGGAGGTGGATACATTGGGTACTAAGAGTATGGTGGGTAGTATGGTGGGTATGGCATCTGTGTGGGATAAGGGGTGAAACTAGGGTAATCCGATGTACCTCCCATCGAATACCCGGGATGTTGTGAGAAATGTGGGTAGTGAGGTGGCTGTACAAATCCCGAGGCCTGAGTGCCTCCTTGGGGCTCTCCCATTCCTTCTTCTGACATACTGACTCCCAAACTGCCATCCCTCCTCTGCTCCACATCCATATCATCCCCCATGCCCTCTGACGCTCCTCCCTGAACTGTTCCTCTGACTGATCTGCTTCTACCCAGATCCAAAGACCTTCTAGGGTCTCTTGCTGCTCTTTCTCTGTTAGACCTACTAGACATTGCCCTAGGCAATGCTGGAGGACGGGCGCTCATGCCCTCATCCTCAGGTGGTACTCCAGTCAATCTTGCTGATCGACGAGTTCCTCTCATCCTGTTTTCTGAAAAACAGTACACATAGCACAAACATTAGCATCATATGGTTCATGTGGGCACACATGAATCCGCATCACATACATCACATATCATAGCATATCATTAATGCACATGCATATTATCATGGCATTTCACATCATCATGCAAGACAGGACTCCACATCCTATCCTTGTGGACATGATCTTTTCCTATTGTGCTTGACCTTCTATAACATCTATGAGCCCGACACTTTAGGTCCGATCATATGAACCTAGGGCTCTGATACCATTCTGTAACGACCCGAAAATCGGACCGCTACCGGCGCTAGGATCCGGGTCGACTTAAGGCCGCCGGGACCCGTAGCAAGCCTGACATAAAACCTGTGAACCTGTATAATCCCATACATGATCAACAACATGCATAAAAATTAAAACTTTTCTTTCCATACTCATCAACCAAACTCAACCTGTGCATAACATTAACATAACATTGATCCCTCTGTGGGATCTCATCTGTACCCCCAATGGGTGATATAACATTTGTTGAGTTGGTTTACATAAACATCATAAAAATCTCTAAGATCATGTGTTAAAAAGGGATACAACAATCTATGGTCAAGCACACTCTAACATCCATAAACCTCATTACATGACTATACTGTACTTTTACATTACAACTCTAATATACTCCCCAAAAACTCCCTAAAACATCCTGAAAACATCACATAAAAACATGCAAGAAATGGCTGAACAGGGCACTTTCGGCGGCAGGTTCGGCGGCCGAAAGTCCCTCCAGAGCCGAAAGTCAGGCACTTTCGGCGGCACCTTCGGCGGCCGAAAGTCCTAGACAGATCCGAAAGTCCTCTTTCGGGGGCAAGCTTCGGCAGCCGAAGGCTGCCTCCACAAGGGGGTTCGGCGGCCGAAACTCCCTTCGGCGGCCGAACCTGGTTTCTGCCAGAAGGGCAGAAACTTGGTTCACATGAACCCCTTGCTTCCCAAAACCTCAAATCAAGCATATATCTCAACCAAATCATGCATACAAGTTCCTAGGGGCCTCAAAACATCAAATACCCCAACTACAACACTTCAAACAAGCCACATTGTTCAAAACATCAATATTAACCGATAAACTCAACATATACCCTAACATGCATTTCTACCCATAGATCTTGCATAAAACTTATTTAAAACACATAAGGAGCTTAAGATCGGCTCTTACCTCTTGAACATGGAGAGGGAGACGACCTAAACTTGGAGATCCATAAAAAAGGAGCTCCTGAGTTCCCAAAGCTCCAAAACTTGCTTTAAACGCTCAAAACTTGCAATGTGAGTTTAGAACTCAAGAAAAATGGAAGAGATTTGGAAGAAGAACACAAGAGTTGCAAAGGGAAGGTCGGAAGCTTGCTGTGGCCGAAAATAGGAGAAAACTTGCCCATTTCGGCTAAGTGCCCCTTTTATAGGTGGCTGGCCAGGCCACGTTCGGGGGCCGAATGTGCCTCCGCATCCATGCAATGTTCGGCGGCCGAACTTGAATTTCAGCGGCCGAACCTGGACTTCCCCAACTCATGCTTTCGGGGGCCTAACGTGCCTCCAAAACGCATGCATGTTCGGCGGCCGAACTTGACTTTCGGCGGCCGAACCTGGGTTTTCCTCCAAAGACTTTTCATGCAAAAACTCATTTTATTTAATGCTTGAAAATCATAAAACACATTAAAACATTTTTATAAAACATGATTCTACCCTTCTAGAGGTCTCCGACATCCGAGATTCCACCGGACGGTAGGAATTCCGATACCGGAGTCTAGCCAGGTATTACAAAGGAGGTATATCATGAAACTCCATTCCAGGTATTCCTCCTTGATCCAGTCAGTGGACAGGGAGAGCTTCCATGCCATAGTAGATATGGCCAGGAAAATGGAGGCCAGTGCCATCGTTCAGGGGACAGTTAAGCAGTCAGTGGCACAGTCTTCCGGTTTTAAAACTCCGGGTGGGGGAAGATTAGATCCCTCTACCCTGAGTGCAGCAGCTTCAGGCAGTAAGAGATGGGGTAAGCCCAAGGGTAAGAAGAATAAGTTCTAGAGTAAAGTCAAGTCCAGTCTGGGATTTGGGAGTGGCTCAAGCTCTGGTGCAAATAATGCAGTTTGTGCGAGGTGTGGTAGGCCACACAAGGGAGTATGTCGGTTTGGGACGAACGCCTGTTTCAGATGTGGTCAGGAGGGGCATATGGCTCGAGATTGTCCAAGAGCAGTCCCGATGGCTCAGTCCCAGCAGACAGCTTCAGGCAGTGTAGCGCAGCCAGCAGCTCCAGCCATGACTCAGGCCAGTGGCAGAGGTAGAGGGAGAGGGGCAGCCTCTTCTTCAGCGGGTTTCAAAGGTGAAGGTCCATCAGCTCCAGCACGGATCTTCACAATGACACAGCAGGAGGCAGATGCATCTAACACCGTGGTGGCAAGTAACTTAATCATTGGTTGTTCAGATGTGTATGCCTTGATGGACCCTGGTGCATCTCATTCTTTTATCGCTCCGAGAGCCGTGGGTAGGTTGGGTCTGATGACTTCTGGGTTAGAGTGTCCTCTCTGGGTCAGTGGACCCAAGTGTGATCCATCTATGGCAGAGTCAGTCTGCCAGTGTAGTCCTGTGTTTGTTGAGGGAAGATGCTTGTCCGCCGACCTAGTGGTTCTAGATTTGACAGATTTTGACGTCATTCTAGGGATGGACTGGTTATCTACCCATGGTGCTACCTTGGACTGCAGGGACAAGGTAGTCAGGTTTAGAGGTCAGGATGGGTCTGAGGTTGTCTTCAGAGGAGACAGGAGGGGTACACCTAGAGGTCTGATATCAGCTCTTCAGGCTCGTAGGTTGCTCAGGAGGGGATGTCAGGGGTATTTGGCTCATGTGAGAGAGCTTAGCAGTCAGGTTAGAGAGCCCGCCTCGGTGCCAGTGGTTAGAGAGTTCTTAGATGTGTTCCCAGACGAGCTGCCAGGTTTACCACCTGCTAGGGAGATAGAGTTCAAGATAGAACTGATGCCTGGAACCCGACCGATCTCTATCCCTCCCTATAGGATGGCGCCAACAGAATTGAAAGAGTTGAAGGAGCAGTTGCAGGAGCTGGTAGACAAGGGCTTCATCCGACCGAGTACCTCACCCTGGGGTGCTCCAGTTTTGTTTGTGAGAAAGAAGGATGGATCCCTTAGACTTTGTATCGACTACAGGCAGTTGAACAAAGTCACTACCAAGAATAAGTACCCATTGCCAAGGATCGATGATCTATTCGACCAGCTAGCAGGAGCGGGTTGTTTCTCCAAAATAGATCTGAGGTTCGGGTATCATCAGTTGAGAATCAGGGAAGAGGACGTGCCAAAGACAGCTTTCAGGACCAGATATGGGCATTTTGAGTTCCTTGTGATGCCGTTCGGGTTAACCAATGCCCCTGCAGCATTCATGGACCTCATGAACAGAGTGTTTAGCCAGTACCTGGATCACTTCGTTATTGTCTTCATAAATGATATCTTGGTGTATTCTAGGAATGCAGAGGAGCATGCCCATCATCTGAGGTTGGTTCTACAGACCTTGAGGGAACATGGCTTGTATGCCAAGTTCTCCAAGTGTGAGTTCTGGCTGAGGAGCATTTCATTCTTGGGGCATGTGGTGTCAGAAAATGGTATAGAGGTAGACCCCAAGAAGGTAGAAGCTGTGGCTAACTGGCCTAGACCCACTTTAGTGACAGAGATTAGAAGTTTCTTGAGTTTGGCAGGTTACTACAGGAGGTTCGTCCAGGACTTCTCGAAAATTGCAGCTCCTCTGACCAGGTTGACCAGGAAGAATCAGAAGTTTGTGTGGACCGACCAGTGCAAAGAGAGTTTTGAAGAGCTTAAGAAGAGGTTGACGTCGGCACCAGTGTTAGCTCTGCCATTCTGTGATGCATCCCGAGTGGGACTGGGTTGTGTGCTGATGCAAAATGAGAGGGTGATTGCTTATGCTTCTAGACAGCTAAAGAAGCATGAGTTGAATTACCCCACACATGACCTTGAGATGGCAGCAGTAATCTTGCACTCAAGATGTGGAGGCACTACCTCTATGGGGTAAAATGTGAGATCTTCACCGATCATAAAAGCCTGCAGTACATCCTGAGTCAAAGAGATTTGAACTTGAGACAGAGGAGATGGGTAGAACTGCTGAGTGACTACGATTGCAAGATTCAATATCATCCGGGTAAGGCGAATGTCGTGGCAGACGCCCTAAGCCGGAAGTCACTAGGCAGTCTATCCCACATCACGGCAGAGAGGAGACCAGTGGTGAAGGAGTTTTACAAGCTCAATGATGAAGGCCTACAGTTGGAGTTGTCTGGTACAGGTGCTTTAGTTGCTCAGATGAGAGTGGCACCCGTGTTTCTGGAGCAGGTGGCTCAGAAACAGCATGAGGACCTAGAGTTAGTAAAGATTGCCAGGACTGTTCAGTCAGGCAAAGACAGTGAGTTCTGATTTGACAGTAAAGGGATCCTCCGCTATGGGAGTCGTTTATGTGTACCATATGACATAGGGCTAAAAGGAGACATTATGAGAGAGGCTCATAATGCAAGATACAACGTTCACCCCGGAGCCACCAAGATGTATCAAGATCTGAAGAAAGTTTATTGGTGGCCAGCTATGAAGAGAGAAGTGGCACAGTTTGTGTCAGCCTGCGAAGTGTGTCAGAGGGTGAAGCTGGAACATCAGAAGCCGGCTGGAATGCTTAACCCGCTACCTATTCCAGAGTGGAAATGGGAGAATATAGCTATGGATTTCGTAGTGGGGTTACCGGCGACGTCCAACAGATTGGACTCCATATGGGTGATTGTGGACAGACTCACCAAATCTGCTCACTTCATCCCTGTCAGGAGTGGCTATTCTGTGGACAAGTTGGCGCAGTTGTATGTTAATGAGATAGTCAGACTGCATGGGGTTCCTGTTTCTATAGTGTCAGATAGAGGACCCCAGTTCACCTCCAGGTTTTGGCGGAGTCTGCAGGATGCCATGGGTACCAGGTTGGATTTCAGTACTGCCTTCCATCCACAGACTGATGGACAGTCAGAAAGGACCATCCAGACTATCGAGGATATGCTTAGAATGTGTGTGCTGGACTTTGGCGGTTCTTGGAGGCAGCATCTACCCTTGGTGGAGTTTGCCTACAACAACAGCCATCATGCTAGCATCGGGATGGCTCCATATGAAGCTTTATATGGAAGGAGGTGCAGGTCACCTGTTTGCTGGGAAGAAGTTGGAGAAAAGGCCTTGGCAGGGCCTGAGCTAGTAGAGATCACCAGCAGGGTGGTACCCTTAATCAGAGAGAGAATCAAGACGGCTGCAAGCAGACAGAAGAGTTATGCAGACATTCGCAGAAGACTAGTAGAGTTTCAGGAGGGGGATCTGGTATTGCTCAAGGTGTCTCCAATGAAAGGAGTGGTTCTCTTTGGAAAGAAAGGTAAACTAGCCCCACGATACATCGGACCCTTTGAAGTCTTGCAAAAGATTGGGAATGTGTCGTACAAGCTAGATTTGCCTGCTTCAATGGGAAGAATCCATCCGGTTTTCCATGTTTCAATGTTGAGGAAGTTTGTGTCAGATCCGGGCAAGGTTCTTAGTGAGCCTGATGTGGAGATCCAAGAGGATCTCACCTATGTTGAGCAGCCGGTACGGATTCTGGACACCCAGATCAGGAAGCTGAGAAACAAGGAAATCCCGATGGTGAAAGTCCTTTGGAACCACCACAATCTGGAAGAATGCACCTGGGAGACACAGGAGTCCATGCTCCAGCAGTACCCTTATCTTTTCTAAGGTTAGTTCCTTGTGAGTTTTTTTTTGTGCTCTGTGTGTTTGTTATATGTATGCCTTGCATGTACTAGTTGAGGAACATTCGGGGACGAATGTTCTTAAGGGGGGGAGAATGTAATACTCGGCTAGACTCCGGTATCGGAATTCCTACCGTCCGGTGGAATCTCGGATGTCGGAAGCCTCTAGTAGGGTAAAACCATGTTTTTATAAAATGTTTTAATGTGTTTTATGTTTTAAACATGAAAGAAAATGAGTTTTTGCATGAAAATAGCATTGGAGGAAAACTCAGGTTCGGCCGCCGAACCTCAAGTTCGGCCGCCGAACATGCATGCGTTTCGGGTGTGCTTTAGGCCCCCGAAAGCATAAGTGAGGGAAGTCCAGGTTCGGCCGCCGAACCTCAAGTTCGGCCGCCGAACATGGCATGCATGCGGAGGCATATTCGGCCCCCGAACGTGGTCTGGCCAGCCACTATAAAAGGGTCCCTTAGCCAAAAACGGGCGAGTTTTTTTTTTCCCCATTTTCGGCCAAGGTGAGCTCTCCGTCGTCCCTCACCAATCTTTGATGTTTTCCTCTAGATCTTTCAAGATTTTCATTTGTTTTAACTTTGTTTTGAAGATTTGGGCTTTTGAGCAAAGTTTTGGAGCTTGGAGGTTCAAGAACCCACTCTCTCCCACCTCCGAGTTTTAGGTCGTCTCTCTCTCGATCTTCAAGAGGTAAGAGCCGATCTTAAGCTCATTGCATGTTTAAAGTAAGTTTTAAGTAGATCTATGGGGGTAGAATGCATGTTTAGGTTATGGTTACGTTTATGAGTATAAATGTATGTTCTTGAGCAATGTGGATGCTTGATGTGTTGTAGATGGGGTTTATGATGGTTTGAGGCCCCTAGGAACATGTATGCTTGTTATGTGTATTGTAGAATAGGTTTGATGCATGTTTGGAAGGTTTGGAGGCGAAATGTGCAAAGGGAGCCAAGTTTCTGCCCTTTGGCAGAAACCAGGTTCGGCAGCCGAAGGACTTTCGGCCGCCGAACATGGCTGGGGAGGCAGCCTTTCGGCTGCCGAAGCTTGCCCCCCAAAGGAGACTTTCGTCTCTGTCTGGCAGTTTCGGCCGCTGAAAGTGCCGCCGAACATGCATGAGTTTCGTCTCTGTCTGGGAGTTTCGGCCGCCGAAGGTGCCGCCGAACCTGCCTGACTTTCGGTTTTGGAGGGACTTTCGGCCGCCGAACCTGTCGCCGAAAGTGCCCTGTCCAGGCCTCTTTTGCATGTTTTTCTATGGTTGTTTCATGATGTTTTAGGGGGTTTTTGGGGAGTAGTTTATAGTTATGTTCAGGTATGTTTGGTCCCTCATTTGAGTCCACCTGTGTAGGTTCGGACCCGAGGAACCGAGGACCCCAGCAGTGAGTTCAGCTGCTTCGGTGTTGTCAGAGTCAGCCAGAGGTGAGTGGAACTAAACTTAATCTTTTAAATTAAGAAATTAAATGTTTTTATCATGTTTCATGCATCATGATTATGCAATAGGATGATTGCATTAGTTTTCACGAATATGCCGCATTGCATCGATTGTTGTTGATGTGGGTGAATGTTGGATGATCCAATTAGTCCATGATAGGAAGACCAGGACCCCATTCTACGGCCTGGCACAGAGTAAGGAAAGACCAGGACCCCATTCTACGGCCTGGCACGGTAATGGGACTCGAAGACCAGGAGCCCAGAGGAGGCCCTAGGATAATGGTAAGTAATGTATGTATGACAGGAAGACCAGGACCCCATGCTACGGCCTGGCACAGAGTTAGCTTGGACTAATTGGTGACAAGTTCACCCAACCCTTATGTGAATTGTCTGTGTTATGATGCATCTCATTGGAGCATCGTGTTAATGTGTTTTATAGTTCAACTCACTGGGCTTTTAGCTCACCCCTCTCCCATTTACCCCCAGGCTTGCAAGTACAGGATAGAAGAGGAGGTCGGTTAGAGTAAAGCTTATTTATGTAATAGATAGAATGTGGACATGACAAATCGTAGTATGATGTAATGTAAAAGTACAGTATAGTTATGTAATGATGTTTATGGATATTAGAGGTGTGCTTGACCATAGAATGTTGTTATCCCTTTTAATACATGATCTTGGATATTTTATGTCATTTATGCAAACCAACTCAACATATGTTATGTCACCCATTTGGGGGCACTGATGAGATCCCACAGAGGGATCAATGTTATGATTATGTTATGTATAGTGCATGCACAGGTCGAGTTTGGTTGATGTACAGGGAAAGAAAAGTTTTAATTTTTATGCATGTTGTTGATCATGTATGGGATTATACAGGTTTGCAGGTTTCATGTCAGGCTTGCTACGGGTCCCGGCGGCCTTAAGCCGATCTGGATCCTAGCGCCGGTAGCGGTCCGATTTTCGGGTCGTTACACTTGGTTAGTCCCTGTTTAGTACATGATGTATGTTATGGTTTCATGTTGAGTTATGTTGGAACTAAACTTGTGGCATGTGTTGTTTACCATGCTAGTATATGTGATGAGGACCCTAGTGGAGGTCTTATGTTTGTGGTTTTGATGCATGCACAGGTTAGGTTCTAGTTCTTTGGATGTAATCCCAGCTTGATGTATGTTATGTTGACCCAGCTAGAGTTTTTGAGGGCTCTAGTAGGGGGTTCTTTATGTTTCCTGTATGTTGCATACAAGTCAAGCTCGGTCTATACATCATATGTTTAAGTTTTTATGTTAAGTTCTGATCATGTATGGGATTTGACCAGGTGATAGGAGGTATGTTAGGCTTGCTACAGGTCCCAGCGGCCTTAAGCCAATCTGGATCCTAGCGTCGGTAGCGGTTCGGACCGTTACAGAGGGGTATCGGTTTCCGGGTCGTTACAGATTTGGTATCAGAGCCCTAGGTTCACAGGATCGGACCTATAGAGTGTGTCGGGCTCATAAAGGTAATAGAAGGGCAAGCACAATAGGCGAAAATCATGTCCACTAGGATAGGATGTAGAGTCCTGTCTTGTATGATTGATGATGTGAAATGCCATGAGTTTATGCATGTGCATTAATGTTATGAATGATATGCTAAGTATGTAATGTAGGTTCATATGTTTCCACCTGAACCGTATGATTGACTGTATGATTGTATGTTGTTCTTCAGAGGAGCAAGGATGCGAGGTGCTCGTCGATCTGTGGAATCGACTGGAGTTCCATCTGAGAGGGAAGGTTTGGACACCTTTCCCCCTGCTCTGCCAAGAGCGCAGTCGTGGGGAGTCAGCAGATGGGGAACATCAAGGAACCCCGGAAGGTCTTTTGATGTAAGCAGAGAAGGAGTGGCTCCAAGGAGAAGGTCAGCTAGTATGAGGGAAGTAGAGTTGGATGTTCATAGAAGAGATATCAGTTTGGGAATCAGAGTGCCAGAAGAAAGTATGGGAGTTTCTCAGGAGGATGCTCAGACTCAGGATTCCAGAATCTCGGGTTCTGGAGGGATTGATCCCTCCACTCTGAGTACAGCCTCCACGAAAAATAAGAAGTGGGGCAGAACCCTGAGGGGGAAGAAGAAGAAGAAGTTTTGGAAGAATTTGAAGGCTAGTCTGGGATTAGGTGGTGGTTCGAGCTCTGGCTCAAGCAGTTCAAAATGCTTGAGGTGCGGTAGGCCGCACAAGGGAGTCTGTCTGATTGGGACTAATCTATGTTTTAGATGCGGACAGGAAGGGCACATGGTACGTGAGTGTCCCATTGCACCCTGGTTGGCACAGTCTCAACAGGCAACTTCAGGTAGAGCGGCTCAGCCAGCAGCTCCAGCCATGTTTCAGCATAGTGGTCGAGGCAGAGGGAGAGGGTCAGCCTTTCTTTCTTCAGGTTCCTGTGGAGAAGGTCCGTCAGCTCCAGTTCGGATCTTCACCCACGCTCAACAGGAGGCAGACACATCGAACATGGTGGTGTCAGGTACGCTCACTTTTGAATGTTCTGATGTGTATGTTTTTGTGAACCCTGGAGTTTCTCTTTCTTTAGTTGCTCTAGGAACCGTCGAGAGGTTGAGTTGATAGCTTCTGGGCTAGAGTGTTCTCTTTGGGTCAGTGGACTCACGTGTGATCCATCTGTGGTAGAGTCAGTCTGCCGGTTCAATTCTGTGTCAGTTGGGGGTAGATGCCTTCCACCCGACTTTGAGGTCCTAAGACTTGACTGTCTGGACGTCAGTTTAGGGTTGGACTGGGTTTTCTGCTCGTGGTGCTATCTGGTCTGTGGAGACAAGATAGTCAAGTTCAGAGGACGGGATGGATCAGAGGTAGTCTTTTGAGGGAACACAGCAGGGATGCCTAGAGGTTTGATTCAGCCTGTCAGGTTCGTAGGGTGCGTAGGAGGGATTTTCAGAGGGTTCTAGCTCTTGTTTGAGAGTTTGGTAGTTAGGTCAGGGAACCAGCCTCAGTGCCAGTTGTTAGAGAGAGTCTTAGCTGTCTTCCCAGACGAGTTGTCAGGTTTGCCATCTGTCAGGGAGATAGAGTTCTTCTCTATCCTTCCCTACAGGATAGCACCTGTAGAGCTGTAGAAGTTGTTAGAGCAGTTGTGTGACTTGGTAGACAAGGGTTTTATCCGACCTAGTACCTCACCCTGAAGTGTTCTAGTGTGGTTGTGGGAAAAGAAGGATGGATCCTTGAGACTTTATAACGACTGTAAGCAGTTGACCAAGGTCACTACCAAGGGCAGGTATTCCCATGCAGGATGGATGATCTATTGGGACAGTTAGTAGGAGCTGTTTGTTTTCCAAGATAGATCGGAAATCTGGGTACTACCTGTGAGAGTTAGAGTTAGTTTTGGGTTAGCAGTGAGAAGAAGCCAGTCAGTAAAGATGAAGAGAGAAGAGAAAGGATCAGAGAGCGCAGCGGAAGCTAGTGGAGTTCAGGAGAAGGTTGGGTATTGCTAAGGCGTTTCTTTTGGGAGAAGGTGTGCCTGGGAAACCCGGGAGTTCTTGCTCCAGCAGTACCTGTGTCTCTCTTTTAGGAGAGAGGTTTTTAGGTTTTGCTTGCTTATTTGCTTGCTTGCTTATGTATGCTTGATGCTATGTTTTCAGAATGCCTATTTGTTTGTGGAACATTCGGGGACGAATGTTTTTAAAGGGGGGAAGAATGTAATACCCGGCTAGATTTCGGCATCGGAATCCCTACCTTTCGGCGGAATCTCCGTTGGAATCTGGAATTTCTGAAGATGCCAGAGGCTTCTAGAGGGGTAAAATGTGTTTTCTAAAATGTTTTTATTGATTTCATGGTTTTAAATGAAAAAGAATTGAGTTTTGAAAAGAAAAGACCAAGGAGACATTTGCCAGGTTCGGCCGCCGAAAGTCAAGTTCGGCCGCCGAACATGGGAAGGCTTTGGGAGTGCCTTTGGCCTCCGAAAGTCTTGTTTGAACCAGCCAAGGTTCGGCCACCGAACCTCAAGTTCGGCCGCCGAACATGCATGAGTTTAGGGGGCACGTTAGGCTGCCGAAGGTCTTCGACCAGGCCACCTATAAAGAGCCCTCAGATTGGAAAATGGGCGAGTTTTCTCCCTATTCTCGAGCTCAGGTGAGTTTATATCCTCCTTTGGTCATTTTCATGTTTTTCTTCATCTCCTTCATGTTTTCATGAGTTGTATGGCTGTTTTGAAGAGTTTTCAAGCTTAGATCAAGTTTTGGGAACTTGGAGACCCAAGGAGTTAGTTTTTCCCATCTCCAAGTTAGAGCTCGCACAAACCCTCGATCTTCAAGAGGTAAGTGTGGATCTATGCTTTCCCTTACGTTTCATGAAGTTTTAAGTGAGTTTTAAGAGGTTTTGATGGTTGAGTGAGTAGATATGCATGTTAGGATTTATGTGGGTTTTATGCCAATGTATGTTATGTGATGCTCATGTATGTTTATATGATGCTTTGTTGAAGGTTTAAGCTAGTTTATGCATGTGGGAGAGTGTATGCATGATTGGGAAAGAGTAAATGAGGTTATGGGTTGTTTTGATGGTTTTGGCCTATGTGGGTCATAAGCTATCTAGGTATGCTTTTGATGTTGTTTTTGGAGTTTAATCAAGTTGTTAAGCCCCTTTGTGCATGGTTAAGGGTTTATGCATGTTGTAGGAGGTTGAGTGCTTGTTTTGGGTTGTTTGGAAAAGGTTTGGGGGCTGTTGTGCATGTGAAGGCTGAGTTCTGCCCTTCTGGGAAGAACTCAGGTTCGGCCGCCGAAAGGGCTTTCGGCCGCCGAACCTGCCTGTGGATGCATGGATTGGCCGCCTAACCTTGCCCTCGAAAGTTGAGTTTTGGCTTGAAAGCAGACTTTCGACCGCCGAAGGTAATGTTCGGCCGCCGAAAGTGCCTGACTTTCATCTCTGGAGTGAGACTTTCGGCCGCCGAAGGTGCTGCCGAAAGAGCCCGAGTTTCGTCTCTAGAGAGAGGGTTCGGCCGCCGAAGGTGCCGCCGAAAGTGCCCTGTCCAGCCTTTTCAAGGTTGTTTTCTATGCATCTTTAAGTGATGTTTTAGGGGGTTTTTGGGTAGTTGTTTATGGGTTGTTAGAGTGTGTTTGGCACCTCATTCGAGTCCACCTGTGTAGGATCGGACCCGAGAGACCGAGGAGGCCATTAGAGTTAGCAGTTGCAGAGTCAGTCCAGCGTCTGCCAGAGGTGAGTAGAACTAAACTTAAATCTTTTATTTTATGAAATCAAATGCCTAAAGCATGTTCATGCATCATGATGATTATAGTAGGTTGATTGCACTAGTTTCACGAATATGGCGCATTGCATATTATGATGAATATGATGATGTGGATGGACCAAGGCGACCCCAATATCCCTAGTGATGTTGTAAGACCTGGCCGGGCCAGGCATACACATACAGTTGTTGTAAGACCTGGCCGGGCCAGGCATACGAAGGTTGTAAGACCCGGCCGGGCCGGGCATACTGAGACTGGAGGGAGTTTGGTGGTCAGGTCCAATCCGTGATATGAATTATTTATGCTGTGACGCATTTCATGAAAGCATGTAATTAATGAACTATTTTCTTTGTTTCTACTCACTGGGCTTTTTAGCTCACCCCTCTCCCCTAACTCCAGTGTTGCAGGTATGAGGACGTCCGGAAAGTCTCAAGAGTTAAGGTTATGCTTATGTAATAGTATTAGATTAGCGTTTTAGTGTGGACATGTATTGTAAATTGAGATAATGGATTGTAAGATAATGTAATGTAATGTAATGTAAAGTTAGTAGAGTTATGTTTATGGATTAGAATTGTGCTTGGCCCTAAGACTTGGTTAGTCCCTGTTTAGTACATGATGTATGTTATGGTTTCATGTTGAGTTATGTTGGAACTAAACTTGTGGCATGTGTTGTTTACCACACTAGTATATGTGATGAGGACCCTAGTGGAGGTCTTATGTTTGTGGTTTTGATGCATGCACAGGTTAGGTTCTAGTTCTTTGGATGTAATCCCAGCTTGATGTATGCTATATTGACCCAGCTAGAGTTTTTGAGGGCTCTAGTAGGGGGTTCTTTATGTTTCCTGTATGTTGCATACAGGTCAAGCTCGGTCTATACATCATATGTTTAAGTTTTTATGTTAAGTTCTGATCATGTATGGGATTTGACCAGGTGATAGGAGGTATGTCAGGCTTGCTACGGGTCCCGGTGGCCTTAAGCCGATCTGGATCCTAGCGCCGGTAGCGGTTCGGGCCGTTACAGAGGGGTATCGATTTCCGAGTCGTTACATACAATGTCTATGATGCCATGAAATATCCACATGATATGTCCCCTGTTTATGGTCTTGATATTATTGATTGTTTAAGCCAAGATGTGTTTAATGAAAATCAAGATTCTGTTCTAGATGATGATCTTTGCAGAATTGAAACCCAGAAACTCAAAGAAACAATCTGCAGCATTCAGCAAGTTGAGGTAGCACAGACAGAAGACGTTCGGCCGCCGAACATAGCCCACCTTCGGCCGCCGAACCCTACTACCCTTCAAGAACCAGACTCTGTCGCACCGCTTCAGGAAAACATTGTGCAGAAAGAAGACATTCTTCGGCCGCCGAACATCTTCCGGCCGCCGAACCTCACTGACTTGCGGAAGCCGAATCCATCGCCACAGCCCATTCCGCAAACTGAAGAAATTCGGCTGCCGAACCCAGAACCTTTTCGGCCGCCGAACCTCGCACAGCAGCCCCCATCGCAAGCAAGCTCCTCTAATCCATCGTTGCAACCACCTTCTGATCTGAAGCCTCTTCCAGACCATCTGAAATACATGTACCTGGGAGCCAACAAGACACTACCAGTAATAGTGTCCAAAGAATTGAGCCAACAAGAAGAATCAAGTCTCTAGAAGGTACTACAAAAACACAAAGGAGCCATAGGATGGACCATTGATGACATCAAAGGTATCTCTCCCTCCACCTGCATGCATAGAATTCACATGGAGGATGAATGCAAGCCAATCAGAGATGCTAAAAGAAGACTGAATCCACCCATGATGGAGGTAGTGAAAAAAGAGATAGTCAAGCTCCTTAATGCAGGCATCATATACCCAATATCTGATAGCAAATGGGTGAGCCCTGTACATGTAGTTCCAAAGAAAATTGGAATTACCATTGTTCCAAATGCTGAAGGGGAACTTGTCCCCACTAGAGTTCAGAATGGATGGAGGGTATGCATGGACTATAGGAAGCTCAATGCTAGAAAGGACCACTTTCCACTACCTTTCATTGATCAGATGCTAGAAAGGCTTGCAGGTAAATCTCACTATTGTTGTCTTGATGGTTATTCAGGTTTCTACCAAATTTCAGTTGCTCCAGAAGATCAAGAGAAGACTACCTTCACTTGTCCTTTTGGCACTTTTGCCTTTAGAAGAATGCCATTTGGACTATGCAATGCACCTGCCACTTTTCAGCGATGCATGATGAGCATATTTTCTGACTATGTGGGTAAGACCATTGAGGTATTTATGGATGACTTCACAGTTCATGGCAACTCTTTTGATGAATGCCTTACCAATTTAGAAAAGATCTTGCAAAGATGCATTGAGACTAACCTTGTACTTAATTATGAAAAATGTCATTTTATGGTTAATCAAGGTATGGTCTTAGGTCATGTGGTTTCAGCCAAAGGCATTGAAGTTGACAAAGCCAAGGTAGACACCATCAAAAATCTGCCCTACCCTTCCAATGTTAAAGACATCCGTTCCTTTCTTGGACATGAAAGATTCTACAGAAGATTCATCAAAGATTTCTCAAAAATCACTTTGCCACTATGCAGATTGCTCCAGCAAGATGTAACATTTGATTTTGATGCAGATTGCAAAAAGGCATTTGATTTGATTAAAGAATTGCTTGTGACTGCCCCAATTATTCAAGGACCTGACTGGAACTTACCATTTGAAATCATGTGTGATGCAAGCAATTATGCAGTGGGAGCAGTTTTGGAGCAACGTGTGGGAAACTCACCACATGTCATTCACTATGCCTCTCGCACACTAGATGCTACACAAAGCAACTACACAACAACTAAAAAAGAACTCTTGGCAGTTGTATTTGCTTTGGAGAAGTTCAGACCATATCTATTGGGAACCAAAGCCATTGTCTATTCTGACCATGCAGCCTTGCGATACTTGATCAAGAAAAAAGAAGCAAAACCAAGGCTCATTAGGTGGATCCTACTTCTACAAGAATTTGATCTAGAGATAAGAGACAGGAAGGGTAAAGAGAACCTTGTGGCAGACCACCTCAGCCGACTTCCCTCTAGCTCTGCACCATGCCCAGTAAAAGAAGAGTTCCCAAACGAACATCTGTTCGTCACTCACTCTGCCTAAAGTGATCATGCCATGCACACCACACCCCAGGGAAGTACTCAGTTTCTTTTATTCTCTTCTCTCTTCTCCTCTCCTCTTCTCTTTTCTTTTACATTGAGGACAATGCATGATTTAAGTGTGGGGGTGCATATCTCTTCTTCATTCTTCTTTTTTCTTCTCCCTTTTCTTTTCTTTCTTCTTCTTCTCTTCTCTTCTTCTACGATTTCTCATGCTTTCAGATGCAAAAATTTTTTCTTTTTCCTTTCAGTTTTAAGTTCCTTTTAGTTAATTAGCCACAGTTAAATTTTAATTTGTTTTTGCTTTCAATAATACACACACAACCACAACCTTCTTCTTCTTTTTGTTTTGCTCTACTCAAACTGATGAACTATATTGGATGAGTTTTTCTTTCCATGACCCCATTGATGTGAAAACTCTTTAAACTTATGTTGAATCAATTGCAGTGAGTTGTATTCATGCTTGAGAATTGCCTTTTGAATTGAATCTTTGAGTTTGCCATGGTGAAAAATATATTGATGACCCTCAATTGATTGAGAATAAATTAAAGTTGTGTGAATGAACTTAATGTGACTTGCTTTAGCAATTGGTGTTGATTTGCCCAAATCATTGAGAGAAAGAAAATTCAGCAAAGGCAAAGACCTCAAAAGCACAAATTGTTTCAATGGTCAAAAGACTATGAACAAGGCAAGTAGCCACTTGGATAGGTCACCAACTGAAAAATATAAACCTCCAAATCAAAAATAGGTTGGTGACTTTTCCAAGCAAACTCAAAAGTGCAAAAGCCTGAATAAAGTACTTCAAGGTAAGGGCAAGTCAATCCAAAAGCTAGAAAAAAGTCTTAACAAATTAATGTGCATGATCTCTCTTGAGGAAAACAAATCCTAGCCATGGTAAGCAAAGGGAAACAAGGAAAGGAGGTAAGTAATCTTCATGCATATATTCTTCACTGCAATGCTTCAAAATAGGTGTCTAGAGTAAGAGCTTAAGTGGAAATAAGGATCTAGAGTAAGAAAGCTTATTTGACTATGTTTATTTGCTTGAGGACAAGCAAAAGGCTAAGTGTGGGGGTATTTGATAGAGCATATTTTAGTCCATATTTTCATGATCTTATTGATGTTTATTTGCACCTATTCTACCTAATTTTGTGGTTTTAATCATGTTTTGCAAGTATTAGGTGTGAAGAAACAATTTGGAGAAAATGCTCTTAAAAATGTCAAAAGAAGCCAAAACTAGAGAAGCAACCTTCGGAGGCAACTTTCGGAAGCCAAAAATCAGTCACCTTCGGCGGCAACCTTCGGCGGCCGAAAGAAGACTCCAGAGACGAAAGTCGACCACCTTCGTTGGCACCTTCGGCCGCCGAACCATGCGTCCAGAGACGAAAGTCCACTACTTTCGGCCGCCAAATCTCTACTTTCGGCTGCCGAACCTTCAGAACATAGACGAAAGTCCAGCCTCCGAAACTCAACTTAGGCAGCCGAAAATGCGCTCTATTGCACTCTTTCCTTGTTCAAGAAGCCATATCCCAAGTTGCCATATTTGAGGAGTCAAATAAGGGAAATATCTTGAGATCCAAATCTTCAATATTCACATTCAATTATTGGATTTCAAGATCCCCCTTATTAAGGAAAGAAAATCCAAAGATCACATGTTTCCTACTTAGTGCCATGCACATTCAAAATTCAAAAGGAGTCTCCACCTTCCTTATTAGTGCATGGGCAGCCTCTTAACTCTTAAGGCAACATCTTGAAGACCTAGGACAGCAATTAAAAAGACCAAAGAGCCCCCACTTGCCTTCTATCACATGTGACTCGTTTTTGCCTTCACTCATGCACAAACAAGGCACATGCAACACCAAGGGCACTTTGGACAGCCTCTAAAAGTCTCCTGGACTTACATGAAACCCTAGGCAGCCTCTCAAGACTTATTTAAAGGCTTCAAGAAGACAAGAAGACAGATTTTTCATCCACCAAACTCTTCCAAGGTTCGGCAGCCACACTCCAAAGCTCTCCCACCACTTTTGTTCATCCTCTTTCTTCTTTTCATCTATTTTCTATTTTGGTTCAGCCATGAGTGGTTGAAACCCTCTTTCTAGTTGAGGATTGGTTGAAACTAAAGTTGTTTAAAAGATTGTGAGATCTGAACAGAAACTTTTGTCTTTGATTTTATTCAATATTCATGCAATTGATGCTTAATTCTAAGATTGCTTTGTTGTTTTGATCAAATTGGCCACTTGATTCTTAATTGCAAAGTTAATTGATTGTTGGATTGGATATTTGTTAGTCCGTAATTGCTGGAAATATTCTGTCCATAGAACACTTGGTGTAAAAACCCAAGAAATTGCATGATCTAACATCATCTCATGCGTTTGAGTAGTTAGGGTTTGGATCTTTCTTGTTCTTCATGCAATTGGCAATTGTTTTGATGCCTTTGGTCCAAGGACATTCCTTGGCAATTTGTTGATTAGTAATTGGTTAGAGGACGTTCCCTAATCAGTTTGTTCTTAAGGAAAGACATGATGGTGAGAAGTGTCTTCCACCCCCATAACCAACCTATTGAATCAATCAAGATAACCATGTTTCAATGATCAACCCAAACAACCAAAGTGGATCCATATCTTCAACTAGACTTTTCTCATATTGATTTCTTATTTTATTTTAAATACTTGCTATTTTAATTACTTTCAATAGTTGTTAATCAAATCATCTCAAAACCCCCCTTTTTACTTTCCTTGCACTTGTTTCTATTTCTCTTTGATTACTTGCTTTCACTTGTGCTTTCAATTAGTTCTATTGGTCTTGATTGAGATAAATAAATAGGTAATCAATTCTCTGTGGATACGATCCTTCACCACTATCTGCAGTTGTAAATTGTAGGTAACCAAGAAGGTTATTTTTGACCGGCTTCGACAACCGCTCCTGTCACTACTCAGGAGGGGTTGTTAGGGTTTTCTAGCTCATGTGAGAGAGCTGGATAGTCATGTCAGAGAGCCCATCTCAGTGCCCGTGGTCAGTGAGTTTTTAGACGTTTTCCCAGACGAGCTGCCAGGTTTACCACCTACTAGAGAGATATAGTTCGAAATTGAATTGATGCCTGGAACTAGACCTATCTCTATCCCTCCCTACAGGATGGCACCAGCAGAATTGAAGGAGCTTAAAAAGCAGTTGCAAGAGCTGGTAGATAAGGGCTTCATCCGACCGAGTACCTCACCTTGGGGTGCTCCAGTGCTGTTCGTGAGAAAGAAGGATGGATCCCTCAGACTTTGTATCGACTACAGGCAGTTGAACAAGGTCACTACCAAGAATAACTACCCGTTGCCAAGGATCGACGATCTATTCGACCAATTAGCAGGAGCAGGTTGTTTCTCCAAAATAGATATGAGATCCGGGTACCATCAGCTGAGAATAAGAGAAGAGGACATGCCGAAGATAGGATTTAGGACCAGATATGGGCACTATGAGTTCCTTGTGATGCCGTTCGGGTTGACCAATGCCCCTGCAGCATTCATGGATCTCATGAACAGAGTGTTTAGCCAGTACCTGGATCACTTTGTTATTGTCTTCATAGATGATATCTTAGTGTATTCTAGGAATGTAGAGGAGCATGCCCATCATCTGAGGTTAGTTCTGCAGACCTTGAGGGAATATGGCTTGTATGCCAAATTCTCCAAGTGTGAGTTCTGGCTAAGGAGCATTTCATTCTTGGGGCATGTGGTGTCAGAATATGGAATAGAGGTGGACCCCAAGAAGGTGGAAGCCGTAGCTAACTGGCCTAGACCCACTACAGTGACAGAGATCAAGAGCTTCTTGGGTTTGGCAAGTTACTGCAGGAGGTTCGTTCAGGACTTCTCTAAAATTGCAGCTCCCATGACCAGACTGACTAAGAAGAACTAGAGGTTTGTGTGGACCGACCAGTGTGAAGAGAGCTTCGAAGAGTTAAAGAAGAGGTTGACGTCGGCACCAGTGTTAGCTCTGCCAACTAGTAATGAAGACTTTACAGTCCTTTGCGATGCATCCCGTGTGGGACTGGGTTGTGTGCTGATGCAGAATGAAAGGGTGATTGCTTATGCTTCTAGGCAGCTGAAGAAGCATGAGTTGAATTACCCTACACATGATCTAGAAATGGCAGCTGTAATCTTTGCACTCAAGATGTGGAGGCATTACCTTTATGGGGTTAAATGTGAGATCTTCACAGATCATAAGAGCCTGTAGTACATCTTGAGTCAGAGAGAGTTGAATCTGAGGCAGAGAAGATGGGTAGAACTACTTAGTGACTACGATTGCAAGATTCAGTACCATCCGGGTAAGGCGAATGTTGTGGCAGACACCTTAAGTCGGAAATCACTTGGCAGTTTGTCCCATATTGCAGCAGAGAGAAGACCAGTGGTGAGGCAGTTCTTCGAGCTCATGAATGAAGGTCTACAGTTGGAGTTGTCTGGTACAGGTGCTTTGATAGCCCAGATGAGAGTGGCACCCGTGTTTCTGGAGCAGGTGGCTCAGAAACAGCACGAGGACCCAGAGTTAGTGAAGATTGCCAGGACTGTTCAGTCAGGCAAGAACGAAGAGTTCAGATTTGAAAGCAAGGGGATCCTCCGCTATGGGAGCAGATTATGTGTACCAGATGACGTAGGGCTAAAGGGAGACATTATGAGAGAGGCTCATAATGCCAGATACAGTGTTCACCCTGGAGTCACCAAAATGTATCAAGATCTGAAGAGAGTTTATTGGTGGCCAGCTATGAAAAGAGAAGTGGCACAGTTCGTGTCAGCCTGCGAAGTATGTCAGAGGGTGAAGCTGGAACATCAGAAGCTGGCTGGAATGCTTAACCCACTACCTATTCCAGAGTGGAAATGAGAAAATATAGCTATGGACTTCGTGGTGGGGTTACCGGCAGCGTCCAATAGATTGGACTCCATATGGGTGATTGTGGACAGACTGACTAAATCTGCTCACTTCATCCCTATCAGGAGTGGCTATTCTGTGGACAAGTTGGCGCAGGTGTATGTTGATGAAATTGTCAGACTACATGGGGTTCCTGTTTCAATAGTGTCGGATAGAGGACCCCAGTTCACCTCCAGGTTTTGGCGGAGTCTGCAGAATGCTATGGGTACCAGGTTGGATTTCAGCACTGCTTTCCATCCTCAAACGGACGGACAATCAAAGAGGACCATCCAGACAATAGAGGATATGCTCAAAATGTGTGTGCTGGATTTTGGCGATTCTTGGAGGCAGCATCTATCTTTGGTGGAGTTTGCCTACAATAACAGCCATCATGCTAGCATCGGGATAGCTCCGTATGAAGCTTTGTATGGAAGGAAGTGCAGGTTGCCTATCTGTTGGGAAGAAGTTGGAGAAAAGGCCTTGGCAGGGCCTGAGCTAGTAGAGATCACCAGCAGAGTGGTGCCCATAATCAGAGAAAGGATCAAGACGGCTGCAAGTAGGCAGAAGAGCTATGCAGACATTCGCAGAAGGCAAGTAGAGTTTCAGGAGGGGGATTTGGTATTGCTCAAGGTGTCTCCAATGAAGGGGGTAATTCAGTTCGGGAAGAAAGGTAAGCTAGCTCCGCGGTACATTGGACCCTTTGAAATCTTGCAAAAGATCGGGAATATATCGTATAAGCTGGATTTACCTGCTTCAATGGAGAGAATCCATCCGATTTTCCATGTTTCCATGTTAAGGAAGTTCGTGTCAGATCCGGGCAAAGTTCTTAGTGAGCCTGATGTGGAGATCCAAGAGGATCTCACCTATGTTGAGCAGCCAGTGCGGATCATAGACACCCAAATCAGAAAGTTGAGAAACAAGGAAATCCCGATGGTGAAAGTCCTTTGGAATCACCACAACATCGAAGAGTGTACCTGGGAGACACAGGAGTCCATGCTCCAGCAATATCCTCATCTCTTTTAAGGTGAGTTTTATGTGCTCTGTATGTATGTTCATGTTTTATGCTATGCATGTGTTGTTTGGTGAACATTCGGGGACGAATGTTCTTAAGGGGGGAAGAATGTAATACCCGGCTAGACTCCGGTATCGGAATTCTTACCGTCTGGTGGAATCTCGGATGTCGGAAGCCTCTAGAAGGGTAAAACCATGTTTTCATAAATGTAACGACCCGGAAACCGATACTCCTCTGTAACGGCCCGAACCATCACTGGCACTAGGATCCAGATCGGCTTAAGGCCGCCGGGACCCGTAGCAAGCCGACTATACTCTCCGCGTACCTGATAAATCCCATACATGAGACAATAACAACTCAACAATCCTGTAAAACTCTGTAGGCTTAACTACTGCTACTCAGATATGTCAATCTGAAATGACCCTCAGGGCCGATACCAGGGACTACCATCTGCTGTGGTTCAAGGGACTGAAACCCTTTTCATCTGTAACACAATCCACTGGTATCTCATCAAAGCCATACATTAAGCCTACTCACACATTTCTCATCAAGAAACGTAAAACAGGATTCATGTACAAAGGGATAGATCATACATCACACTATAGCAATAACACTAGGGAAAGCACTAGTCTATCCAGTATATGACAGTACATATCAATACATTACAATTAATCTTTTAATTACATTATGTCCACTATTCTATTACAAACATACATTCATGCATATCCTTCCTCTTTACTCTTGCTGACTTTGACTTCTCACAGCTAATCTCAGAACCTGCAAAACTGGGGTTAAGGGAGTGGGATGAGCTACTACAGCCCAGTGAGGAGGAACAATAAAACAATTCATTCATTACATGCTCTCATGAAATGCATCACATCACAAACATATCATCTCACGGATGAACTTGTCACCAATAGCCCTCTACTACATGTTACAATATGTCCTGCTGTGCCAAGGAGACTAAGTCATCACCTGGTCTTCTCTTATTTTTCTCATATCATAACATGTCCCACTGTGCCAAGGAGACTAGGTCATCACCTGGTCTTCTCTTATCTCTGATCTGACAGTCCAGCTGTCTAACTCATAGTACCAGGAGCGACCTGGACTATCCAGGGGCGACCTGGTATGGCTCATGCCATATCTCATATGCTCTCATGGTGTCTCAACTGATATCAAGGGCTATGGATCATTCAACATTCATCCACACAAATATCATCTTATGCAATGCAGCATATTCGTGGATTCTAATGCGATACAACCTAATACATAACATGGCATTTTATGATGCATGAAATATGCTAGAAACGTGTCATTTCTCAATTTAAAATATTAAGTTTAGTTCCACTCACCTGTAGCCACTGCTTGGCTAACTCTAGGCTACCTCTAACTCTGCAGCAGTACCTCTACTGCTAAACACCTCGTTTCCTCGGGTCCAATCCTACACATAAGGACTCGACTGAGGTATCAAACATACTCTATGTAACTGATAAACAACTCCCCAAAACCCCTCTAGAATACCTCAAAACATGCATGCACAACAAGCAAAGGAAGGCTGGACAGGGCACCTTCGGCAGCACCTTCGGCGGCCGACTGTCTCCTCCAGAGACGAAAGTCAGGCATGTTCGGCGGCCTAACTTGGACTTTCGGCGGCCGAACCTGAGTTCATCCAGAACTCAGTTTCGTGCACAAGGACGCCTGCCAGTCCCTCCATCACCTGCTCAGCCCTCAATACATGCATTTAACCCCTCTAAAACATGCATAAACACTTTATCAAGCATAAAGGAGCTTAAAACAACTTAAACTCCAACAAAACAACTAACACAACATATAATCATGCTTTCACCATTAAAACATCAAAACTAAACCTAAACATGCAACTCATGCATAACTCCCATAACCTGTTTCAAAAAGCTGTTAAAACTCATTAAAACAAACTTAAAGACTTCCCTTACCTCCTGAAATCAGAAGAGGAACAACCAAACTCAGCAACTCCTCCTCCAAAGCTTCAAACCCTCAAAACCTCTCTTTTCTCTCAAAAACCTTCAAAGCCCTTTGAAACACACTCAACTCTCTGCACAAGCTGATTAAAAGCTTGCAGATGAGTCAAGGGAGACGTGGCCTAACCTCTGGTCACGATCTGGAGGCAAACACCTGGCCAAATCACGAACTGAGGAGCGTGCACCACTAGCCGACTTCCTCAGCTTCGGCTGCCGAAACTGCATGCAAAACCATGCAACTTTCGGGGGCCGAACTTAACCTTCGGGGGCCGAACATTGGGCACTTTCGGCGGCCGAACTTAACATTCGGGGGCCGAACCTGGCAAATGTCCCCATGGTCTTTTCTCTTCAAAACTCAATCCTTTTTATTTAAAAATCATTAAAATACTTAAAAATCTTTTAGAAAACCTTCACTCTACCCTTCTAGAAACCTCCGACATCCTCGAATTCCACCGGACGGTAGAATTTCCGATGTCTGAATTAGCCGGGTATTACAATCTTCCCCCCTTTAAAACATTCGTCCTCGAATGTTAAAAACAAACACAGATGCAAATAAGCAATTAAGGAAAGCCTAACACTTTCCTCTGCGAAGAGACACAGATATTACTGGAGTTAAACTCCCGGGTTATCTACAATTCCTGACTCTGCTGACTCTTAGTTGCTGAATCTGTGTCTATACTTTACACTGATTGCTTCTCACTGTTTCCAATACCCAACTGATTTGGGTCTTTATCTGATTACTGACTTTTCTCAACTTAGGCACACTATACTGGTTACACTAACCTTTACTTTTTTTTTTTTAGTCAACCCGGTCAGAAGAGCCATACCTCTAAGGGAATGCTAGATGTCTTGCCTATAGCTTCAATTCGTTACTGTCTTTGGAAATCGTATTGTGACACTTCACAATCATATGGACATGCCCCGAAACTAAACTTGTAATGCCTCTATGCCGAGTTCTCTTAGAATCTACACCACTTAGTAGATAATGGGCATGCTTCTCTGTTTTTCTAAACTATTCTACGCCTTTGCTGAGCACTCTGATCCTTGCCCGCCTTTCTTCTTCTTTATTATACTGGTCTTTGTTTTCTTTAATTCTCTTTCTAACTCTCAACCTCTAGTTCCCAACTCTAAGATCTATCGTGGAGGATACACAGCTCCTCCTCGTTGTCTCCACAGAGCATCAATCCTGTGTGGGAACACCTGTCCTTGGTAGTGATTTTGTTCAACTGCTCACAGTCGTTACAAAATCTCAAAGTTTCATCCTTCGTTTCTCACACCGACACTGGAACATTCCAGAGTGAGGTACTAAGTCGAATGTAACCTTTCTCTACCAAGCTTTCCTATCATACTCTGATCATGCTCTCTCTCTCTCTCTGTAGGTGCCATCCTGTAGGGTAGAAGGAAAGAAATGGTTCCGCGTCCAGACACCACTTCTATTCCATACTCTGACTCCCTGACAGATGGTAAACCTGACAGCTCATCTGGGAAACCATCTAGAACTTACTAACTACGGGTATTGAGGCTAATTCCCCGATCTGACTACTAAACTCACTCACACGAGCTAGAACCCTCTGATAACCCTTCCTGTGTACCTATGAGCCTGCTGGGCTGACCTCAAACCTCTAGGCACCTATACTCTGTCCCTTCCAAGGACTATTTCTGATCCATCCTAGCCTCTGAACTCTCCGACCTTGTCTCTACAGACACAGGGAGTACGATGAGTAAGTAGCCAATCCGCCCTAGAATGACATCAAATAGTCAACTCTAGAACCATAAGGTCAGCTGGATAGCTTCTACTCACTACAACTCTAAACTGATCTGATTAACTGACTCTGCTTCAGATGGATCATACCCGGGTCCATTAACCCAGAGAAAACACTCTAAGCCTAGAAGTCATCAAACCCACTCTAGTAACAGCTCACTAAGCCACAAGGAAGTAAAAACATGCGGGTTCAAAACAAACAGCATACACATCCGAACATCCACAAGTGAACATACTTGATGTCACTGTGTTCAATGTGATAGCTTCCGACTGAGTCAGGGTGAAGATCCGAGCTAAAGCTAACGGAACTTCCCTCGGGAATTTACTAATGGAAAAGCTAACCCTTTCCTCTGCCTCAATTACCACCTAATCCCAGACTAAACTGAAATCTCCTTCTGAACTTACTCTTAATCTTACTCTTTTCTTTCTCTGTTCTATTCTAGTTTACTTATTCTTCTCTTTTCCTTAATCTGCTCACTTTCACTTACCCTTTTATTCTTTTCTTACTCTTCTATTTCGTACTCTATTCTCTGCCTTATTTCTTTTCCTTGAGAGCTGCACTAGGAGATGAGAGATCACTCTCCCTATACCTGGATAAAATCTAAGGCCATAGCATCTCATAGCAACACTCTCGAGTATCTTTCCTAGCTCACTAACCACTAACTATTACTCATTTGGCTTTTACCATCTCACTTATTCTACTGGTGCCATCCTATAGAGAAGACTAGAAATGATGGGTATAAACACCATTCCTATCTCTCATTGAACCCTCTTAGCAGGTGGTAAACTTGATGAGTTTTTGGTTAAATGTGTGTTTATGAGCAATGTATGTTGGATATGCATGTTTGATGTGTTGTAGTTGGGGTTTAGGATAGTTTGAAGCCCCTAGGAGCTTATGTGCTTGAGGTTGTATGTTGTAGAATAGGTAAATGCATGTTTGAGTGAGTTTGGAGGCTTTTGTGCATGTTTGAGGCTGGGTTTCTGCCCTTTGGAAGAACTCAGGTTCGGCAGCCGAAGGAACTTTCGGCCGCCGAACCTGCCTGTGAAGGCCAGCCTTTGGCTGCCGAACCCTGCCCCCAAAAGTGGACTTTCGGCTCTGGAAGGGAGTTTCGGCCGCCGAAGGTGCCGCCGAACATGCATGAGTTTCGTCTCTGGAGAGAACCTTCGGCCGCCGAAAGTGCCGCCGAAGGTGCATGACTTTCGGCTCTGGAGGGACTTTCGGCCGCCGAACCTGCCGTTGAAAGTGCCTGTAACAACCCGAAAATCGGACCGCTACCGGCGCTAGGATCCGGGTCGACTTAAGGCCGCCGGGACCCGTAGCAAGCCTAACATACATCCTGTGAACCTGATTAATCCCATACATGATCAACAACATACATAAAAATTAAAACTTTTCCTTTTCAACATACACCAAACTCAACCTGTGCATGCACTATACATAAACATAACTTAAACATTAATCCCTCTGTGGGATCTCATCAATGCCCCCAATGGGGCAATACATGTGTTGAGTTGGCTAAACATAGACATCAATAACATTAAGATCATGTTTCAAAAGGGATTACATTAAACTATGGTCAAGCACACTTCTAACCTCAATATCATTACATTACATATCTATACATCATTATACAATCTGTCATGTCCACATTCTAACTATTACATACATAGGACTTCATTACTCTTCTTGACTTCTCTGTCTAACCCGTACCTGCAAACCTGGGGAATTTGGGAGAGGGGTGAGCTACTAGAGCCCAGTGAGCAGAATAGTAAAGCATTTAAAACATATGATAACATGGAATGCATCACATCACAACTAATCATATCAAGGATGAACTTGTCACCATTTAGCCCTTTACATAATCCAATCATGCCAGGGGCGTAGTGCAGGCCACACCTGGTCTTTCTCTTATACATAACATAACATACATATTCCATGGTGCCGGGGGCGTAGTGCAGGCCACGTCCGGTCTTTCTCTTACATAGTGCCAGGGGCGTAGTGCAGGCCACATCTGGACTTCCATATCGTATCATCATGTCATAACATATGAGGGCTAATGGATCATTCAACATTCATCCACATCAACAACATTTTTATGCAATGCAACATATTCGTGATTTCTAATGCAAACATCCTAAAATATCACATGGCATCCGTGATGCATGAACATGCTCAAAACTGATTTATTTATTTAAAAGCATAAGGGTTATTCCACTCACCTCTGGCTAAAGCTCTACTGACTCTGAAGTGACTGACTCACTGCTGGGGTCCTCGGTTCCTCGGGTCCGGACCTACACAGGTGGACTCAAATGAGGGACCAAACATACATGAACATAACTCTAAAACATCCCCCAAAAACCCCCTAAAATACCTCAAAACAATCATGCAAAAACATGCAAAGGAAGGCTGGACAGGGCAGGTTCGGCGGCACCTTCGGCGGCCGAAAGTCCTTCCAGAGCCGAAAGTCAGGCACTTTCGGCGGCACCTTCGGCAGCCGAAAGTCCCAGACAGAGACGAAAGTCTCTTTTCGGGGGCAAGCTTCGGCAGCCGAATGCTGCCTCCACAAAGGGGTTCGGCGGCCGAAAGTTCCTTCGGCTGCCGAACCTGGTTTCTCCCAAATGGGCAGAAACTTGGCTCAAATGAACCTCTCACCTCCCAAAACCTCAAATCATGCATAAACTAGTTCTAAAACATGCATACATATCATACATTACACCTAGGGGTCTCAAACTAGCATATACCCCAACTACAACACTTCAAACACACAAAAATCAACATACATTGTTCATCAAAATATCAAAACCCATAAACTCATCAACAAGCCTAAACATGCATCTCTACCCATAAAACAACTTAATGCTTGTTTAAAACATATAACAAGGGTGGATCCGAGCTTACCTCTTGAAGAAACGAGAGGAAAGGCGATCCTAGCTTGGAGATGGAGAGATTGAGCTCTTTGAACCTCCAAGTACCCAAAACTTGCTCTTTACTCACAGATCTTCAAAACAGAAGTTAAAACCCGTGAAAATCATGGAAGATCTAAGGAAAACACTCAAGATCGAGGGAGGGGTGGCAGAGACTCACCTTGGCCGACAACCGGGGAGAAAAAGCTCGCCCGTGCGGACCTAAGGGACCCTTTTATAGGTGGCTGGCCAGGCCACGTTCGGGGGCCGAATGTGCCTCCGCATGCATGCCATGTTCGGCGGCCGAACTTGACTTTCGGCTGCCGAACCTAGGTTTTCCTCCAAAGACTTTTCATGTAAAACTCATTTAATTTCATACTTAAAACCATTAAAAACGTGAAAACATTTCATAACAACATACTTTTACCCTTCTAGAGGTTTCCGACATCCGAGATTCCACCGGACGGTAGGAATTCCGATACCGGAGTCTAGCCGGGTATTACATTCTCCCCCCCTTAAGAACATTCGTCCCCGAATGTTCCTCAACTAGCACATGCATAGCAAACAACATAACATACATACATAAACACATAAAGATCTAACCTTAAAAGAGATGGGGATATTGCTGGAGCATGGACTCCCGTGTCTCCCAAGTACATTCTTCCAAAATGTGGTGGTTCCAAAGGACTTTCACCATCGGGATTTCCTTGTTTCTCAGCTTTCTGATCTGGGTGTCTATGATCCACACTGGCTGCTCAACATAGGTGAGATCTTCTTGGATCTCCACATCAGGCTCACTAAGAACCTTGCCCGGATCTGACACAAATTTCCTCAACATTGAAACATGGAAAACCGGATGGATTCTTGCCATTGAAGCAGGCAATTCTAGCTTGTACGACACATTCCCAATCTTTTGCAAGATTTCAAAGGGTCCAATGTACCGTGGGGCTAGTTTACCTTTCTTCCCAAAGCGAACCACTCCTTTCATTGGAGACACCTTGAGCAATACCAGATCCCCCTCCTGAAACTCTAACTGCCACCTGCGGATGTCTGCATAACTCTTCTGTCTGCTTGCAGCAGTCTTGATTCTCTCCCTGATTATGGGTACCACCCTGCTGGTAATCTCTACTAGCTCGGGCCCTGCCAAGGCCTTTTCTCCAACTTCCTCCCAGCAAACAGGTGACCTGCACTTCCTCCCATATAAAGCTTCATATGGAGCCATCCCGATGCTAGCATGATGGCTGTTATTGTAGGCAAACTCCACCAAAGGTAGATGCTGCCTCCAAGAACCGCCAAAGTCCAGCACACACATTCTAAGCATATCCTCGATAGTCTGGATGGTCCTTTCGGACTGTCCGTCCGTCTGGGGGTGGAAGGCAGTACTGAAATCCAATCTAGTACCCATGGCATTCTGCAGACTCCGCCAAAACCTGGAGGTGAACTGGGGCCCTCTATCCGACACTATCGAAACCGGAACCCCATGCAGCCTGACGATCTCACCCACATATACCTGCGCTAACTTGTCCACAGAGTAGCCACTCCTGACAGGTATAAAGTGAGCAGATTTGGTGAGTCTGTCCACAATCACCCATATGGAGTCCACTCTGTTGGACGCTGCCGGTAACCCCACTACGAAGTCCATAGCTATATTCTCCCATTTCCACTCTGGAATACGTAGCGGGTTAAGCATTCCAGCCGGCTTCTGGTGTTCCAGCTTCACCCTCTGACACACTTCACAGGCTGACATGAACTGTGCCACTTCCTTCTTCATCGCTGGCCACCAATACACTTTCTTCATATCTTGGTACATCTTGGTGGCTCCGGGGTGAATGCTGTATCTTGCATTATGAGCCTCCCTCATAATGTCTCCTTTTAGCCCTATGTCATCTGGTACACACAGTCGACTCCCATAGCGGAGGATCCCCTTACTATCAAATCTGAACTCACTGTCTTTGCCTGACTGAACAGTCCTGGCAATCTTCACTAACTCTGGATCCTCATGCTGTTTCTGAGCCACTTGCTCCAGAAACACAGGTGTCACTCTCATCTGGGCCACTAAAGCACCTGTACCAGACAACTCCAACTGTAGACCTTCCTCAATGAGCTTGTAAAACTCCTTCACCACTGGTCTCCTCTTTGCCATGATGTGGGATAGACTGCCTAGTGACTTCCGGCTTAGGGCGTCTGCCACGACATTCGCCTTACCCGGATGATACTGAATCTTGCAATCATAGTCACTCAGCAGCTCTACCCATCTCCTCTGTCTCAAATTCAGATCTCTTTGACTCAGGATGTACTGCAGGCTTTTATGATCTGTGAAGATCTCACATTTTACCCCATAGAGGTAGTGCCTCCACATCTTGAGTGCAAAGATTACTGCTGCCATCTCAAGGTCATGTGTGGGGTAATTCAACTCATGCTTCTTTAGCTGCCTAGAAGCATAAGCAATCACCCTTTCATTCTGCATCAGTACACAACCCAGTCCCACACGGGACGCATCACAAAAGACTGTAAAGTCCTCATCACTAGATGGCAGAGCTAAAACTGGTGCTGAAGTCAACCTCTTCTTAAGCTCTTCGAAACTCTCTTCGCACTGGTCGGTCCACATAAACTTCTGATTCTTCCTGGTTAGTCTGGTCAGAGGAGCTGCTATTTTCGAGAAGTCCTGAACGAACCTCCTGTAGTAACCTGCCAAACCCAAGAAACTCCTGATCTCCGTCACTGAAGTGGGTCTAGGCCAGTTAGCCACAGTTTCTGTCTTCTTGGGGTCCACCTCTATCCCATTCTCTGACACTACATGCCCCAAGAACGAAATGCTCCTCAGCCAGAACTCACACTTGGAGAACTTGGCATACAAGCCATGTTCCCTCAAGGTCTGCAGAACCAACCTCAGATGATAGGCATGCTCCTCTGCATTCCTGGAATACACCAAGATATCATCTATGAAGACAATAACAAAGTGATCCAGGTACTGGCTAAACACTCTGTTCATGAGGTCCATGAATGCTGCAGGGGCATTAGTTAACCCGAACGGCATTACAAGGAACTCAAAATGCCCATATCTGGTCTTGAAAGCTGTCTTTGGCACATCCTCATCTCTGATCCTCAACTGATGGTACCCAGATCTCAGATCTATTTTAGAGAAACAACCCGCTCCTGCTAGCTGGTCGAATAGATCGTCGATCCTTGGCAAAGGGTACTTGTTCTTGGTAGTGACTTTGTTCAACTGCCTGTAGTCGATACAAAGTCTAAGGGATCCATCCTTCTTTCTCACAAACAAGACTGGAGCACCCCAGGGTGAGGTACTCGGTCGGATGAAGCCCTTGTCTACCAGCTCCTGTAACTGCTCCTTCAACTCTTTCAACTCGACTGGAGCCATCCTGTAGGGAGGGATAGAGATCGGTCGGGTTCCAGGCATCAATTCTATCTCGAACTCTATCTCCCTAGCAGGTGGTAAACCTGGCAGCTCGTCTAGAAACACATCTAAGAACTCTCTAACTACTGGCACCGAGGCGGGCTCTCTAACCTGACTGCTAAGCTCTCTTACATGAGCCAAATACCCCTGACATCCCCTCCTAAGCAACCTACGAGCCTGAAGAGCTGATATCATACCTCTAGGTGTACCTCTCCTGTCTCCTCTGAAGACTACTTCTGACCCATCCTGACCTCTGAACCTGACTACCTTGTCCCTGCAGTCCAAGGTAGCACCATGGGTAGATAACCAGTCCATCCCTAGAATGACGTCAAAATCTGTCAAGTCTAGAACCACAAGGTCGGCGGACAAGCATCTTCCCTCAACAAACACAGGACTACACTGGCAGACTGACTCTGCCACTGATGGATCACACTTGGGTCCACTGACCCAGAGAGGACACTCTAACTCAGAGATCATCAACCCCAACCTCTGAACGGCTCTCGGTGTAACAAAAGAATGAGATGCACTAGGGTCCATCAAGGCATACACATCTGAACAACCAATGACTAAGTTACCTGCCACCACGGTGTTAGATGCATCTGCCTCCTGCTGAGTCATCGTGAAGATCCGTGCTGGAGCTGATGGACCTTCACCTCTGAAACCCGCTGAAGAAGAGGCTGCCCCTCTCCCTCTGCCTCTGCCACTGGCCTGTGTCATGGCTGGAGCTGCTGGCTGCGCTACACTACCTGAAGTTTTCTGCTGGGACTGTGCCATCGGGGCTGCTCTTGGACAATCTCGAGACATATGCCCCTCCTGACCACATCTGTAACAGGCTGTCGTCCCAAACCGACATACTCCTCTGTGTGGCTTACCACACCTTGCACAAACTGCATTATCCGCACCAGAGCTTGAGCCACTCCCTAGTCCCAGACTGGACTTAACCTTGTTCCAAAACTTGTTCTTCTTAGACTTCCTGGGACCTCTGTCCCACTTCTTGCTACTTGAAACTGCTGCACTCACTGAAGAAGAGCCTGGGGTCTTAGAACCAGAAGGCTGTGCCACTGGCTGCTTAACTGTCCCCTGAACGATGGCACTGGCCTCCATTTTCCGAGCCATATCCACTATGGCATGGAAGCTCTCCCTATCTGCTGACTGGATCAAGGAGGAATATCTGGAGTGGAGTTTCATGATATACCTCCTTGACCTTTTCTGATCTGAGTCAAGGCTTTGCCCTGAAAAAGGCAACAGCTCCAAAAATCTGTCTGTGAACTCCTCTACACCCATCTCATCAGTCTACCTCAACTGCTCAAACTCTATCATCTTCAGCTCCCTTGAACTATCTGGGAAAGCCCAACCTGCAAACTCGTTTGCAAACTCCTCCCAAGACATGCTATCCACCTTCGGGTTCACATAATTCTTGAACCACTCTCGTGCCTTTTTGCACTTAAGTGTGAACCCAGCCATCTGAATGGCTCTACTATCATCAGCCCCAATCTCGTCTGTGATCACCTTGACCCTCTCCAGATACACAAACGGGTCATCCCCTTTTTCATACTGGGGAGCACCCAACTTTATGTAGTCAGTCATCTTGGCCTTGCTCCCACTGGCTGAGCTAGGTCTAGGAGGTTGGGTAGCTGGGGCTGCTGGTTCTGCTGGAGGAGGAGGTGGGGCAACATTTTCTGTGGTAGGGTTTCCTGGATTTGGATAGTAAGGTGGGGGTGGATACATTGGGTACTGTGAGTATGGTGGGTAGTAGGGTGGGTATGGCATCTGTGTGGGATAAGGGCTGAAGCTATGGTAATCCGATGTGCCTCCCATCGAATACCAGGGGTGTTGTGAGAAGTGTGGGTAGTGGGGTGGCTGAACAAATCCCGAGGCCTGAGTGCCTCCTTGGGACTCTCCCATTCCCTCTTCTGACATACTAACTCCCAAACTGCCATCCCTCCTCTGCTCTACATCCATATCATCCCCCATGTCCTCTGACAATCCTCCCTGAACTGTTCCTCTCACTGATCTGCTTCTACCCAGATCCAAAGACCTTCTAGGGTCTCTTGCTACTCTATCCCTGTTGGACCTGCTAGACATTGCCCTAGGCAATGCTGGAGGACGGGCGCTCATGCCCTCATCCTCAGGTGGCACTCCAGTCAATCGTGCAGATCGACGAGTTCCTCTCATCCTGTTTTCTGAAAAACAGTACACATCACATAATCATTAGCATCATATGGTTCATGTGGGCACACATGAACCCGCATCACATATACATCATGGCATTTCACATCATCATGTAAGACAGGACTCTACATCCTATCCTAGTGGACATGATCTTCCTACTGTGCTTGACCTTCTATAACATCTATGAGTCCGACACTCTAGGTCCGACCATATGAACCTAGGGCTCTGATACCATTCTGTAACGACCCGAAAATCGGACCGCTACCGGCGCTAGGATCCGGGTCGACTTAAGGCCGCCGGGACCCGTAGCAAGCCTAACATACATCCTGTGAACCTGATTAATCCCATACATGATCAACAACATACATAAAAATTAAAACTTTTCCTTTTCAATATACACCAAACTCAACCTGTGCATGCACTATACATAAACATAACTTAAACATTAATCCCTCTGTGGGATCTCATCAATGCCCCCAATGGGGCAATACATGTGTTGAGTTGGCTAAACATAGACATCAATAACATTAAGATCATGTTTCAAAAGGGATTACATTAAACTATGGTCAAGCACACTTCTAACCTCAATATCATTACATTACATATCTATACATCATTATACAATCTGTCATGTCCACATTCTAACTATTACATACATAGGACTTCATTACTCTTCTTGACTTCTCTGTCTAACCCGTACCTGCAAACCTGGGGAATTTGGGAGAGGGGTGAGCTACTAGAGCCCAGTGAGCAGAATAGTAAAGCATTTAAAACATATGATAACATGGAATGCATCACATCACAACTAATCATATCAAGGATGAACTTGTCACCATTTAGCCCTTTACATAATCCAATCATGCCAGGGGCGTAGTGCAGGCCACACCTGGTCTTTCTCTTATACATAACATAACATACATATTCCATGGTGCCGGGGGCGTAGTGCAGGCCACGTCCGGTCTTTCTCTTACATAGTGCCAGGGGCATAGTGCAGGCCACATCTGGACTTCCATATCGTATCATCATGTCATAACATATGAGGGCTAATGGATCATTCAACATTCATCCACATCAACAACATTTTTATGCAATGCAACATATTCGTGATTTCTAATGCAAACATCCTAAAATATCACATGGCATCCGTGATGCATGAACATGCTCAAAACTGATTTATTTATTTAAAAGCATAAGGGTTATTCCACTCACCTCTGGCTAAAGCTCTACTGACTCTGAAGTGACTGACTCACTGCTGGGGTCCTCGGTTCCTCGGGTCCGGACCTACACAGGTGGACTCAAATGAGGGACCAAACATACATGAACATAACTCTAAAACATCCCCCAAAAACCCCCTAAAATACCTCAAAACAATCATGCAAAAACATGCAAAGGAAGGCTGGACAGGGCAGGTTCGGCGGCACCTTCGGCGGCCGAAAGTCCTTCCAGAGCCGAAAGTCAGGCACTTTCGGCGGCACCTTCGGCGGCCGAAAGTCCCAGACAGAGACGAAAGTCTCTTTTCGGGGGCAAGCTTCGGCAGCCGAATGCTGCCTCCACAAAGGGGTTCGGCGGCCGAAAGTTCCTTCGGCTGCCGAACCTGATTTCTCCCCAATGGGCAGAAACTTGGCTCAAATGAACCTCTCGCCTCCCAAAACCTCAAATCATGCATAAACTAGTTCTAAAACATGCATACATATCATACATTACACCTAGGGGTCTCAAACTAGCATATACCCCAACTACAACACTTCAAACACACAAAAATCAACATACATTGTTCATCAAAACATCAAAACCCATAAACTCATCAACAAGCCTAAACATGCATCTCTACCCATAAAACAACTTAATGCTTTTTTAAAACACATAACAAGGGTGGATCCGAGCTTACCTCTTGAAGAAACGAGAGGAAAGGCGATC
Organism: Manihot esculenta; assembly: GCF_001659605.2. Lineage (NCBI taxonomy): Eukaryota > Viridiplantae > Streptophyta > Magnoliopsida > Malpighiales > Euphorbiaceae > Manihot > Manihot esculenta. The sequence goes on from NC_035166.2 coordinate 8,594,651, forward strand.
CTAGCTTGGAGATGGAGAGATTGAGCTCTTTGAACCTCCAAGTACCCAAAACTTGCTCTTTACTCACAGATCTTCAAAACAGAAGTTAAAACCCGTGAAAATCATGGAAGATCTAAGGAAAACACTCAAGATCGAGGGAGGGGTGGCGGAGACTCACCTTGGCCGACAACGGGGGAGAAAAAGCTCGCCCGTGCGGACCTAAGGGACCCTTTTATAGGTGGCTGGCCAGGCCACGTTCGGGGGCCGAATGTGCCTCCGCATGCATGCCATGTTCGGCGGCCGAACTTGACTTTCGGCGGCCGAACCTGGGTTTTCCTCCAAAGACTTTTCATGTAAAACTCATTTAATTTCATACTTAAAACCATTAAAAACGTGAAAACATTTCATAACAACATACTTTTACCCTTCTAGAGGTTTCCGACATCCGAGATTCCACCGGATGGTAGGAATTCCGATACCGGAGTCTAGCCGGGTATTACAGTGCCCTGTTCAGCCTTCCTTTGCATGATTTGTATGATTATTTTAAGGTGTTTTAGGGGGTTTTTGGGGAGTATTTTAGAGTCATGTTCATGTATGTTTAGTCCCTCATTTGAGTCCACCTATGTAGGTTCGAACCCGAGGAACCGAGGACCCAGCAGTAAGTCAGCTGTTTCAGTGTATGTCAGAGCTAGCCAGAGGTGAGTAGAATAACTCTATATCTTTCAAAGCAATTAAATTAGTCTTTAAGAATGTTCATGCATCACGAATGCCATGAGATATATTAGGATGTTTGCATTAGAATTCATGAATATGTTGCATTGCATAATGTGATGATGATGTGGATGAGTATTGGATGATCCTCTAGTCCTCGTATGATATGGCATGATGTTATATGGTACGGTATGGAAGTCCAGGTCGAGGCCCATTCTACGCCCCTGGCACTATGTTAAGAGAAAGACCAGGTCGAGGCCCATTCTACGCCCCTGGCATTATAGGAATGTTATGTTATGTATGTTATGATAAGAGAAAGACCAGGTCGAGGCCCATTCTATGCCCCTGACACTATTGGATATGTTGAGGACTATTGGTGACAAGACCATCCTTGATGTGATTTGTTTGTGATGTGATGCATTCCATGAGATCATGAGTTTTAAATTAAATGTTTTATTATTCTGCTAATTAGGCTCTAGTAGCTCACCCCACTCCCTTAATCCCCAGGTTTGCAGGTACGGGATAGACCAGGAGGTCAAGAAGAGTAAAGTGATGTCTTGTAATAGCTAGTTGTAGACATGAGAATATTGTAATGTAATGTATCGAATAGTTATGAAATGTTAAGGGTTGTATTGAGGATAGAATTGTGCTTGACCATAGTATGTTAGTTAATCCCTTCTTATACATGATCTTTCAAATGTAATGGTTTAATGATGTTTTTATGAAAACTAAACTTAATAGATGTTATGTTACCCCATTGGAGCATTGATGAGGACTCCAATGTGGGGTTGACGATTATGATAAATAGTTGTGCATGCACAGGTTGAGTTTGGTGAATTGAATGAGAAAGTTTAAAATTTTTATGTATGTGTTGATCATGTATGGGATTATGCAGGTTTACAGGATGTATGTTTGGCTTGCTACGGGTCCCGGCGGCCTTAAGCCGATCTGGATCCTAGCGCCGGTAGCGATGCGGTTTCCGGGTCGTTACAGAGAGTGAGGATTTGCTTTCATCAATTGCACTAGGAATCTTAGCAACTATTCATTGTGGCATTTGTCAGATTCTCATCTAAATTCTTCGATTATTGGTGTTTCAGCTTCTCTAAGTGTGGATGCCATAGGAGGTGGGTTTATGAAATCTTTGGATTCCATACCTACATGTGCTTGAGGAACTAGGAGCTCTAGGATCTCTAGAATCTCTTAACTTAGTTATGAAAATACTAGAATAAGACAATACGGTCCAGCATAGGCTGAACCGTGAGGCATATGATATTTGGAAGAAGTGAATTCAACTGCTTACATAACTTTAATGAGAAAAATACATGATATGATATTATTATGCTTGAGTTTACAAAACATATGATTTAACAACATACATATGGTCTTCACCTAAAAGTGAAGTTTATTAGAATCTCGTTTGTCAATCTTATAGTTTACACTATATAATCAGATACTTATAAAAAGAGTTCTCATCATGATATAAATATACATGTTAAGATCATGAGTAGTATAGTGAATGAGCTAAAAGATGCTTATCATATTTTGATTGAGAAACAAAATGTTCAAGCGGTCATATGTTCTTTGCCCAAACACCTAGGATCACATGAAAAATACTATTTACCCACAATATCCATATTAAATATATGGAAGATGTTATGCGTTTCTTAAAGTTAGAGTAGGAACGTCTGCATTTGAATCTAATGAGTACAAAAGTGAACATAACTAACTACAGTTCCTAAAGACTAGTGAAAACATCAAGGTGGTAAATAGCGTGGGATAGAAAAAGTTAAGCCCAATAAAAAAAAAAACAATAAAGGGAAGGGCAAAGATCCTTTCGGATAAAAGAAGGAAAATATTATTGCGGTCAAATGTTTTAACTGTGTAGAATAGGATCAAAATACCTTTGTGCAATTTTGATGACTTCTTTTATGATTATGAGTAAGATGGATATCCGTTAGAAAATAACTTCAAAATGGAGGTGAAGGGCTTAAGCACCTATGAGCTTACTATATATAGTAAGTGATAGAGCATATTTTAGTCCATATTTTCATGATCTTATTGATGTTTATTTGCACCTATTCTACCTAATTTTGTAGTTTTAATCATGTTTTGCAAGTATTAGGTGTGAAGAAACAATTTGGAGAAAATGCTCTTAAAAATGCCAAAAGAAGCCAAAACTAGAGAAGCAACCTTCGGAGGCAACTTTCGGAAGCCAAAAATCAGTCACCTTCGGCTGCCGAATGAGGACTCCAGAGACGAAAGTGGACCACCTTCGGCGGCACCTTCGGCCACCGAACCATCAGAACAGAGACGAAAGTCCACTACTTTCGGCCGCCGAATCCCAACTTTCGGCCGCCGAACCTTCAGAACATAGACAAAAGTCCAGCCTCCGAAACTCAACTTAGGCAGCCGAAAATGCGCTCTATTGCACTCTTTCCTTGTTCAAGAAGCCATATTCCAAGTTGCCATATTTGAGGAGCCAAATAAGGGAAATATCTTGAGATCCAAATCTTCAATATTCACATTCAATTATTGGATTTCAAGATCCCCCTTATTAAGGAAAGAAAATCCAAAGATCACATGCTTCCTACTTAGTGCCATGCTTCCTACTTAGTGCCATGCACATTCAAAATTCAAAAGGAGTCTCCACCTTCCTTATTAGTGCATGGGCAGCCTCTTAACTCTTAAGGCAACATCTTGAAGACCTTGGGCAGCAAGTAAAAAGACCAAAGAGCCCCCACTTGCCTTCCATCACATGCAACTCGTTTTTGCCTTCATACATGCACAAACAAGGCACATACAACATCAAGGACACTTTGGACAGCCTCTAAAAGTCTCCTGGACTTCCATGAAACCCTAGGCAGCCTCTCAAGATCTATTTAAAGCCTTCAAGAAGACAAGAAGACAGCTTTTTTCATCCTCCCAAAATCGGCAAGGCTCCAAGGCCTCTCTACCACCTTAGTTCTTCATCTTTCTTCTTCTTTTCTTTTATTTTCTGTTTTGGTTCAGCCATGAGTGGCTGAAACCCTTATTCTAGTTGAAGTTTGGTTGAAACTAAGGTTGTTTAAAAGGTTGTGAGATCTGAACAGAAACTTTTGTCTTTGATTTTATTCAATATTCATGCAATTGATGCTTAATTCTAAGATTGCTTTGTTGTTTTGATCAAATTGGCCACTTGACTCTTGATTGCAAAGTTAATTGATTGTTGGATTAGGATATTTGTTAGTCCGTAATTGCTGGAAATATTCTTTCCATAGAACACTTGGTGTAAAAATCCAAGGAATTGCATGATCTAACATCATCTCATGCGTTTGAGTAGTTAGGGTTTGGATCTTTCTTGCTCTTCATGCAATTGGCAATTGTTTTGATGCCTATGGCCCAAGGACGTTCCTTGGCAATTTGTTGATTAGTAATTGGTTAGAGGACGTTCCCTAATCAGTTTGTTCATAAGGAAAGACATGGTGGTGAGAAGCGTCTTCCACCCCATAACCAACCTATTGAATCAATCAAGATAACCATGTTTCAATGATCAACCCAAACAACCAAAGTGGATCCATATCTTCAACTAGACTTTTCTCATATTGATTTCTTCTTTTATTTTAATTACCTGCTGTTTTAATTACTTTCATTAGTTGCTAATTAAATCATCTCAAAACCCCCCTTTTTACTTTCCTTGCACTTGTTCCTATTTCTCTTTGATCACTTGCTTTCACTTGCGCTTTCAATTAGTTCTATTGGTCTTGATTGAGATAAATAAATAGGTAATCAATTCTTTGTGGATACGATCCTTCACCACTGTCTGCAGTTGTAAATTGTAGGTAACCAAGAAGGTTATTTTTGACCGGCTTCAACAACTGCTCTTGTCAGTAAGCAAATTCTGTTCCTACATAATATCCAATTTATTATACAAATTCAATGGAATTTATTATTTATGCTGGTGTTGATGAAACTTTTTCTTTTTCATGAACTATATGTAAACTTCTTTTAAGTGCAAGTTCTGGTGGTTCTAGATATTTCATGATAACACTCATATTGGCTTAGTAGTTATATGTAACTTCAATCATATATATATATATATATATATATATATATATATATATATATATATATATATTCTATTTCACATCTTTTTGATACATCTATGAATGGTGTAAATATGTGGTATGCTATGCTTGGCCACATAGGTCAAAAGATATACATCGATTAATTAAAGTGAACCTATTAGATAATATTAACAAAGTAGATATGTCCACTTGTAAATATTAATTTGAAACTCTCTAGAAACAAGAGCTTAATTTCTATTGTATTTAATCTTTTCTACTAAATGTGATTATGTATGTGGAGTTAGGCATAGGGGCATCTATTTCGCAATTAATGATTACTCTCTGTAAGGTTATGTCTATTTGATATCTCATTAAATTGAAACTTTAAGTTATTTCATTAAATTTGGATTTAGTTGAGAATCAATTAGACAGAAAATGAAAGACTTTAAGAACTAATTAATGTAGAAAATTCTATTAGAGCAATTTAGAAATTGTGTAACAGAAAGGAGAAATAGAACCCTATTATGTTAGGTCAATAATGAGATGATCAAATTTTATCAATCATCTATTGTGGTAATATATTATTATTAATCGCTATTGAACTTAACCTAGTATCCACATAATCAGTAACTTCCATTGCATATGAGTTATGGACTAAACACAAATTTATACATAGACTTTAAAACCATAGGATTGTAAAATTGCTCATGAATCTTCATATAAATTTGGAGAACTAAAGGAAGAATATGTTCTTTCCAAGATATCTTTGAATAGTTAAAATGATATGTATTCTTTAGTTTGCAAGAGAATGGAAGTTTAACTGAGTTGAAATCATAGGAGATCACACCCTTTTTTTTTCCTAAGCATATGGAGATAGGAAAGTCTTACCTCTAAATTAAACTTGTGACCAGACTGCTTTTGCTATAGAAATTTTTGATAGACACACGTCCAAGTGGGAGCAATATGGATACAGATAAATATGATCATTAGTTTCGTAATTGAATTTTGAAGTGAGTGTAGCCATCGAATCTGGCTCAAGTGGAAGTAACATGTATATTGATGAGTCAATAGATCAATCTCAACTACGATGAACGTGTCATCTAAGGATTTTTAGCTATCATTTGGAGATTGAAGGAAATGTATTTATTATTACTCCTGATGGAAATGAACTGAGAAATGTGTTTCTTAAGTTATTAGATCTTCAGCTAAGAAAAATAAATGGATTAAAATAATGGAATGGGAAATAGAGTTAATAAAGAGTTAGTAAATGTAGAGTTGCAATTAGGACATAAAATGATTGAGATTAGTGGATTCTCAAGGTGAAGCGTAAGGCTAACGGTAGTATTAAGAGATATAAATCTTATTTGGTAGCTAAGGGGTACACACAATAGGAAGGAAAGAATTACAAGGATTTTTTGAATCTATTGTGTGATTTACCTTGATAAGGTTTTTTTATTTTTTAGAAAAATTGCATTAGTTGTTAATTTGGATCTTAAATTACATCAAATGGATGTGAAGACTATTTTTTCTCAAACGAAGAATTAAAATTTACATGAAACAGTCTACAAGTTTCAGTGTAAATAGCCAAGAACACAAAGTGTGTAGATTCTTGAAGTCTATCTAAGACCTTAAACAATCTAAGACCTTAAACAATCTTCGAGACTATGGTCTATTAGATTTCATAATACCGTCGGCTTTTATAATTTTACTGTGATTAATGAGGATCATTGAAAATATACGTAATGTTAGGAAACCAAGAGATTACTGCAACCCAAAACACGCAGCGGAAAATAAAAAATCTCTGTTTCCCTCCCAGGATCCAAGTGCTTCGTTTATTTTGAAAAGAAGGATACAAGACTAACCTGTCAGACTTGGGAAGAAGATAAAATTTTGGACTTAAGGTGCTGCTTTTGAAACGAACACCCTCAATGGTATCCACATGAACATCTTTTATCCTTCTAGAGTGCTAGCTCTCTCAAAGATGGATAAGCTATGTGCTTTTCCAATCTGTAGCTCAAAACGATTTTTCCAAAAATGTCACCCCCAAAATTCGCAGCAGGAGTTTTATACGTTTTAAGTCTTTTAGTTTTTCCATAATTCTTTTCGCAAAAGAGTTGTGTAATACCCGGCTAGATTCCGGCATCGGAATCCCTACCTTCCGGTGGAATCTCCATTAGAATCTGAAATTCTGAAGATGCCAGAGGCTTCTAGAGGGGTAAAATGTGTGTTCTTGTATAATGAATGTATTGTTGTTGGGGTTTAGGATAGTTTGAGACCCCTATGTGCTTGGTTGCATGTTGTAAGATAGTTAATGCATGTTTTTAAGAGGCTGGGTGCTTGTTTTGGGGTGTTTGAAAGGTTTAGGAGGCTTGTATGCAGAAGAGGCTGAGTTCTGGATGAACTCAGGTTCGGCCGCCGAAGGTAGTTTCGGCCGCCGAACCTGCCTGTGGATGCATGGATTGGCCGCCTAACCTTGCCCCTAAAAGTTGAGTTTTGGCTTGAAAGCAGACTTTCGGCCGCCGAAGGAAGGTTCGGCCGCCGAAAGTGCCTGACTTTCGTCTCTGGAGAGGGACTTTCGGCTGCCGAAGGTGCCGCCGAAAGTGCCCGAGTTTCGTCTCTGGAGAGAGGGTTCGGCCGCCGAAGGTGCCGCCGAAAGTGTCCTGTCCAGCTTTTTCATGGTTGTTTTCTATGCATGTTTAAGTGATGTTTTAGGGGGTTTTTGGGTGGTTGTTTATGAGTTGTTTAGAGTGTGTTTGGCACCTCATTCGAGTCCACCTGTGTAGGATCGGACCCGAGGGACCGAGGAGGCCATTCAGTGTTAGCTATGCAGAGTCAGTCCAGCGTCTGCCAAAGGTGAGTAGAACTAACTTAATCTTTTATTTTAAGAAATCAAATGCCTAAAGCATGTTCATGCATCATGTTTATATGTAATAGGTTGATTGCACTAGTTTCACGAATATGACGCATTGCATTATTTACTGTTGATGTGGATGGACCAAGGCGACCCCAATAGCCCTAGCTATGTTATGTTAATGAAGTCCTGAGGAGCCCCTTGAGGGCCGGGCATAATGAAGTCCTGAGGAGCCCGAAGGGCCGAGCACCATGTTATGTTACAGATAGAGGGAGTTTTGGTGGTCATGTCCAATCCGTGATGTGAATTGTTTGTGCTGTGGCGCATTTCATGAAAGCATGTAATTAATGAACTGTTTTCTTTGTTTCTACTCACTGGGCTTTTTAGCTCACCCCTCTCCCCTAACCCCAGTGTTGCAGGTTTGAAGTCGATCGGGAAGTCTCAAGAGTTAAGGCTTTGCTTATGTAATAGTATTAGATTAGCGTTTTAGTGTGGACATGTATTGTAAAATGATATAATGTATTGTAAGATAATGAAATGTAATGTAATGCAAGTATAGTAGAGTTATGTTATGTATTAGTACTGTGCTTGGCCCTAAGACTTGGTTAGTCCCTTGTTAGTACATGATGTATGTTATGTTATAGCGTTGAGTTGTGTTGGAACTAAACTTGTGGCATGTGTTGTTTACCATGCTAGAGTATGTTGAGGACTCTAGTGGAGGTTTTATGTTTGTGGTTCGATGCATGCACAGGTTAGGTTCTAGTTCTTTGGATGTGATCCCAGCTTGATGTATGTTATGTTGACCCAGCTAGAGTATGATGAGGACTCTAGTAGGGGGTTCTTTATGTTTCCAGTTATGTCGCATACAGGTCAAGCTCGGTGTTTGCATCAGATGTTTAAGTTTTTATGTTAAAGTTTTGATCATGTATGGGATTTGACCAGGTGATAGGATGTATGTTTGGCTTGCTACGGGTCCCGGCGGCCTTAAGCCGATCTGGATCCTAGCGCCGGTAGCGGTTCGGGCCGTTACAGAGGGGTATCGGTTTTCGGGCTGTTACAGAGTGCTATCAGAGCCCCAGGTTCAAATGATCGGACCGATGGGGTATAGAGTGAGCCCTAGGTTCATATGGTCGGACCTATAGTGTGTCGGGCTCATAGAGGTTATAGAAGGGCAAGCACAATAGGCTAAATCATGTCCACTAGGATAGGATGTAGAGTCCTGTCTTGTATGCTGATGTGGAATGCCATGATTTTATGCATGAGCATTAATGTTATATATGATATGCTATGTATGCTATGTATGTTGTAGGTTCATGTGTTTTCATATGGACCGTATGATGGTAATGCTTATTGTATGCTTGTGTGTTGTTCTTCAGAGGAGCCAGAATGCGAGGCACTCGTCGATCTGTGGAATCGACTGGAGTTCCATCTGAGAGGGGAGGTTTGGACACCTTTCCCCCTGCTCTGCCAAGAGCACAGTCATGGGGAGTCAGCAGATGGGGAACATCAAGGGACCCTGGAAGGTCTTTTGATGTAAGCAGAGAAGGAATGGCTCCAAGAAGGATGTCAGCTAGTATGAGGGAAGTAGAGGTGAATGTTCAGAGAAGAGATATCAGGTTGGGAATCAGAGTGCTAGAGGAAGGCATGGGAGATTCTCAAGAGGATGCTCAGACTCAAGATTCCAAAATCTCAGGTTCAGGAGGGATTGATCCCTCCACTCTGAGTACAGCCTCCATGAAAAGTAAGAAGTGGGGCAGAGGCCTCAGAAGGTCGAAGAAGAAGTTCTGGAAGAATTTGAAGGCTAGTCTGGGTTTTGGTGGCTCAAGCTCTGGCTCAGGCAGTTCAAGATGCTTGAAGTGCGGTAGGCCGCACAAGGGAGTCTGTCTGATTGGGACTAATCTATGTTTTAGATGCGGACAGGAAGGGCACATGGTACGTGAGTGTCCCATTGCACCCTGGTTGGCACAGTCTCAGCAGGCAACTTCAGGTAGAGCGGCTCAGCCAGCAGCTCCAGCCATGGTTCAGGATAGTGGTCGAGGCAGAGGAAGAGGGTCAGCCTTTTCTTTTGAAGGTTCCCGTGGAGAAGGTCTGTCAGCTCCAGCTCGAATCTTCACCCAAGCTCAGCAGGAGGCAAACACATCGAATATGGTGGTGTCAGGTACGCTCACTTTTGAATGTTCTGATGTGTATGTTTTTATGAACCCTGATGTTTCTCTTTCTTTAGTTGCTCTAGGAGCCGTCGAGGGGTTGAGTTGGTAGCTTCTGTGCTAGAGTGTTCTCTTTGGGTCAGTGGACTCACGTGTGATCCATCTGTGGCAGAGTCAGTCTGCCGGTCCAGTTTAGTGTCAGTTGAGGGTAGATGCCTTCCACTCGACTTTGAGGTCCTAGACTTGACTGTCTGGACGTCAATCGAGGGATGGATGGATTTCTGCTCGTGGTGCTATCTTGGTCTGTGGAGACAAGGGAGTCAGGTTCAGGGGACAGGATGGGTCAGAGGTAGTCTTCTGAGGGAACACAGTAGGGATGCCTAGAGGTTTGATGTCGGCCTGTCAGGTTCATAGGGTGCATAGGAGGGGTTGTCAGAGAGTTCTAGCTCTTGTTTGAGAGTTTAGTAGTCAGGTCAGGGAACCAGCCTCAGTGCCAGTTGTTAGAGAGAGTTCTTAGAGGTCTTCCCAGGCGAGTTGTCAGGTTCACCATCTGTTAGGGGATGGAGTTGAGCATAGGAGTGGTGTCTGGACCCAGAACCATTTCTATTCTCCCCTACAGGATAGCACCTGCAGAGCTGTAGAAGTTGTTAGAGCAGTTGTGTGACTTGGTAGACAAGAGTTTTATCCGACCTAGTACCTCACCCTGGATTGCTCCAGTATGGTTGTGGGAAAAGAAGGATGGATCCTTGAGACTTTGTAACGACTGTAAGCAGTTGACCAAAGTCACTACCAAGGGCAGGTATTCCCATGCAGGATGGATGATCTATTGGGACAGCTAGTAGGAGCTGTTTGTTTTCCAAGATAGATCTGAAATCTGGGTACTACCTATGAGAGTTGGGTTAGCATTGGGTTAGCAAGGAGAAGAAGCCAGTTGGTAAAGATGAAGAGAAAAGAGTAAGGGTCAGAGAAGCGCAGAGGAAGCCAGTGGAATTCAAGAGGAGGTTGGGTATTGCTAAGGCGTTTCTTTTGGGAGAAGGTGTGCCTGGGAAACCTGGGAGTTCTTGCTCCAGCAGTACCTGTGTCTCTCTTTTAGGAGAGAGGTTTTTAGGTTTTGCTTGCTTGTTTTATGAATGCCTGTTTGTTGTGAAACATTCGGGGATGAATGTTCTTAAATGGGGGAAGAATGTAATACCCGGCTAGATTCCGGCATCGGAATCCCTACCTTCGGGCAGAATCTCCGTTGGAATCTGGAATTCTGAAGATGCCAGAGGCTTCTAGAGGGGTAAAATGTGTGTTCTTGTATAATGAATGTATTGTTGTTGGGGTTTACGATAGTTTGAGATCCCTATGTGCTTGGTTGCATGTTGTAAGATAGTTAATGCATGTTTTTGAGAGGCTGGCTGCTTGTTTTGGGGTGTTTGGAAGGTTTGGGAGGCTTGTATGCAGAAGAGGCTGAGTTCTGGATGAACTCAGGTTCGGCCGCCGAAGGTAGTTTCGGCCGCCGAACCTGCCTATGGATGCATGGATTGGCCACCTAACCTTGCCCCCGAAAGTTGAGTTTTGGCTTGAAAGCAGACTTTCGGCCGCCGAAGGAAGGTTCGGCCGCCGAAAGTGCCTGACTTTCGTCTCTGGAGAGGGACTTTCGGCCGCCGAAGGTGCCGCCGAAAGTGCCCGAGTTTCGTCTCTGGAGAGAGGGTTCGGCCGCCGAAGGTGCCGCCGAAAGTGTCCTGTCTAGCCTTTTCATGGTTGTTTTTTATGCATGTTTAAGTGATGTTTTAGGGGGTTTTTGGGTGGTTGTTTATGAGTTGTTTAGAGTGTGTTTGGCACCTCATTCGAGTCCACCTGTGTAGGATCGGACCCGAGGGACCGAGGAGGCCATTCAGTGTTAGCTGTGCAGAGTCAGTCCAGCATCTGCCAGAGGTGAGTAGAACTAACTTAATCTTTTATTTTAAGAAATCAAATGCCTAAAGCATGTTCATGCATCATGTTTATATGTAATAGGTTGATTGCACTAGTTTCACGAATATGACGCATTGCATTATTTACTGTTGATGTGGATGGACCAAGGCGACCCCAATAGCCCTAGCTATGTTATGTTAATGAAGTCCTGAGGAGCCCTTTGAGGGCCGGGCATAATGAAGTCCTGAGGAGCCCGAAGGGCCGGGCATAATGAAGTCTTGAGGAGCCCGAAGGGCCGGGCACCATGTTATGTTACAGATAGAGGGAGTTTTGGTGGTCATGTCCAATCCGTGATGTGAATTGTTTGTGCTGTGGCGCATTTCATGAAAGCATGTAATTAATGTACTGTTTTCTTTGTTTCTACTCACTGGGCTTTTTAGCTCACCCTCTTCCCTAACCCCAGTATTGCAGGTTTGAAGTCGATCGGGAAGTCTCAAGAGTTAAGGCTTTGCTTATGTAATAGTATTAGATTAGCGTTTTAGTGTGGACATGTATTGTAAAATGATATAATGTATTGTAAGATAATGAAATGTAATGTAATGCAAGTATAGTAGAGTTATGTTATGTATTAGTACTGTGCTTGGCCCTAAGACTTGGTTAGTCCCTTGTTAGTACATGATGTATGTTATGTTATAGCGTTGAGTTGTGTTGGAACTAAACTTGTGGCATGTGTTGTTTACCATGCTAGAGTATGTTGAGGACTCTAGTGGAGGTTTTATGTTTGTGGTTCGATGCATGCACAGGTTAGGTTCTAGTTCTTTGGATGTGATCCCAGCTTGATGTATGTTATGTTGACCCAGCTAGAGTATGATGAGGACTCTAGTAGGGGGTTCTTTATGTTTCCAGTTATGTCGCATACAGGTCAAGCTCGATGTTTGCATCAGATATTTAAGTTTTTATGTTAAAGTTTTGATCATGTATGGGATTTGACCGGGTGATAGGATGTATGTTTGGCTTGCTACGGGTCCCGGCGGCCTTAAGCCGATCTGGATCCTAGCGCCGGTAGCGGTTCAGGCCGTTACAGAGAGGTATCGGTTTCCGGGCTGTTACAAGTTGTGTTTATCACCAACTATCATAATCTTTGCAGATACTGAATTATCTTACGTGACAATTTTTTTTGATAAGGAAAACTGAAAATCTTTTATTTTTAACAGTTACAGATAGACTGTAGATCTTTTAAATATTATTATCTTATAATAATAAATAATATTAATAATAATAACATCTTTATTATTATTAATTATACTAATGGGCTTTTAGCCCATTAATATAGCACATCAACAACGTTTTTTTGTGTGTGACCCAATAGGCTCACATTAATTGGCAATAGGCCTAGTCCCACCAGACCCACAAATCATAAGCGGCCTCTAACAAGACATTATGACTACCCAACTAATATGAGGATTGAAAGTTCGATAAAGTCTAATAAATAGAACATGTATTAATCCCTTTGTCACACGATATCTTGTTTGAACATAAATCATGGTTAATGTCAAACTTATAATGTTCAAAGTTATGATTTCTCGATCTCTAAGTAGACTGAAAAAATCAAATGATATTGATCACACTATCAATTCATTTGAGCACGACCATACATTTTTCAGTCTCACTTATCGAGGGGCCCAGAAGATATCTCTCTCAAAGAGAGGAACAAATTCTATCTTGATTGTTCAATATCCTCTACATAATTTCTTTCATGCTCAATCATAATCTTTATGATTGTCCGATTAAAGACAATGTTTGGTTATGTCAAAACATAACAGTCCTTATATTGGAAACTATGACAATCTCAAGTCAAAGAATTAAGACATAACTACTTTGAGATTCACTTATGACAATAATCCATGTAGTGATCTTAATGCGAGTCCATCCAATACTTTGTTCTCTAACAAATATCTATGATTATTGAATTATATCAACATATACATAATCATCTCATGATTATCAATCAATAATCATACTAGCTATATTTTATTATTATTATCAACATAATAATAAGTAACCAGAGATGATAATCATTATTATGTAACATGCAAAATTGAATCGAATAAATTAAATAATATTTAAATAGAATTTGGATTGAAATAAAGCTAATTATTGAACTAAGCAATTGAAATGATAAACTTTGGACTAAGACTTATTGTCTTATAGATTTATAATAATTTAATTTGCATTGAATAAATCACTTATAATCTCATAACCTTATCTATTTTTCGAGTTATAACATAATTATATTATGAATTTTTTTTTCATTTTCCTTCTATCATAATAGTTGTGATTGGAAAATTCATAAATTTTTTAAAATTAAAATAAAAAATAAATAACATATAAAATTTCACCTTATATCACATAACCTATATATAATCATATATTATCATGCATATAATTCACAGTATAAAAGTTACTTAAAATTGCAATGTATTCTATAAAAGTTCAAGTACTGGGATATCTTTAAATTTACCACTGACACCTTTTTATTTCACATGAACACAGGAGGTTACCCAATGCATATAAGAGGTACCCGACATCTACAAAAAATAGGCCAAGTAGAAAAAATAAATTGAGAACAAATTTTTTATTTTTTTATCAAACTGTTTTGATAATTGGTAGTTTTGAGAAGGAGAAATCAAAGAATATTTTTTTTAGAGAGCATAGAGAGAATGACTTCATATGATTTTTCTTACATCTCGATACTCTCAATCATAATACAATTTGCTTTTTTAGGAATATCTCATCAGACCGTGACTCGCGGTTGTCGAAACCGGTCAAAAATAACATTTTTGGTTATCAATAATTTACAACTGCAGATAGTGGTGAAAGGATCGAATTCATAGGGAATTGAAAACTTACCTATTTTCCTTATCAAGACCAAGAGAATAAACTGAAACAAAAATAAACTGAAAGAAAAGTAAACTGAAATGAGATAAACTGAAAGCGAGATAAACTGAAAGCGAGATAAACTGAAAGCGAGATAAACTGAAAGCAAAATAAACGGAAAGCAAAATAAACTGAAAGCAAAATAAATTGAAATGAGAACTAACTAAAAGCAAATAACTGAAAGTGAAATAACTGAAACGAGAATTAACTGAGAGCAAATAACTGAAAGCGAAATAATTGAAAGAGAATAACTGAAACGAGAATTAACTGAGAGCAAATAACTGAAAGCGAAATAAACTGAAAGCAAATAAATTGAAACGAGATAAATCTGAAACCAACTAAACTGAAAGTAAAATGGGGGGGTTTTGAGATTGATTCAAGAGATCTAAAACTGAAAGCAATAAAAGAAGCAAATAGTAAAAAGAAATAAAGAGAAATCAAATATGAGAAAGATCTAGTTAAAGAGTTGGATCCACTTTAGTTGTTGGGATTGATCATTGACACTTAGTTTCCCTTGATAGATTCAATAGATTAGTTATGGAGATGGAAGACGTTTCTCACCACCATGTCTCTCCTTATGATTAAACCAATTAGGGAAAGTCCTCTAATTATTTACTAATTAACAAATTATCAAGGAATGTCCTTGGGCCTTAACATTAAACAATTGTTAATTGCATGAAGAAAGAGAGAGATCCTGTAATACCCGGCTAGATTCAGGCATTAAAATTTCTACCGTCCTGTGGAATCTCGAATGTCGAAGCTTTCTAGAAGGGTAAAACAAAGGTTTTCTCAAATGTTTTTACGTGTTTGATGGTTTTAAATGAAAGAAACTTTAGTTTTTCAACAAAAAGACCAAGGAAGCATTTGCCAGGTTCGGCCGCCGAAAGTAAAGTTCGGCCGCTGAACATGAGGCTGTTTCGGGGGTGCTTTTGGCCTCCGAAAGTTTTGATGGAACAAACCAGGTTCGGCCGCCGAACATGGGGGTGTTGCGGGTGCAGCTTTGGCTACCGGAAGTGGTTGACCAGGCCACCTACAAAAAGCCCTTTGTCCGGCAAATGGGTGAGTTTTCTCTCCATTCTCGGGCTAAGGTGAGTTCATGCTTTTCTTTGGTTGTTTTCATGTTTTGTCTTCAGATCTCTCAAGGTTTTCATAAGTTTTATCCTTATTTTGAAGAGTTTTGAGTTTGGAGCAAAGTTTGTAAGCTTGGAGACTTGTGGAGCTTGGATCCTCCATATCTTCAAATTGGGGTCACACCAACTCTCGTTCTTCAAGAGGTAAGTGTAGATCCTCATATTTTATGGAGTTTTAAGTAAGTTTTATGAAGGAAAAAGGGTTAGGATTGCATGGTTTTGCATGGTTTTGCATGGTAGGGTTTATGCACCCTTTAGGCCTATGTATGCTTTATGATGATGTTTGTGGGAGTTTAAGCTTGATTTAAGCTCCTTTGTGCATGGTTAAGGGCTTTTGCATGTTTTGGAGAGGTTGAATGCATGTTTTGGGTGTTTGGAAGGTTTGGGAGGCTTTATGCATAAGAGGCTGAGTTCTAGATGATCTCAGGTTCGGCCGCCGAAGGTAGTTTCGGCCGCCGAACCTGCTTGGGATGCATGGTTTGGCTGCCTAACCTTGCCCCCGAAAGTTGAGTTTCAGATCAGGAGCAGACTTTCAGCCGCTGAAGGTGCCGCCGAAAGTGCCTGACTTTCGGATCTGGAGAGGGGGTTCGGCCGCCAAAGGTGCCGCCGAAGGTACCCTGTCCAGCTTTCCTTTGCCTGTTTTTCCATGCATGCTTGAGGTGTTTTAGAGGGGTTTTGGGGGAATGTTTAGAGTTTTGTTTAGAGTTGTTTGGTACCTCATTTGAGTCCACCTGTGTAGGATCGGACCTAAGGGACCGAGGGGGCCCTCAGTGTTAGCTGTTGCAGAGTGAGTCTAGCGTCTGCTAGTGGTGAGTAGAACTAAATCTAATCTTTTATTTAAGAAATCAAATGCCTAAAGCATATTCATGCATCATGGTTATATGTAATAGGTTGCTTGCACTAGTTTCACGAATATGACGCATTGCATTTGTGCTGTTGATGTGGATTGGACCCAGGCGACTTCAATAGCCCATAGATCTGTCATGATTGAAAGTCCTGTGTGAGCTCCTTTGGGGGCCGGGCACCGACAGAGGGATTTTTGAGGTCATGTCCAATCCGTGATGTGAAATGTTTGTGCTGTGGCGCATTTTATGAACGCATGTAATTAATGAACTGTTTTTATTGTTCTGCTCACTGGGCTTTAGTAGCTCATCCCTCTCCCAACTTCCCAGTTTTGCAGGGCCAGGCAGAAATAGCACGGGATAAAAGTTAGAGTGAAGTTTTTGTAATAGAGTAGTGGACATGATGTAAATTAACGGACTAGTATGTAATGAAATGTATAGATATGTAATGTCATGTACTGGATAGAGTTGTGCTTTGCCCTAGTGTATGGATAATCCCTTTGCACATGGATCCTGTTTTATGTTTCTTGATGAGAAATGTGTCGAACCAAGCCTGATGTATATTATGCTGACCCATCTAGAGCATATGATGAGGGCTCTAATATATGGTTCTATGTTTATAGACATAGTGAATGCAGGTCAAGCTTGGTACATGTAGAGAAAAGTGTTTAGTTTTTATGTTATGTTTGATCATGTATGGGATTTATCAGGTACACAGAGTTCATGTTAGGCTTGCTACGGGTCCCGGCGGCCTTAAGCCGATCTGGATCCTAGCGCCGGTAGTGGTCCAATTTTCGGGCTGTTACAGATTGGTATCAGAGCCCTAGGTTCATATGATCGGACCTATAGAGTGTCGGGCTCATAAAGGTTATAGAAGGGCAAGCACAATAGGGAAGATCATGTCCACTAGGATAGGATGTCGAGTCCTGTCTTAATTGATGATGTGAAATGCCATGATTTTATTATGCTATGTTTGTTGCGGGTTCATGTGTTTTCACATGGAACACAAACATTAATAGCATATGTTTGTTGCGGGTTCATGTGTTTTCACATGGACCATATGCTATTAATGTTTGTGTTGTGTTTTCAGAGAGAAGTAAGAATGCGAGGCACTCGTCGATCTGTGGAATCGACTGGGGTTCCGTCTGAGAGGGAAAAGATGGACACCTTTTCCCCTGCTCTGCTAAGAGCGCCGTCGAGTGGAGTCGGCAGATGGGGAACATCAAGGGGTCGAATCTTTCACCTCAGCTCCCATCGCAGACTGAAACCATCTCCACCACAGCTCTTCATCCTCCAGCCTGGGCGAGCCCTTACAGTCAGCCTTTGCAATCAGATCTTGCGCAAGGTACAACTGAAAAGAGTCCAATGTAGAACACCAGTCAGAAAGCACCAGAATTAGATCTGAAACCTCTTCCAGACCATCTGAAATACATGTACTTGGGAGCTGACAAGACACTACCAGTAATAGTGTCCAATGAGTTGAGCCAAACTGAGGAAGAAAGCCTCCTAAGAGTCCTGAAAAAGCACAATGGTGCCATAGGATGGACCATAGATGACATAAAAGGTATTTCTCCCTCCACATGCATGCATGGAATACACATGGAGGATGAATGCAAGCCAATCAGAGATGCTCAAAGAAGACTGAATCCTCCTATGATGGAAGTGGTGAAAAAGGAGATAGTCAAGCTCCTAGGCGCAGGTATTATCTATCCTATCTCCGATAGCAAATGGGTAAGTCCTGTGCATGTAGTTCCAAAGAAAACTGGAATTACCATTGTTCCAAATGTTGAAGGGGAACTTGCCCCCACTAGAGTTCGGAATGGGTGGAGAGTATGCATGGATTATAGGAAACTCAATGCTGCAACAAGGAAGGACCACTTCCCACTACCATTCATTCATTAGATGCTCGAAAGGCTTGCAGGTAAGTGATAGAGCATATTTTAGTCCTTTTTATCTTGATATAATTGATGATTATTTACATGATTTCTGCTTAATTTAGTGCTCTTGGCATTGTTTTGCAGAAAATGGTGAAAAAGGACATTTTGGAGAAAATCTCCTTAAAACTGCCTTAAATGGAGCAAAAGAGAGCAAGCCTGCCAAATTGAATTCAAGTGAAGATAAATAAGGAAAGTTCTAAATAAGGAAAGTGGCAAATATAGAAAGAACATTCAGCCAAGACAATTTGAAATTCAAATTTCAAATCTCCAAGTAGCCCTTTCCTTATTCAAGAAGCCAAGCCTCAACTTGCCATATATGAAGAGCCAAATAAGGAAAGTATTTTGAAATTCAAATCTTCAAGATTCATATTCAAATTTTGAATTTCAAGATTCAGCTTGCCAAAGAAGCCAAAGAAATTCACACATGCCACATATGCCTTGCACATTCAAAATTCAAATTGCAAAGAAGGCTCCACTTTCCTTATTAGTGCATGGGCGGCAAGGAGAGTGTGAAGGCAAGCCTTGGGCACCTTGGGCAGTATCTTGAAGACCTTGGGCAGCAATTAAAAGACCAAAGAGCCCATCCCTTGCAATTTGATACATTCTCCACGTTTTTGCCTTCACACATGCACATAGAAGGCACATATTGGACCAAGGGCACTTTGGGCAGCCTCTAAAAGATGCATGGACACCCAAGAAACCCTAGGCAGCCTCTCAAGACATATTTAAAGGCCTTATGAAGACAAGAAGAGGCAGATTGGACATCACCAAGGTTCGGCCAAGCAAGGGTAGCCGCACCCCCTTCTCCTCCTTCTCCTCCACCGCCGGTTCCTCCTCCTTCTTTTCTTTAATTTTCTGCTTTGGTTCAGCCATGAGTGGCTGAAACCCTTAATTCTAGTTGAAGATTGGTTGAAAGTAAGGTTTTTTTATGGATTGTGAGATCTGAACATAAACTATTTGTCTTTGATTAGTTCAATATTCATACAATTGTGTGCTTAAATCTAAGATTGCTTTGTTATTTTAATCAAATTGGCCACTTGATTCTTGATTGTAAAGTTAATTGATTATTAGTTGGGATATTTTTTAGTCCGTAATTGCTGGAAATATTCTGACCTAAGAACACTTGGTGTAAAAACTAAGGAATTGTGTGATCTAACATCATCTTCATGCATTTGGAGTAGCTAGGATTGGATCTCTCTCTTTCTTCATGCAATTGACAATTGTTTTGATGCCTAAGGTCCAAGGACGTTCCTTGGCAATTTGTTAATTAGTAATTGATTAGAAGACGTTCCCTAATTGATTTAATCATAAGGAGAGATATGGTGGTGAGAAGCGTTTTCCACCTCCATAACTAATCTATTGAATCAATCAAGAGAACATAAGTTTCAATGATCAATCTAAACAATCAAAGTGGATCCATCTCTTCAACTAGACTTTTCTCATATTGATTTTCTCTTTTATTTTAATTACTTGCTGATTTAATTGCTTTCAATAGTTGTTAGTCAAATCAATCTCAAAACACCCCCCTTTTTACTTTATTGCACTTTACTTCTATTCTACTTTCAGATACTTGTTTTCAGTTGTGCTTTCAGTTGATTCTCTTGATCTTGTTGGGAAAAATAGATAAGTATTCAATTCTCTGTGGATTTGATCATTTCACCACTATCTGCAGTTGTAAATTATTGATAACCAGAAAGGTTATTTTTTACCGGCTTCGATAATCGCGAGTCAAAAATTCACGCCGTTGTCGGGAAATTATTCTAACTTGTTTATTTTTCTTTTATGACCAGATCTGAACGTAGGGACACTCTATCTTATGATCCAGAGATAGAACGCACAATCAGAAGACTAGGTAAGCAAGCAATCCGGCCTGAGGAAGCAACACAAGCCGGATCGCACACTTCAGAAGCTCCAATTGCAGAAGCTTCATCTGAAACACCCGAATTTCACCAACAAGCCACACCAATGGCAGAACATCATGCACAAGCTGCTGCCCCTAATGGACATGCTGTCCAGAACCAAATAATTCAAGAAAATCCAGCAATAAGACCACAGATGCCAAGGGAAAGAACCATGAGAGAATTGGCAACACCTGTAGGTGATCAAGCACCACTTTGCATCACCTATCCACCTCTGACAGTTCCCTTTGAACTAAAAATAGGTTTGATTCATCTTCTCCCTAAATTTAGAGGTTTGCAAAATGAAAATCCACACAAGCACTTGAAAGAATTCAACATTGTTTGTTCATCTATGAGACCTCAAGGTATCTCTGAAGATCATGTTAAATTAAGAGCTTTTCCCTTTTCATTAGATGACTTTGCTAAAGATTGGTTATTTTATTTGCCACCTGGATCTATAACTTCTTGGGATGATATGGTCTAAACCTTTTTGAACAAATACTTCCCAACATCTAAGTCAATTGGCATAATAAGAGAAATCACTAGCATAAGACAGAAACCAACTGAGGATTTATATGATTATTGGGAAAGGTTTGAAAGACTGTGTACAGGTTGTCCACAACATGATATGTCAGACAGGTCCCTCATACAGTTCTTTTATGGAGGATTGCTCTCATCATAAAGGAGATTCATAGATGCTTGTGGAGGATCCATTGCAGACAAGACACCTAGGGAGATGCGAGAGTTGATCTCTACACTTGCAACCTCATCTAGGCAATATGGAGAAGAAAAGCAACTGCAGAGAGGAGTCCATGAGGTAAGCTCACCTACTATTTCTGAACTGACATCTGTTATGAAAGGTTTTGCCATAGAACTGGCTCAATAAATGCAAGCAGCCCAACCGCCTAGGCCATGTGGGATTTGTTCATATGTAGGACATCCAACTGATCAATGTCCTACTCTGCAAGAAGACAACCAGCAGGTTAATGCCATTGGAGGGGTACAATAACCAGCCTAGACATGATCCATATTCAAACACATACAATCCAGGTTGGAGAGACCACCCTAATTTCAGCTACGGAAGGGCCATCAACAATCAGAACAATCAGAACTATCAAAGGAACCAAGCCCAACCAGCACCTTCAAATCCCATCTAACGCCTTGAAAAGATGATGGAGTCCATGGCCAGTGCTATACAAAGCCTCAATCAGCGTATAGATCTGATGGCCACATCCGGAAGCAATTCTGAAACCCAAGGTAAACTCCCTTCTCAAACTGAAACTAACCCCAGACAGAATGTCAGTGCTATTACTTTGAGAAGTGGAAAAGAGCTTCAAAATGAAAGATATGAGGAAGAAAAGCAAATAGCACCAAAACCTGTGCCATCTGAAACCTTCCCTGCGCTTTCTAAAACACTAGTTGCGCCAAAGCCAAGGAAACCTGAAGCCTCTCCAGCGCAACCTGAAGCACCTCCTACACAGAAGACTGATCAAAAGGTAAGCTTTCACATTCCACCTCCTTTTTCAAAAAGATTTGAAAGAACACAAAAAGAAAAGGAAGAAAATGAGATCCTTGACACCTTCAGAAAGGTCCAAATCAACATACCTCTGCTAGATGCCGTTAAGCAAATTCCAAGGTACGCAAAATTTCTAAAAGAGTTATGTACCAACAGAAGAAAGCTTGCTGAGAGAGAGAAAGTAAGTGTAGGTGAGGTTGTCACTGTTGTTATTAAAAGAGAGCTCCCTACTAAATGCAAAGACAAGGGTATGTTTGCTATTTCTTGCAAAATTGGGAATGTTGGAATCAAAAAAGCCATGTGTGATCTTGGTGCATCCATCAATGTTATGCCTCTTTCCATCTATAAATCTCTGAATGCATGTGCACTAAAAGACACAAGAATTGTGATTCAATTAGCTGATAGGTCTGTGGTATATCCCATAGGTGTTCTAGAAGATGTGTTAGTCCAAGTAGATGAAATTGTCTTTCCTACAGATTTTTATATGATTGATACTAAGGAAGATAGTTGCAATACTAGTTCTGATATCCTTCTTGGACGTCCTTTCTTGAGTACTGCTAGAACTAAGATTGATGTACATGATAGTATTTTGACCATGGAATTTGAAGGGGAAGTCATTAAGTTCAATGTCTATGATGCCATGAAATATCCACATGATATGTCCCCTGTTTAGTCTTGATATTGTTGACTGTTTAAGCCAGGAAATTTTTTATGAAAATCAAGATGATATTCTTAACAGTGATTTTTGCAGAGATACTGATCAGGTACAGATTGAGAGCCAGAAAGAGCCAAAACTTAAGGAAACAGTCTGCAGCATCCAACAGATGAACTGCAGTCAAGTACAGAATGAGGAAAACACTATTGCACCACTTCAGAAAGGCCTTGCGCAGACAGAAACCTTTCGGCTGCCGAACACTACCACCTTTCGACCGCCGAATCCTTCACCTCAGCTCTCACCGCAGACTGAATCTACTGCCTCTTAGTCGCCGAACTATACTGACTTTCGACCGCCGAATCCAGCCATCCTTCTGCAGCCGAACCTTGCTCCACAGCCTCCGACGCAAGCAAGCTCTTCCAGTCCGCCTTTGCAGTCAGATCATGAGCAAAAGGAAGATTCTGAATCTAGTTCTTTGCCACCTCCATTGTAGTCAAGCCAAGAGCAACACCTTTCAGACTCTGAAGAATGTAAGAACGACTTACTTGAACAAATCTTCCTTGCCCAATCTGATGAACCATGGTATGCAGACATGGTAAACTACTTGGCCACAGGTAACTTGCCTTCTGACATGCCCAAGCATACCAAAGATAAGATAAAGAAAGATGCCAAATACTATGTTTGGGATGAGCCATATCTGTGGAAACATTGTGCTGATCAAATGATAAGGAGATGTATTCCTGACCAAGAAATAGCTTATGTGCTTACTTTTTGTCATTCATATAGTTGTGGAGGACACTTTGGTCCAAGAAAAACTGCTCATAAGATACTTGAAAGTGGCCTGTTTTGGCCCACCA
Source organism: Manihot esculenta (assembly GCF_001659605.2). NCBI lineage: Eukaryota > Viridiplantae > Streptophyta > Magnoliopsida > Malpighiales > Euphorbiaceae > Manihot > Manihot esculenta. The sequence continues at coordinate 8,618,053 of NC_035166.2, forward strand.
TTTTTCGAGATGCTTTTCTGTTTTGCAGATCGTGCGCTAGGTGTCAACAGACTGAAAATCTGAGCAAAAGAAATCAAATGCCACAGAACCCCATCATGGTCTGTGAGGTATTTGATGTTTGGGGTATAGACTTCATGGGCCCATTCCCACCATCCTTTGGATACACTTACATCATCCTTGCAGTGGATTATGTGTGTAATACCCGGCTAGACTCCGGTATCGGAATTCCTACCGTCCGGTGGAATCTCGGGTGTCGGAGACCTCTAGATGGATGAAACCATGTTTTTATAAAATGTTTTAATGCGTTTTATGTTTTTAATCAAGAAAGAAATGAGTTTTTGCTTGAAAATGATCTTGGAGGAAGACCCAGGTTCGGCCGCCGAACATGCATGTGCTTCGGGAGTGCTTTAGGCCCCCAAAAGCATAAGTGAGGGAAGTCCAGGTTCGGTCGCCGAACCTTATGTTCGGCCACTGAACATGGCATGCATGCGGAGGCACGTTCGGCTCCCGAATGTGGCCTGGCCAGCCACCTATAAAGGGGTCCTTTAGCCGAAAACGGGCGAGCTTTTCCCCATTTTCGGCCAAGGTGAGCTCTCCGCCGCCCCTCACCGATCTTGAGTTTCTTCCTTCAAATCTTTCACGATTTTCACTAGTTTTCACTTTGTTTTGAAGATTTTTGAGCAAAAGAACAAGTTTTGAGCTTGGAGACCCAAGGAGCTAAATCTCTCCCAACTCCAAGTTAGATCGCCTCTACTCTCGATCTTCAAGAGGTAAGAGTCGATTTATAGCTTATGATGTGTTTTAAACAAGTTTTATACAAGTTTATGGAGTAGAAATGCATGTTTAGGTTGTCTTGAGTTTATGGGTTTAATGTGTGTTCATGAGCAATGTGGGTATGTTTGATGTGTTGTAGTTGGGGTTTACGCTAGTTTGAGACCCGTATGAACTTGTATGCTTGTTTGTGTATGATTGGGAGTGTTGTAGAATAGGTTTATGCATGTTTGAAGGGTTTGGGAGGCGTTTGTGCATGTTGGAGCTGAGTTTCTATCACTTTGGAGAAACTCAGGTTCGGCCGCCGAAGGAACTTTCGGCCGGCTAACCCGCTTGTGGAGGCAGCCTTCGGCTGCCAAAGCCTGCCCCCGAAAGAGGACTTTCGTCTCTGGAGGACAGTTTCGGCCGCCGAAAGTGCCGCCGAACATGCATGAGTTTTTTCTCTGTCTGGGAGTTTCGGCCGCCGAAGGTGCTGCCGAACCTGCCTGACTTTCGGCTCTGGAGGGACTTTCGGCCGCTGAACCTGCCGCCGAAAGTGCCCTGTCCAGCCCTCTTTTGTATGTTTTTCTATGATTGTTTCATGATGTTCTAGGGGGTTTTTGGGGAGTAGTTTAGAGTTATGTTCATGTATGTTTGGTCCCTCATTTGAGTCCACCTGTGTAGGTTCAGACCCGAGGAACCGAGGACCCCAGCAGTGAGTCAGCTGCTCCAGTGTCTGGTCAGAGCTATCCAGAGGTGAGTGGAATATCTCATTACATTTAAAAAAAATGGATATTTTAGCATGATTCACGCATCATTAATGCCATGAGATATACTAGGTTGTTTGCATTAGAATTCACGAATATGTTGCATTGCATATTTTGTTGTTGATGTGGATGAACATTGGATGATCCATAGCCCTCGACCTATGATGTGACGATATGGTATGTACGGTATGGAATGAAAGACCAGTGGGACCCATTCTACGTTCGCTGGCACTATGTAAGAGAAAGACCAGGACCCATTCTACGTTCTGGCACATTGGAATGTTATGTTATGCTATGTAAGAGAAAGACTAGGACCCATTCTACGTTCTGGCACTATTGGATATGTAGAGGGCTACTGGTGACTAGTTCATCCTTGATGTGATATGTTTGTGATGTGATGCATTCCATGAAAGCATGAAATGTTAATATAATATTTTTATTATTCTGCTCATTGGGCTCTAGTAGCTCACCCCTCTCACTAATCCCCCAGGTTTGCAGGTACGGGCTAGGCAGAGTAGTCAAGTCGAATGAAGTCATGTGTATGTAATAGATAGGATGTGGACATGATCAATTGTAAAAAAATGTAAAGTTATGAATAGTTATGTTATGTAAAAATGATATTGAGGATTAGAGGTTGTGCTTGACCCTATGTGTATGGCATCCCTTTTAATACATGATTACTGTTATTATTAGATGAGATGAGTAATCAAGCTTAATGTATGTTATTGATACCCCATTGGAGCATTTGATGAGGGCTCCAGTGTGAGGTTTATGGTTATGTTAGTGTGCATGCACAGGTTGAGCTTGATTCGTGAAAGAAAAAGTTTCAATGTTTATGTATGTTGTTGATCATATATGGGATTAAGCAGGTTTACAGGATGCATGTCAGGCTTGCTACGGGTCCCAGCGGCCTTATGCCGATCTAGATCCTAGCACCGGTGGCGGTCCGATTTTCGGGTCGTTACAGAAATGGTATCAGAGCCCTAGGTTCATATGATCGGACCTAGAGTGTCGGACTCATAGATGTTCTAGAAGGTCAAGCATAATAGGAAGATCATGTCCACTAGGATAGAATGTTGAGTCATGTCTTGTATGATGATGTGAAATGCCATGAGTACACGCATGAGCATTAATGCTATGATATGTATGCTATGTATGTGATGCAGGTTCATGTGTTTCCACATGAACCATATGATGCTAATGTTTTTAGTGTTGTGTACTGTCTTTTAGAAAACAGGATGAGAGGAACTCGTCGATCTGCACGATTGACTGGAGTACCACCCCAGGATGAAGGCACTAATGCCCGTCCTCCTGCATTGCCTAGGGCAATGTCATGTAGATCAAGCAGAGAAAGAGTGTCAAGGGACCCTAGAAGGTCTTTTGATGCTAGCAGAAGGGGGACAGATAGAGGAGGAAGTTCTTCAGATGTGAGGGAGGTTATGGAAGAGGATCAGAGGAGGGATGGGAATCTGGATGTCAGCATGTCGGAAGAAGGGACAGGGGAGTCACAGGGAGGCCCTCAGGCCTTAGGGTATGGTTTTCCACCCCATTATCTACCCTTCCCACAGGGTTCGGGGTATCCGATGGGAGGCACATCGGATTACTCCAGCTTTAACCCCTACCCTACCTACATGCCTTATCCACCTTTATATCCACCTTACCCACAGTACCCAGCTTATCCACCCTCACCCTTCTATCCTACCCCGGCAAACCCCACCTCGGGGAATGCTGCACCCCCACCTCCACCACCTACAGAACCAACAGCCCCAGTTGCTCAACCTTCTAGACCTAGCTCAGCCGGTGGGAGCAAGGTAAAGATGACAGATTTCCTTAAGCTAGATGCTCCCAAATACAAGTCAGGGGATGATCCCTTTGAGTACTTGAGGGTAGTGAAGACGATAAGTGACGAGCTAGGGGCAGACGACAGCAGGGCCATTCAGATGGCAGGGTTCACTTTAAAGTGCAAGAAGGCACGGGAATGGTTCAAGTGTTATGTGGACCCGAGACTAGACGGCATGACATGGGAGGAATTTGCAAATGAGTTTGCTGGATGGGCTTTTCCAGACAGTTCTAGAGAACTAAAGATGATTGAGTTTGAACAGTTGAGGCAGACAGAACACATGAGTGTAGAGGAGTACACGAATAAATTCTTAGAGCTATTGCCTTTTTCAGGGCAAGCTCTAGATACAGATTCGAAGAAAGCCAAGAGATATGTTATGAAACTGCATTCTAGGTACTCCTCTTTGATCCAGTCAGTTGAGAGGGAAAGTTTCCACACTGTGGTGGATATGGCTCGAAGAATGAAGGCTAGTGCCATAATTGAGGGGTCAGTGAAGCAGTCAGTGACCCAGTCTTCAGGAGTTAAGACCCCAGGCAGAGGAGGGCCAGGTCCCTCTTCTCAGAGTTCAGGTAGCAAGAAGTGGAGTAACACCACCAAGAAGCCGAAGAAGAACAAGTTCTAGAGTAAGTTGAAATCCAGTCTGGGATTAGGCGGTGGCTCGAGCTCAGGCTCAGATGGTATAGAATGCCTAAGGTGTGGGAAGCCACACAAGGGAGTGTGTCGGGCTGGGACTAATGCATGCTTCAGATGTGGACAGGAGGGACACATGGCTCGGGAGTGTCCTAGAGCACCTTTTATGGGCCAGCCCCAGCAGACAGCTTCTGGTAGTGTGGCACAGCCAGCAGCTTCAGCCACAACTCAGGGCAGTGGCAGAGGTAGGGGGAGAGGGGCAGCCTCTTCTTCTGGTTCCCGAGGTGAAGGTCCATCAGCTTTAGCCAGGATCTTCACCATGACACAGCATACCACCCTCAGACAAATGGGCAAGCTGAAGTGTCCAACAGAGAAATCATGGCCATCCTTGAAAAAACCGTGTCTCCTAACCGAAAGGACTGGAGTACAAAATTGGAAGATGCTTTATGGGCCTACAGAACAGCCTACAAGACTCCCATAGGTATGTCTCCTTACAGATTGGTGATAGAGCATATTTTAGTCCATATTATCATGATCTTATTGATGTTTATTTACACCTTTTCTACCTAATTTTGTGGTTTTAATCATGTTTTGCAGATATTAGGTGTAAAGAGACAATCAAGAGAAAATGCTGTCAAAAATGCCAAAAAGTGCCAAATCTGGAAAAACCACCTTCGAAAACACCTTCGGAAGCCGAAAGCCTAGTCCAGAGCCGAAATTCACCTATCTTCGGCGGCACCTTCGGCGGCCGAAAGTCTGCTCCAGAGCCGAAAGTCTAGCCTCCGAAAATAAGCTTAGGCGGCCAAAAGTCCCCCCGAACAACCTTTTCCTTATTCAAGAAGCCAAATCTTGAAGATCATATGTTTCCCACTTCATGCCATGCACATTCAAAATTCAAAACAAGGTTCCACCTTCCTCTTTAGTGCATGAAGAAGACTTCTTGGACACACCTTGGGCAACAATTAAAAGACCAAAAAGTCCTTGCAACTCCACACATGCACCTAGAAGGCACATATGAGACCAAGGGCACTTTGGGCAGCCTCTAAAAGATGCATGGACACCCAAGAAACCCTAGGCAACCTCCCCACATATTTAAAGGCCTTATGAAGACAAGAATTAGGGAGATTTCAAGAACTCAATCACCACCAAGGTTCGGCAGCCACTCTTCCTCCACCTTCGGCCGCCGGTTCCCCCTTCCTTCTTCTCCTCTTCTATTTTTCTGTTTTGGTTCAGCCATGAGTGGCTGAAACCCCTAATTCTAGTTGAAGTTTGGTTGAAACTAAGGTTGTTTAAAGGGTTGTGAGATCTGAACATAATGTGTTTGCTTTTGGTTTGTTCAATATTCATGCAATTGTGTGCTTAAATCTAAGATTGCTTTATTGTTTTGATCAAATTGGCCACTTGATTCTTGATTGCAAAGTTAATTGATTATTAGTTGGGATATTTGTTAGTCCGTAACTGCTGGAAATATTCTGACCTAAGAACACTTGGTGTAAAAACCAAGGAATTGTATGATCTAGCACCATCTTCATGCGTTTGGAGTAGTTAGGATTGGATCTCTATAGTTCTTTATGCAATTGACAATTGTTTTGATGCCTAAGGCCCAAGGACGTTCCTTGGCAATTTGTTAATTAGTAATTGATCAGAGGATGTTCCCTAATTGATTTAATCATAAGGAGAGACGGTGGTGAGACCTTCGGCATTATTATTATTTGCCAATTTCAATTCTAAATTCAATGTTATTTCAACTTTACGTCTACATTTGATCTACCTTTGTATCAAAATTTTCAACAACTTTAATTATAATTTCAAAGTTGAGCAAATCTTTACATTTTTTATTCAAAATCAATGTATAGCTAAATCAATTTTCTTTACTGTCAATGCAGCACACAGATCAATTCAAATTCCTAAAACAGTTCACATATCAATTGAGATTTATCTTAGCATCCCTGTCACACCCACATAGCTTTAACACGTTTAATTAATTTAGCGCAACAAGTATAAATTTAAATTTTTACTCTGCCAGTAACTTTTATCTTTAATAAAAAATAATTATATCACAGAAAATTAAGTTATAGGATTTTTTTTTTTCTAACTAAGTATCATTTTATGATCTTAATATTTTATTAAATATTTTCTTTTCTAATTTATTCTGCAATAAATGGAGTATTTCTATAATATTAATTAAGTCCATCATATTTATATAGACATTTTAATTGAAATATAATATTGTCTTTTTTTTTTCGACGTTTCATAGAATTAAGCAAATATAAACAACACAACCAGATTCTATATTAATCGACAGTTTAAATTTTATTATTTTTTTTAATATGACTTAATTATTAATTAATTATATAACACTTAATTAAATAAAGATTAAAATGTTAAATTTATTCTTAAATTATATAACAGTTAAAAAAATTAAATTTAAATTTACTCTAAATTATTATTAAAATGACAAATAATATCATTAATTATTAGAAATTGATTCATATTTATTTGATTTTTTAATGATAATTAAGAATATATTTTTAAAAAAATGAGATTTTAACTCTATTGCTATGAAATAAAGTTATAAAAAAACGTTGTGGTAGTCTATAGCTGTGACTTCCATTAATTAGTTAGCGATGTCCTAAAATTAACAATCTATTTTTTATTCATTTTATTAATTTTAATTAAAATTTCAACTCAAATTCATGAACCAATGATTTGGAATTCAAATAATAATTTTTTTTTTTTTTTAAAAATTCCAACTAAGCATGTAACCTTAGGGAAATCATTAGCATAAAATAATAAAAAATTCTGAAGAATTAACCTCATCTTAAAAAAGCCAGCTAGTTCTTTTTAATTACAATTTGTCTCTTTACGGAGACAGACAATATTACCATACATTTAAAAAACACATAACAATGTCAATGCAGCAAAGCAATAATATTAAATAAGAAAAAAAATAATTATCTTTTAATAAAATAAGAGATGAGCAGAAGCCTTAATTAATTAATTCATATGTATTTAAATATGATTAGAACAGCACATAACACACAAAGCTAGGTTAAGACAAGCTACAACATATCACACACCAGCCGTTTACAGACGGCTTCTAACAGTTTTTATTAAGGTTAATTACTATTAGGCACCTAAATTTTTTTAAAAATTTATTAGCTTGTTCTTATTTTAAAATTACTTAATTAAAATATTTCTATATTTTATAAAATTTAATTTTTTAATCATTTTATTAAAAAAATTAACTGTGTATTAAATATTTATCTTATTTAATTTCAATAATTTTAATTATATATATTATTTAATACTATAATTTTAAATATTCATACTATTTAATTTGTCTAATTAAAATTTTCTTTTTTCACTTTTTGTAAGCAGGTTCTTATGTAACTTTTCTGAATTTCGAATAGTATCCAAAATAGTTCTATGGGATTGGCTTTAGGGTTTTCCTAAACAGCTTAAGGTGAAGAAAACCTCCTTCAGGTTCCAGCCATCAATGAGATACCATTTTGAGAAACTTAAAATTCTAATATTGTGTCAGAATCTAGAGGTCAAAAGATAATCTGAACGAAAAATGTTTTTAGCAGAAGAATTAAAGAGTTTGATTTACAAAATATAGTGACATTTTAGTTGAGTAATTTTAAAATAGGGACAAAATAACAAATTTTCTAAAATTCTAAGGATCTAATAATAATTTCCCATTTTTATTTGTGAGTATAGTTAGCCGGCCATTTCTCTCTCTCATACTACTTTTTGCCAGCCCATCTTCTTCTTCTTTAAAAACCCTTGGCTTTGTAAGACTCACTCATATCTCTCAAATTTTTATCTTATATTCTTCTTATAGCTTAAGTAATAAATGGGGAAATTAGCACAGCAAAACCAGAAAAGCTCGGCAAATAATAACAATAATGGAGTTACAAAGGTGAAACGTACTAGGAGAAGTGTGCCTAGAGACTCTCCTCCCCAACGTAGCTCTATTTATCGTGGAGTCACCAGGTTATTCTTCTTCTTCTTCTTGTCTTCATTCGAAAAAAAAAAAAAAATTTCTTCTTCCTTTATAGTTATTTGGTTGTTTTTCCTGTTGGGTTTGGTGGGTGCAGGCACCGATGGACAGGGAGATATGAAGCTCATTTGTGGGATAAAAATTGCTGGAATGAATCGCAAAACAAGAAAGGACGACAAGGTTCCTTATCAAGATTCATGTTCTCTTGAATGGGATCAAATTATTATTTACAGATTGATCTTGAAAATTATATTAATATTGGAATTTATGATTTAACAGTGATTAAATTTATTTTTGTTAAAAATTTTTATTATTACTGATATGCACTCTTCATTAATTTTCTGGGTGGGTGACACTGGTGGATTATCGTTGGATTAAATGCAGTCTACCTTGGTAAGTATCATCAGAAATTAAATATTTTTCTCCAACGAATAAAAAGGAAATTAATCAAATTTTAGATTAATTAATACAAAAATGCTCAGGTGCATATGATGATGAAGAAGCAGCAGCACATGCTTATGATTTAGCAGCACTCAAGTACTGGGGAGAGGACACAATTATCAATTTTCCTGTAATTATCCTCTTAATTCTATAGTAAATCGTCATATTAATTTTTTTTTATTTTATTTTTAATTAATTAATTGTTCTTATTATATATATTAGTTATCAACTTACGAAAATGAGCTCAAAGAAATGGAGGGTCAGTCCCGAGAAGAATATATCGGATCATTGAGAAGGTATATATATATATATAATTTTATCTTTTAATTTAAATTTAAATTTATTTTTAAATTATTATTAAAATGTAAGTAAATTATATTTTTGAATAAAATTTGAATCAAAGGATTTTACCTCGTTGCATAGTTAGAGGTAAATTTAATTAATTTATATATTTAATAATTGGATGAACTTTGGCATTTAATTCATAGGAAAAGCAGTGGATTTTCTCGTGGAGTATCGAAATACAGAGGTGTGGCAAGGTAAAATAATAAAAGCCCATATTAATTATTTAATATTTTTTAGAGAAATTGTTTTTATTTTCCTAATTTCCAAGTCACGATTGCTTAGATGAATAGGCTTTCTGATGGGATGCATTTGATTTTGAATGAGCAGACACCATCACAATGGAAGATGGGAGGCTCGAATTGGCAGAGTTTTTGGCAACAAATACCTCTATCTTGGTACATATGGTAATTATTCCTCCTCTATTTTCTAAAATTTCCAAAATTAAAAATATTCAAAAAAAATTCTTTAATCCATTATTATTCTTTAAATATTAAAAACATTAATGGATATCAAGTTTGAACATGTAACTAGAAGACCTGCATTTAAATGTAAATAATTGATTTTAATTGGTCAAAATATATATCTCCCTTTTAAGAAAAAAAATATTCATTATTAAAAAAATAAATTTATTCTTAATAAATATTCATTATTTATTTTCTTATCTAGCAACTCAAGAGGAAGCTGCCACTGCATACGATATGGCAGCCATAGAGTATCGTGGATTAAATGCTGTCACCAATTTTGATCTCAGTCGTTACATCAAGTGGTTAAAACCTAATCAAAACGATAACACCACCGCCAATAATAATGATCTATTTCATCCTAACCCTAACCTTAACATACCCACCCATTCTACTCCAATTCCTAATCAAGATCTCGGATTAAGTTTTCTTCAAAACCAGCAAGCCTTCCAAACAACTAGCAGTGAAACTGTGCCGATGGAGCCACGACCAACCAATGCAACCTCAGCCCTAGGCTTGCTTCTTCAATCGTCAAAGTTCAAGGAGATGATGGAGATGACTTCTATGACCGATTGCCCATCGAGCCATGTTGATCAGTTAGACCCACCGCAATGCAGATTCCCTGAAGACATTCAAACCTACTTTGAGTGCCAAGATCTGACAAACAATTATGGGGAAGGGGATGACATGATTTTTGCTGAGCTCAACTCGTTTGTGCCTCAAATGTTTCAATCTGATCTTTGAGTGATAGATCTATTAAAGAGACATGCATATAGATGCATGCAAAAGTTAAGTTTCTCATTTACGTATTTATTTAGGTTCTACTGTGAATACCATACTATAATGGTCTACGGCCCTCCTCGATCAAGTGGTGAAGGGTTAGAATAGAGGTTTAGGTTTCAATTTCTTTTTTCATGAGCACTGACAAAATAAGAGAGAAAATAAAAATAAAAATTTGAAGCTATAAGCCTATAAGTGAGGGAGAGAAGATCTAGCTAAGTGGAACTTTGATCATTTCCCATTTATTATTTGGTTCATTTCTTTGTAGATTAAGGGGAAAATAAGCATTGTTTTATCTTTTTTTTGCTTGAATAAGTTGTAATTTCCACCTTATACTTCAATAATAACTCTAGAAACTCTCTCTCATACCCTCAATGCCCATCCTTTTTTATTTTTAATTCTGTAATTTATATCAATGTATGAGGGTCTAGAAAGAAAATTAATTTTAACTATTTTTTTTTAATTATTCATAAACTAACGATATTTAGTCCAATGGTATTATTATCGTCTATAAACTTATGAGACCTCTAGTTTAAAAATCCTAGCTGATTGCACTAAATAAGTTTTGAAGAAAATGGGTTCAATAAGGTTCTATACTTAAAAAATCCTTAACTAATTCTAGAAAATTTATTTTAAGGTAGTTAAAAAAAAAAAAAAAAAGCTTAAAAATCTGCTAAAGATGCTTTAAAAATGTGAAATATAGAGTTAATTTAATAATATAGCCCTATTTGGAAAAGCCCATTTTCCAATTACGCTAAAGCTAGGCAGGCCCTTGTGAGCTTGTCTCTTTGGTCAAGCTCAGTCCATTGCCTCCTTGGTCCTCTCACCGGCTGAATTGGCTCAAGCTCCGAATTTTCATTTTTTAAATAATTGTCGATTTTAACTCTGTATTTTAGAAACTTTTATAATTTTACCATATATTTTTAAAATAATCAATATATTTTAAACATTTAACTAATTATACTTTATAGTTTATTTAACCGTTGATATATCAATAATAAAGTTATATTACATATCACGTAATATAATATAATTATCAAAAAAATTTTATGATTTTTAAATCATTATAATTTTATTCTATACTTAAAAATATTAACCAATTAAATGAATTCTATAATATTTTTAATAAAATTTTTATATTATTAATAAAAGCACCGTATAATTATGCTACTTGACCCTAAGTTAACTTGTAAATTCATTTTTTTTACTTCCATTTTCTAAAATAATCCTAAATTAATTCTATATTATATTAAATATTAGATGAAAAATGAATTATAAATTATTTTAAGGAATAAAAATTTAAAAAATTATTTTACAGTTGAGTTAATATGACATGATTACGGACCAAAATGGAGTACTTTTTAAATTTTTATCATTTTTACCTGTATTATAAAATTACTGATGAGAAAAGGGTTAAAATCGATAAAAGTTAAAATATTTAAACTTAATTTATAATTTTATAGAATTGGTTAAAATGATAAAAATTTAATAATTATATAATTTTGACTATATCATCATATCATATTATTTTAATTTAAAATATTTTTTTTAATTTTATTCTTTAAAATAATTTTTAATTCATTTTTAATTAATATTTAATATTTCATAAAAGTAATTTATGCTTATTTTAGAAAATAAAAATTAAAAAATGAATTTAAAAATTGACTGAAACTTATGTAATATAATTACATGATGTTTTTACTTAATGATATAAAAATTTTTTCTTAAAGATGAAATAATAGAGTTAAAAAGATTATTTTTAAAGTATAAATAAAATTACAATGATTTAAAAAATATAATTTTTTTTAATAATTATATTATATTATGTGATAAGCTATATTAATAATTAAATATACGGTAGAGTGGCTATTGATTAAATATTTAAAATATAAATTTAATTGATAAAATAGCACATCCTAGATAAATAGAAAGATTAATAATTAATGTTTAAAAAGACGTTTGAAAAGACATTTGAAAAGATATGGACTAAGATAATTAATAATTTAAAAAGATAAGAATTATTTAATGAATAATTTATTTAACTAATGATTTAATATTTTTAAAAAATAAAAAAAAATTAAATTATTAATTTCACTAAATATTTTCCAAGTGAAATATTTTTTATGAAGAATATTTTTTCAAATATAAATTATTGATTAATTTTCAAAAATATAGTCTTATATATATATTTTTTATTTTTATTTTTTGTATGGGACACTTGTATACTTTATTCTTTGGCAGGGAAACCTGTACATGAGAATATAGTTATCTACACATTGGAACAATGTCGCCACTTGTTATGTTAGGCATATAGATAATTCTCAGGATCAACATTTCTGAGATAACTATATACATAATTCTTTAGACTTGCTTATAAAAGAGATCTAGTTTTAATTTACCTTTGATCTTGTCCCTAGGAAAGAGGATTTATTACAATAATGATCAAGACGGTGTTTTTTAATATATATAAATATAATTTTAACTAAAATTTTTATGAAATCGTTAATCAATTAAATATAAGAGGAAAAAAAATAAAGTGTACGTCATCTACGACGGACATTTTAACTCTTAAATTAGCAAAATGCTTGAATACACAAAAAAAAAAAAAAAATACATATGAAAATGTATTCGTTGCCTCCTGATGACCGCTGGGCTCTTCCTCTCCGGTCTGGAGTCCAGCCCACGATGCAGGCCCATCATCCCGAAACCCTCGAACCTCACGACTCGCACTAAGTCCAGCTCACCCTCTCCAAGGCCAGCCCGACCCTTCCGACTGGACCAGCCGATCCTCGTTGGGCTCGGCCCGTACCTCATCCTCTGGCCCAACCCGGAACCAGGAAGTAGATCCGCATGTCCCTCGTGTGGATCCACCCGCATGCACGTCCTGAAAGAATCAGAGGCTGTTACGCATGGAGCAGAGATCTGATTCCTTCGTACGTCCGTATCAACGTAGCAGGGACAGGTGGACCAATGATATACGTTCTGTTAGCACGTCACTAGCAGACAAAAGGAAACATATAAAAGGAGAAATACTCTCCTCTAGGTCTAAATTTTTCCAGTTTTACAGAACCTATTGTAAAACCCTATTTCTGGATCTCAGATTATCACCTCCAAAATTCTATGTTTATTTAGTGCGAAGGGATTACCGTTTTCTTAAAATCTAAAACTAGTTGATTATCTGAAATTTTTTTTTTTTAGATGTAAAGTTAACTTTGTTAAAGTTAACAACTAGTTATTTACTTATTAAAGAATGACATGATCGAGCAAGTCATTCTCTAGTTTTATCTTTTTATGATTTTATTTTACTCTATTACAGTAGATTATTTATTATTATATTAATAAAATAAATATTTATTCTCATGGTTATAAAGTTAATGTTGGAATCGGATATGTATATATACACACACACAAAGACAAATCATATTGGAAAAATTCCTTTTTGTTTTTTCTTTTTCTTTCTTTCTTTTTTCTGAATAAGATATTGGGGATACTTGCACTTGAATATGGATATATTATGCTGAGTGATATCTCTCCATTCACAGGACAATTAGTGGACTCCAATTGAAATAATAATAAACGGGAGATTTCATTCTTATCAACTCACTTTATTGAGTTTACCTATATTGTTTTTAGTACGAGAGGATTTTTGTCTAAATTTGGACATACGTGTACTCTTCAAGTTAAGCACACAGATGGGATAATGTGTTTTCTCCTGCTCTCTCCCCTTTGTCTAGAAGCTTCAGCTATCGTTTAAGATTCCTATGTTATGTATATATTCTTTGGTTGTGCAAAACACAAAGGTAGGTTTGGTTCCTAGAGGATATGAAATTCCAGCATCTCAAGAATTTTCATATTCTTCTTATCAAACATCAAATTGAGGGCAAAGGTGAAATTCCTAAAGCTTTGCATGTTTAATATTCCCTCCTTTCTAATCAATATTCCTATTTCCTGCATTAATTTATTATATAACCTCTTTTTATCTTTCAATCCATAACTTCGGGACTAACTTACATTTTAAAGGAATTGTCTTTAGAAGATTAACGGAATCTGAAATTTTATATATATATATTTTCCACTTTATTGGTGCTTTTGCAAAAGAAAATTCAGATTACACCAAAGATGGTAAAAAGAATTTGGCAATAGTTGAAATCGGCAAATCTATATCAATATAATCTAAATAAATATAATAAAACTGAATTTTTTAAATAAATTCTTCTAAAAGTGACAAAGACTTTCTATTAATTACTATTATTAAAAATATAGTGACTTTTTACATTTTTTTAATACTTATATTATAATTTTAAAAAATTAAATAAATATATTTTATGAATTACAGTAAAAAATATATATAATTACCAATATGTATATGGTGTGACAAAATAATCGTCCATAGTAAGGTATGAGCTGTCACTATAAGATAGGGTCACGTGGCAAGAATCTAATAAACCGACACGTGGTTACAGAAGTCTCACCCATAGAAATGTTAAATCAGGATATCATAACAGTCGGTACTTCATCAAGATTTGTTCTCTCCTCAACAAGTCAAGTGTTTATGAAAAATGACCGTTAGCAGGATATAATCTAGTAAATTCCTATTATGCCTATAAACACATGATCGCTTATCCACTAATCGGTACCAGTAAGATTTCTATGAGATTCGATAATCAACTCCATTTCATTATAGTATAAAAACAAACATGCACAGAGATCAAGATATACATTCTTACACACTCACTCTAAATTTAAAGTAATCTATCACATTCATCCATTTTATCGGTTTACTAACTTTGAGTATCGGAGTGGATGTCCATAGGCGCCAACCTCCTCATCTCTTTTCTTTTGCAAATTGACCAATCACAGTTCAGCTCTATTTCCAGCTACATTTGGTTCCGTTGTAAAAAATTCTATTAAATTCTTTATGTTTATTTGGATTAAATCCGGCTTCCTATTCACTTTCTCTTAAAAAATATTTTCTTTCTTTTCTATTCTCCAAATGGCTAATAACTTACGAGCTACTGCTAAGTTTGCTGCCAATAAAGGAGCTATCATCTTTTCCACCCCTGGCAGTAGACATAACACTCCATCTATAGTCAATGAGGCAGATCTCAACAATTTGAATAATGAGCAAATGCTCCAATACATGAAAAAGCTACAAACAACTCTCAAGTAATACAAGACTCGGGAGGAGGCCTCATTTATGGCTCTCAAGATAAGGGAGGATGCTTTCTTCGAGACCTCGAGGACCCGAACGAAAGCGATTCAAGTACAATCTAAAGAGAAGGCCAAGCTGGAGGATGAGGAGTCATCCGACAAGACTCCAAAGACATCAACTGGAAACTGATCCGTACAAAGATATTAGAAGGAGCAGGAGGAGGATTATGGCCTGAACAATGCCTCACCTTTGTGGGAGGAAATCCTTGTATATACCTTCCCTACCAAATTCAAGCTGCTAAGTTTAGATAAATAAGATGAACGCAGGAGAAGGATTATGGTCTGAATGATGCCTCACCCTTGTGGGAGGAAATTCTTGTAGAAACCTTCCCTACCAAATTCAAACTGCCAAGTTTGGATAAATAAGATGGAACAACAGATCCCAGGAGTTATCTGGCAATCTTTAGAATGACCACTACAAAAATTGAGCAGATCACTAACGAACTTCACCAACGGATTGAAGTCCGTTAGTGATACTAACGTATTCACCGACGGAATATTTGTATCGTATTGTCCACTAACGGATGAAACCATCCGTTAGAAGTCCGTTGGTAAAATACTAACAGACCTTTTCCCCGTTAAAAATCTGTAAGTATCCATAAGTGAATTTATTATTTATTTAATGTAAACATTTTTTCACTAACGGACTAATCATTCCGTTAGTGAATTGTGGAGCCAAATACACAATCCTAAATGAAATCTCTAAATCGTGTGTTTGCCAAATCAAAATCACTCTGAAATCTGAGCTTGCGTCCAACCTCCCGTTCGTTCACTGCCGCCGGCATCCTTCGTCCGCCGCGATCAACGGTCTGCCGCCGTCCACCGCCGACAACTGCGCCCCTTCTCGGCATCACTGTCCACGAGTGAGCCCGTCTCTCTCACTAGTCTTTCCCTTCTCCACGGACAGTGTCCACGGGTACCCTATCCATCTCTTCATTAACCAATTTTAACACGATATAAATTTATTTGATGTCATTCTTCTTCCATTCTTTAAGTGTGTTAGTTTCCTTGTAATTTTCATCTAGAGTACAAGCTGTCTAATTTACTGGACTGCTCTTTGGTTTTAACGAGAAATCCTGCGGTTCAGGTCTCACCTGTTACTGCTCTTCATCATCTTCTTCTTCTTCTTCTTCTTCTTCTTTTCTTAGTTGATCTATTTCTACTTCATGGATAACGTCTGGGTTCACAATAGCTTTAATTTCTTAGTTGTTTTGCTAGATTCAGATGACTATAAGTACTTGCTTTTGGAAGATGTTATTAGCATTTTGAGTGAGAGAAGAAGCAATTTTTAACACCATCTGTTTGGTACGAGTATTGTCTATGCTGATTCATGAACTCCGTCAACTTTTAGGGCGTTTGCATTGAGTTTGACTTTTGGGTTGTTTGCCAAAGCTAAAGATATTGCATGTGACTTAGCCCCATGAATCTAAGAACTACTCTTTACTTTTGATTTTTAAGTAATCATTGAATGCTTAGCTTCTTGAAAAATAATAGAATTCGAATATAAGTCCAAGTATGGTCCAATCTTTGTTTGGAACTGTTATCCTGGGATATTTGCCTGTTGGGTCATCTTTTTAGTTCCAATTTAATAGATAGAATCTTGGATCTTAAATCAGTAGCTACAAGTACCTTCCCCTTGAAAATTTTAAGGCCCATTGTCTGCACTAAATCATCAAATTATCCAGGCATTCATTTAGATAAACTAAATGTAAAACTTATATCACCCAAAATCTCATGACACTGAGGGTAAGAGACTGTACTGGATGTTATGTAATATTGCTATGCAATATTATTGCTCTTCTGAATTAGAAATAATGGAGCTATGCATCCTCATTGCCGTTATAGACATGTAGCCGTGTTTCGCTATTTGAAACCAGAAACTGAGATTTCTTTGGCATGTAATGGCACTTTGCTATCTAAATCATTGCTGGGGAATAAATTTCTTCCAGCATTTGTGAATTTTCTGTCCTTGCAATTTCATATTCAGTGTATAACTAATTGCATATAAGTTCAAGGCTTGGTGCATCACTGCTTTGGGCTGTGAATGGGTTCCTTGATAAGTTCGTGCATGTTTAAGGTGCACACTTGAAATTGCACCTGCTGGTGCACTTGGCAAGTGCACCAGCAGGTGCGCACTTGACATTGCACCTGCTGGTGCACTTGCCAAGTGCACCAGCAGGTGCACACTTGAAATTGTCACATTGTATTATAGGGATTCAGCTAGACTAATCCTTAGCATAGAGCAAGCATTGTCAATTGAAAACTTTCCCTTCTTAAATCCAAAATTTCTATTTTCCTATCTTTTCTATTGTCTAGTCCAGTAAGTAATAAAGTAATTATGGTGTTTAAAGGTGGCTTATTTCTTGTGTCACTGTAAATTGCACCTGCTGGTACACTTCAAATTGCACCTACTGGTGCACTTCAAATTGCACCTACTGGTGCACACGGCACCAGCAGGTGCACTTCAAATTGCACGTGCTGGTGCACACGGCAAGTGCACCAGCAGGTGCACGGCAATTGCACCAGCAGGTGCATTGGAAATTGCACTTGCTAGTGCACTTGGCAAGTGCACCAACAAGTGCACGGCAAGTGCACCAGCAGGTGCACTTGAGTGCACCAGCAGATGCACTTCAAATTGCACCTACTGGTGCACTTGGCAAGTGCACCAGCAGGTGCACTTCAAATTGCACCTACTGGTGCACTTGGCAAGTGCACCAGCAGGTGCACTTCAAATTGCACCTATTGGTGCACTTGGCTGGTGCACTTGAAATTGCATCTGCTGGTGCACTTGGCAAGTGCATCAGCAGGTGCATTGGAAATTGCACCTGCTGGTGCACTTGCCAAGTGCACCAGTAGGTGCACTTCAAATTGCACCTGCTGGTGCACTTGCCAAGTCCACCAGCAGGTGCAATGGCACCAGCAGGTGCAATTTCCAGCAAATTTTTAAATAAATTCGGCCTCAAAGTCGTGTCAAAAAAAGAGAAAATTTTCATGATATTTATTGGATTTGAATTGATGTTCAATATTCACATGGAATGTCCCATTTTAAAATTTTCGAAGTTACTATAGAATTGAATTCTAATTGCATTGTGAAATTTTTTTTGTGCATGTGTTTGAATTTACACTAAGTGTGGTTGGCTAGGTAGATATTCCAAACATGATGCACTTTTGATATGGATGATGGCTGAATACATGTACTGATTGCTATAATTTGTCATTAAGAGCCTAACCAACCTGGTTATACTGCCCCGCCATCTCCCCCTCCAGTAGAAGATACTGCCATTGATATCAAGAAAGTTCAAATTTATGTTAATATTTTGTTCTAAATTGAATGTAGTTATCAGATTATCATTTAGATATAATGCACAATTTAATTGTTGGTTTTCAGGCTCTGTTCGAAGATAGGGTTTATAATTTTTTTGTTTTCATATCAGCATATTTATTGTAGTTAATATGACTGCTGAAAGAAGTTGGATGTATGCTCGTCTCAGAGATGGTTTACTGAATCCCAGATATTTAGAGGGTATCAATGAATTTATAGAAAAGGCTAAGACCTGCACAGAATATTTAAATGGCGATCAGATTCGCTGTCCTTGCAATCGATTTAAGTGCCAAAACCGTAGCTTTCAAGATGAAAATACAGTTAAATATCATTTAATGAAGCATGTTTTTGTGCAAAATTACCTTGTTTGGTATTTGCACGGTGAAACTGAAGTGCATGACGGATATGGTGATACACTATTAGACATGTCTTATGGTTCTCACAGTGTTAATCACCCAAATTTCAATCGTTTTGAGGACATGGTCATGGATGCAACAAGATGTCATGTAATGCATAATGATACAAATGAGATGCCAAACTCGGCTGTACAGAAACTGTATGATATGTTAAATGCATCTAAGCAAGAACTATGGCCTGGATATGAAACTCACTCCCAGTTATCAGCTGTTTCACGTTTACTAAATCTGAAGGCGGAACATCATTTCTCAGAACGGTGTTTTGATCAGATATGTGAACTCATGAAGGAGATGTTACCGAGTGACAATGTCATGACGGACAGCTTTTATTCAACAAAGAGACTAGTCCAAGGATTGGGGCTTCCTGTACAAAAGATACACTGTTGTGTAAATAGTTGTATGATTTATTGGGAAAATGATAAAGAACTTACACGATGCAAATTTTGTGACCATGAAAGGTTCAAAAGCTTGAAGCACACCTTGGAGAAAGGGAAGAGTCAAATACCATACAAAAAGATGTATTACTTCCCCATTACACCACGTTTGCAAAGACTTTATGCGTCGTGTGTTACAGCTAAGTATATGACTTGGCACAATGACCATGCAACTGAGGATGGGGTGATGCGCCACTGTTCAGATGCTCCTGCTTTGAAGCATTTCAACCAAACTCATCCAATCTTCGCACTGGAGGCCCGAAATGTTAGACTTGGCCTTTGCACTGATGGATTTCAACCATTCGGTCAATCTGGGCAACAGTATTCTTCATGGCCAGTAATACTAACTCTATACAATTTGCCACCAGGTATGTGTATGACAGATGAGTACATGTTCCTCACAATTATAATACCTGGTCCCAAGAATCCGAAAGAGAAGCTTGATGTGTACATGCAGCCATTAGTACAAGAATTGAAAGAACTTTGGGCAATTGGTGTGAATACTTACGATGCTTTCCAGCAGAACAATTTTACTATGCGTGCTGCATTAATTTGGACTATAAGTGACTTCCCTGCTTATTCAATGCTCTCAGGGTGGAGCACAACAGGACGCACTGCATGTCCCTACTGTATGGAAAACACAGATGCATTTACATTACAAAGGGGGGGTAAACAAACATGGTTTGACAGTCATCGGAAGTTCTTGCCTGACGACCACCCTTTCCATCGAAACAAGATATCTTTTATTATAAACAGAAGTGTATCGAAGTCATCGCCGCCAATTAGAACTGGGGAATACTTGCTAAAACAAATTGAGCAAATTGGGTTGACGCGGGTTATAGACATTGACAGTCATGAAATAAATTGTCGGCTTTCAAAGAGAACTAGTTGGCGTAAGCGGAGCATATTATGAGATTTGCCATATTGGTCTTCAAATATGATTCGCCACAATCTTGATGTAATGCACATTGAAAAGAATGTATTTGAAAATATTTTTAATACAGTTATGAATGTGGAGGGGAAGACAAAAGACAATATAAAATCAAAGGAAGATTTAAATGAAATATGCAGGAGACCAGAATTGAAGAAAGATCCAATTAGCGGAAAATATCCAAAAGCATGTTATTGTTTGGATAACCAATCGAAGATGATACTGTGTGATTGGCTTAAAACACTCAAATTCCCTGACGGATTTGTTTTCAATCTAGGGAGATGTGTTGATAGTCAGAAGCTTAGACTTTTTGGTATGAAAAGCCACGACTATCATGTTTTCATGCAACGAATTCTTCCTATAGCTCTCAGAGAGTTCTTACCAAATAATGTTTGGCAACCAATAACAGAGCTTAGCAATTTCTTTAGAGAACTCACCTCAACTACACTTACTAACGGGGACATGCAACGGTTAAATGAACAAATTCCTGTGATCCTTTGTAAGCTTGAACGAGTTTTTCCTCCAAGTCTGTTTGATTCAATGGAACATTTACCAGTACACCTTGCATATGAGGCATTAATTGCAGCACCAGTACAATATCGGTGGATGTACCCATTTGAGAGGTACACGTACTAATTCTTTACTCGCACTCCTTAGCATGATGAATTACTTAGTATACATATCTAATTTTTGTTTCCACACACTAGATACTTGAGAAAGTTAAAGAACAATGTTAAAAATAAAGCAAGGGTTGAAGGTTCAATATGCAATGCTTACTTGGTAGAAGAAGCAGGTGCATTTTCTGCTCATTACTTTGAAGCACATGTAATGACCAGACATTGAAAGGTTCCACGCAATTTGCATGAATTTGTCTCTGATGATCACATACCGGGTAAATTAAGCATATTCAAATGCACAGGTAGAACTATCGGAAAAGGAAAATCTAGATATATGACTGAAGATGAAATCCAAGCTGCTCAAACATATATTCTATTAAATTGTCCAAAGGTGAAAACATATATTGAGTAAGTATTAGTAGTTATACTAATAGTCTAATACCTCTTATATTGTACATTATTGTTAAACATTACTTGTTTCTTTGTATGTATAGCATTTATGTGGAGCGAGTAAAGTCGGCACAACCAAATATCACAGATGCAGCTGTTGATGAAAAACTAGAGAGAGAGTTTGTCCAATGGTTTTACAAGTATGCCCATGAATTGCAAAACAATGTACAAAATCAGCTTATACAAGATCTGGCAAAGGGACCACTTAGAAGTGTCACCACTTTTAATGGGTATTGTGTTAATGGATGTAAATTCAACACAATCAATGGAAGTTCAAGTAGTAACTCAATGAATTTTGGTGTATGTATAAAAGGGAGTAATTACAGTTCTGAAGAAAGTGACTACTATGGACAGTTGGTCGAGGTGTTGCGATTGGAGTATCCATGGCTACCAATTAAGCGGACTGTACTTTTCAAATGTGACTGGTTTGATCCAACACCAAATACGGGCACCAAGGTGCATAGACAGTATAGAATTGTTGATATTAACAATAAGCGTAGATACAGTAAGTACGAGCCATTTGTATTGGCCTCTCAGATAACACAAGTCGTTTATGCTTCATACCCAAGCAAGCATCGTGACAAAAATGATTGGTGGGCTGTGATGAAAGTTAAAGGTAGACCCGTTGTTGAAGTATCTCAAACATCTTCAAAGACATATGAACCTTTTCAAGAAGATGACCTAGATTATGCTGAAGTAAATATGGATGATATTAATCAACAACACTGCCTGACTGATCCTAGCGGAGGAATGACTGAGATTCATGATGACGTTTCGACAGAGGAAGACGAATTCCTTAGTGACCCTGATTCTAATGCAGATGCAGATGGTGATAATGAGTTCAATTCATATGAATCAGACTAAATTCATCTATATACTAAATCAGTTTGGAGTTGTATATTTCATTTATTACTCAGTGAGTATCTTAATACATTTGTATATATTTAATATAATGTTTATGAACTTTATATTATTTTTGGCAATGACAATTTTTGTTTGTTCACAGATGAGGGGACGTGGAAGGGTTAAGAAGCCCAGAGGACCGGTTCAACTTCCTGCTAATGCAAGTCAAGAGGACGCGAATACAGATGACGGACAAGAGCATGAGCCGCATTTACCATGGGCACCGACGGGACTTGGGGATACGGAACTTCAGATATGGGTACCACTTGCATCCGGTGTACAGCCATCTCATAGAGATCGATCATATACACCAGTTCCACCATGTGCCGATGCACAGCTTCCCCGTCCCCTTCCACCTCCTCACCGTCACAGTTTACATCCTCACCACCCTACTGCAGCTCCACGACCAGCGGTATCACATACACATTCACCTCATCCTGCATCCCTTTCTGGTACTGCATCAGCTAAAGGTACAGGATCTGCATCAGCATCTACTCCATCATCTGCTCCTACATCTGCTCTAGCATCAGCTGCATCGACCACTGCTGTAGGCAGAACACAGTCATTCCGACAGACTATTTCACTCGTTAACAACAAGTAATAGTTAATTGTTTATTAATTAAGATTAATTTAAATGTTACCATTTACTTACTCACCATTGTTCATGTAGTTTACATCCGTCGGAGATGTGCAGCCGCAGGATAACTCTGATAGTGAAAGAAAGATTGGTCGAGGAAGGCCACTGTTGGAAGACTGTGCCCAATGAAACTAAGGAGTTTTATTGGTAGGAATTCAAGGTGAAGCATAATTATTTTAGCAGTTTGTCATATATTTATGAAATGTTTAATTACTAACTACTCATAAAATGTAATCTTTTTGCAGAAATACTTCATATGGGACCAAGCAATTGATAGCTTGGTAAAAATTGCATGGCAGAAAAAGGCAACTGAGCGATATAGGGGCTTAATGTGGGAAATCAGGAAAGGGAAGGCGAAGAATCTTGCAACCCCTGATTCTGTTTTGAGGAAGTGGCAGGAAACTTGGAACACTTCTGAATACAAAGAGAAGTGTGAGAAGTTTTCTGCCAATAGGCGCAGTGAGGCTGGAGGGTCAGGATCTGGCATTTCCAGGCACGCATGCGGTTCTGTTTCACAGTATACCCACTAGCGGAGGATGGTATTTGTTAAAATTTTTATTTTATAATTATCTTCTTATAAATATTTTGGTTCGATGACAAATGCTGCAATTCTTATAATTGGTAACAGAGGGAAAGACTAGGCAAAGAACCACATCCTCATGAGCTTTTTGAGGCCACATATAAGAGAAAGGGGACGGAGGAGTTTGTTGATGCGAGGTCAAAAGCTATTTATGTAAGTTAATCTTAAATGTAGTTATTAACAATTTTGATTGACTTAAATTATTTTACTTATACGTTACTTTAAATTTATAATGCAGGATAAATACGTACAACTGAAGGAGGCTGCTACACATCAAAAGAAGGGAAGCAATGAGCCGACGCCCATAAATGAGGCCCAACTGTACTACGAAGCGGTTGGCGGATAGAAAAAGAGTAGAGTTTATGGGTTAGGGTCCCAGACTTCAGCATATTTTCATGAGCCATCTCATTGTTCAGCATCATACACGTCTGCACCCCCAGTGGATCCTCCTACAATTGAAACAATGAACAGGATGCAGAATAAAATTGATCGGCTAGAGACAGAGAATAGTCGAATTACCACAAGACTGGACGAGTTGCAGACGATTATGCATAGGATGATGGCACAACAGGGTATTGGGACATCCACTCAGACATCTGCTCCTACGGCACCTCCAGCTCCGTCTCCACAGCAGCGGCGTGATGATGCCCCTGTCATTGGTGATCATCATACAGATAGTGATGATGATACAGATGATGAGCTAGCTAGTTTAGTTTAGTATGTATATTTTGTTATGACCTGTTGATAATTTTTATTTTAAATTATAATTGTAGTACAAATTCTTTACGTTTTAAATATATTTTAATGAGTAATTTGGTTTTGTCCGTTCATAGTATTATTATTGTCGATGGATGTATATGAATGTACAGATGGATGTATATGAATGTACAGGGTACAGATGGATGTATATGAATGTACAGGGTATAGATAGATGTATATGAATGTACAGGGAACAGATGGATGTATATGTACAGTTACAGGGGTAGGGGTATAGGGGTGTAGAATTTGCAATTGTGTCATTTTTATTCACTAACGGATTAGTAACCAAAAATCCATTAGTGTCACCAACAGAAAATTCCGTTGGTGATCCGTCACTGTCACCAACGGAATTTTCCGTTGGTGATCCATCACTGTCACCAACAGAAAATTCCGTTGGTGATCTGTCACTGTCACCAACGGAATTTTCCGTTGGTGATCCGTCACTGTCACCAACGAAAAATTCCATTGGTGATCCGTCACTGTCACCAACGGAATCTTCCGTTGGTGATCCGTCACTGTCACCAACGGAAAATTCCGTTGGTGATCCATCACTGTCACTAACGGATACAAATTTCCGTTAGTGAAAAATTTACCAATGAGGATTTTCCTGACGGAATAAATCCGTCACAGATCCGTTAGTGAAAAATTCCACTAACGGATCTTCAATGCTCACCAACGGAAATTTCCGTTGGTGATTTTGCAAAATCTTGTAGTGGACGATGCAGCTTCAAGATGCCAATAATTTTGTGCTATGCCGAGTGTTCCCGTCCACACTCACAGGTCTGCCTTAGAAATGATATCAACATCCAAGCGTAGGTTCTATTCAAAATTTTATTCAGTTTGCTATGATTTTTAAATCTAGATTTATTACTTTCATACCTCCTAAAAAACTCTCCTCTGACTTGTGGAAGATCTACCAAGAAGAGGGTGAGTCTTTAAGGAGTTTCATCTCACGTTTCAATGTAAATGTTAAAGCGAAATAAGTGAAAGAGTTAAATAATGAAATAACGTGCGAGGCGTTGAAAAAGGGAACTCGCAACATCAAATTCATGGATTCTTTGATTAAGAACCTAGCCGCCACCTATCAACAACGGATGGAAAAGGCTCAGATATAAGGTTGGATGATAAAGGCCAGACGCTGAGGGAAGATAAGAGGACGAATTAAAAATAAGACTCAGGAGTCAGATAAGCAAATCTATGAAAGTAAAAGGAGTTATCCAGTATCACGCAGTAGGAATGACTGAGGTAAGTTTATAAACTATACTTTATTAAATGACTCACGAACATATATACTTATGTGGATTAGAAAAAATGACAAAAAGATTAAATGGCCCCCTAGCTTAACCCAGACAAAGCGGGCATTAGGGACAGAACAAAATATTATCGATTTCATGATGATGATGGGCACACTACAGAAGAATGCAGTCAACTAAAAGACAAATTGAAAGACCCATTATTGATGGAACCCTTAGGAGGTTTGTTGTAAAAGATAGAGAAGAAAAAAGTTTAGCACTCGAGGTAAGAGAACCAGTCAATCCTAATGAAAATGAACCCGTAGAGGTAATTCACCTTATTGTAGGAGGACCAAGTAGCAACAGATACAACGTCATAAATAATTAAATTCTAAGAAAGACCTTGAGGCTTTGGGGGAGAAGATTTAGTCCTTAAATAATATGAGGTAACTAGAAAGGAGATGAAAGGATCATGAAGGGCCTCCACAGTTATTTTGTCCCAGTGCTTATAAATTGGTCAAATTAGATGATTGAGCCTTTTAATTATTCTTGAAATAATATTTGTATTTTAGAAAAATGTTATCAATAAAACTATAATGTATTTTTCAATCTTTTTTGATATTTAAATCAAAAACGATAAATGGATAAAGCGTGGAGATAAGAAAAATGTCACAGTACGGGTAATCGCCAAGCGAGCCACGAGATGAATAATCGCCAGGCTAATTGTCATGTGTTAGTCTGTCAATTAAAACATTTTATACTAAGATTACGAGGTGGATATCCGCCAGACCGACCACCAGATGTTAATCGGCTAAATGTAACAAATACAACTTCCTTTCATGTTAATTCGCTAAAAAATATTATAAGAATTATTATTATTATTTTAAAATTATTGTAATAGTAACCTATTTCAATTTTTTTTCTTCTTTTATTATTTTGTTCACATATGTATACTTTATAAATAATTAAATTATAAATACAATGAATATACACAATATACACAATACATTTTAATATATAAATAATTAAATTATAAATACAATGAATATACACAATATGCAAGTAAATTATTTCTTCATTGTTTTCAATATATCAAATTAAAGACACTCTTCTTGTTTATTTTTTTATTATTAAAATTTCTTATTATATTTATCGTTTCATATCCTATATTTTTATGCTGACAGTCTTTAAATTAATGTTATAATTTATAAATATTAATTTTTATTTTTATTTTATTTGTATTCTTATATTAAATTTTTCGATAATAAAAAAATATTAAAAATATCTTTTTATAATAAAAAAATATATAAAAATTCTACATATATATAATTAAATTAAGAATAATCATAATAAATATACACATAAAAAAATTAATTACATTAAGTATATTAAAAAGGAAAACCTTAGATACATTGTTAAGGAGCTAATCATCTATTTCCGAGAGGTAAAATGTGATAGTACATGTTTCTTTTTTTTTTTTTTTTTTTTTTTTGAATAGTTTAGTACAAATCCGGATTAATTGAATTATATAAAAACACCTTACTTTGGGTTTTCCTATAAAGAAAAGAAAAATGGGGGAATTCAGGATTTGGAGATGGCGCCTATATATATCCACCCTATCTACTCTTGAGAAAATTCCTGCAAATCCTTTCCCAGCACTTCCTGTCTGGTTCAGCTTTTTCCAATCCAAACTTTGCATTTTCAGCAAACTCAACCTGAAAATTTATCAACTATGAGTTACATATCCTGAAAATATGAAATTGCTGGGTTCTATTTTATTTTATTTTATTTATTATAAAAAGGTGTTTGAATTACCTGTATGCAGTTGTTGTTGAGAAGGCGATCAATGAGGTTATAGAGAATGTCTTTGGTGTACTCAGGATGGCCTTGAATTCCCAATACATGGTCTCCAATGGTGAACATTTCCACTCCTGTTTTATCTGAGAAAGCAATTACTTCAGCTCCTACTGGAACTTCCCACACTTCATCTTGATGGCATTCAATTATTGATAGTGAAGCTGGGATTTCACTTATTTTGCTAAAGTAACTGCTTGGTGACAAATCCTTCACTATTTTCACTTTCCTCACCCCTATATCCCACCCTGTGTATGCTTTCCCTACCTTTCCTCCTAGTGCTCTGCACAGAACCTGCATCCACAATACCATTACAACAATATTGAAATTTTCTTCTGAATTTTCAGGTTTCAACTTCAATTGATGAAAAAAGTGTTGAAATAAATATTTTTCAAAATTGAGTGACTAATTAGTAAGTTTCTATATACTATAGGGATTAAATAATAATTTTTTTTTCTATGTTAAATTCACACATTCATCCCTGTATCTGGTTCTTGGGAGTGAATCAAGCTTGAACCATTTTTTCAAAGCAAGATTAGAAGTGAAATTTGAAAGAAAAATAAAAGAGAGGTACCTGATGGCCAAAGCAAATCCCAAGAACTTTAATTTCCATAGCATCAAGAGTTTGCAAGAGGAAACAAAGCTTAAGTATCCAAAAATCATTTCCATAGGCATCATAAGGGCTACCACTGACTACAAATCCATCATATTTATGAAGTTCATTCATGTCCGGAAACTCTCCTTCAACAACTCTAAACAAATCCCATCTCTCTCCTTCTTCACCAAAAGCCGCAACGAACACATTGAAGTATCCTCCATACACTTTCTTCACATAATCAGAGTCTCTTGCTGCTAGCAGAAGACCATATCTCTTCTCTGCTGTAACCTTCATGATTTTGTATACGAAGAGAACTCAAGAGAAGAAATCAGAAAGAAATTAGAGAGAAGCTAGAAGACGAAGTGCTTTGGTGAGAGAAGAAGAGACGGATGAGAGCTTTATAGGGTGGACTTGGAGCCAAACGCGGTCTACTTTTTTAAAATAAATAAATTCGAAACTTCTTGGTGATAGGTAAAAATAGGCAAACAGATTTGAAATATGAAAAATAAATAAATAAATAAATATGATATTTTAAGAAAGGATTTTTGGCACTTTTGTAAACAACAGGATACACGTTTTTGCTTTCTGGAGATTTGAAGTTATGCATGTGTTTTTCTCTGTAAACATGGGCTAACTTACGTATGGGTTAGAAGGGAGTATTTCATCGGTTTATTTAAAATTTAATTAAATTAAATAAATTAAAAATTAAAATTTTATTATTTATAAAATCAAATCGAATTGATTTTGATAAAAAATTAAATTAAATCGAATCGATCTGATTCAATTCGATTCAATTTAATTTGATCGGTTTTAATTTTTAATAAATTTTTTATTTTTTCATTCTATTTTTAATATTTTAAAATTTAATTAAAATATTTTAAATTTAATATGATCTAATTTCTTTATATTATTGAAAATAATATATTATTATCACTAACTAATCAGTTCGGTTTGATTTTTTTTTTTTTATTAAAATTGAACCAAACTGAAATGATTAAAATTTTTAAAATTAAAAATTGATCTAATCAAAATGAATAAAAAATCGAACTAAATTTTTAAATTAATTCAATTCATCCATTTTTTTAGTTTAAACTGAATATGACTTATTCCTAATTTCGACTTCAATATAAATAGTAAATACCCACTAATAAATATTAGAATAATTGAAATATTAAAAATAATTTTTTAATTAAGCTCTTTTATTAATACTACTATATAAATTTATTAATAACTTTTATTTTTTAAATTATAATAAATAATCGAAATAAGTTATTTGATTGGATAATTTTTTTAGAATATATTTTCCAAATTGTTTTTAAAAAATATATTTTTTATATTAAAAAATCATAGAAAATATATGTTTAAAGTGATTTTGACATGATTAACTACTCTGCTATTAGTTTAGTAAGTATTAATAAATATTTAGAGTAAAAGATTGGAGTTTTCAGGTCAAGTAGAAATGTTTAAGAATCTTAACCCAAGTCACCATCGCACTTATAGCTACAATTTGGTTTTGCTTAAAATTGATTTCAATTGCTACTGTTGGAATGAGGGTTTTATTTTAATTTATATATTTTATTTTCAAAAATTTAAATATACATTTTTAATATTTTATTAAAATCTAAGTAACCTTAACTTTCAACTTTAATTTGAGACTTCTTTTTTGAAAATAATAATAATAACTCCGTGGAGGATTTGATGGAATGATGAATGAATTTAGCCAAGTATATGGTATAGGTTCATAGTTTGAAGTCTTAGCCAGTGGATTGACTACAAAAACAAAACAAGAATGGAAAATATTTATAATATTCAAAGTAATATTTATCATATTCAAAGTATTATATTAAATAATGAAATAAATGTATGAAAAACAGTCAATATGAACCCTTATATTTTGATATTGACCACATCAAGTTGGCATTGAAACCATATAATTAAGAAAAAATTAAGGGAATATTTATAATTTTCTAAAAGAAACAAATAATATTATTTTAAAAACTAATATATATACTTCTCTATTTTTAAAATTTAATATTTTACTTCCTATATTTTACTTTTATCAAATTAAAAATATCTCTCTATGTGAACATAATATATATATATATATATATATATATATATTTTAATTTGATAAAATTAAAATATAAGGACAATTTTCATCCATAATCTTTTAACTGATAGTATTTTTAATTTATTATTTTTTCTTAAAACTCTTTAATTTTGATTTGATTATTATAAAACTTGATTGTACTTGTTATTAAAAGGTTTTTAGATAAATAAAAAAAATATTGTTTCTTTTTCCTCCAATCTCTCTTTAAATTTATTATTTTTTATTTTTTTTCTTACATAAAAAATATGTATTATTGAGTTTAACATAAAACATTTTTAAAGTTTAAATTTTAAACTCAAATATTATTTATTTATTATAATTTTAAAAAATTATTATTATTATCACTACAACAAATTATCGGAACAGTAACAAAAAATAGTAAGCAACCATATCTGTTTCAAATTTATAACAATTTTGTAACTGATTTTAAACGGATAAGAAAGAAGGAATTAAACTTATAACAGATTGATAAATCCGTTACTATGTTGTTACTAAATATTTATAAGGGACACCTCTGTTACTAGTCCATTTTAGTTGTATAAATATTTGTAATGAATTAGTAATGGATTTGTGACACGGAATAACTAGTTTTGAATTTTACGGCAGATTTAGATTGGACCTAATTTTTGTTGCCGACATCCGATGGAAACCCACGATAACTTTCAGAAAAAATTTTTGGGAAAATTACTTTTTAGTCCCTGAGGTATAGCGTAATTAACATATTCGTCCCTCTATTTTTAGAACCCAACGCTTTCGTCCCTGAGGTTTAATTCCGTCAAAATTAGAGGTCCCTCCGTCAAAAATGCCGTTAGTGATAGGAAAAATGACCGAATTACCCTTTCTAGAACTCAATACTTTAGTCCCTGAAATTTAATTCCTACAAATTTATAGGTCCCTCTCTCAAAGAATTGAAGGAAAAAATACATTTTTGTCCCTAAGATATTACATAATTAACATATTTGTCCCTCTATTTTTTTGAATTCAACATTTTAGTCCCTAAAGTTTAATTTCGTCAAAATTCAAGAAAGAAAATCTCAAACTCAATTTCCATAAACAAATAAAAATTTTAATAAATTTAAGATTCAAATTCAGCAAAAATAATAAAAATAAAAATATATAAAATTTAAATTATTAAAAATAAAAGTTAAAACTCAATATAAATATTTTTTGTGATGCTGTTCGTCATCGATCACTGCTCGCCATTTTAAAAATTCATTAAAATGTCTCTGATATTTTAAAAAATTTACTAGTTAGTCTTTCCGTTAATTTTAGTCGTTAAGTGTTATAAAAAAAAAATCTAAAATTTCCATGATATGGAGTGACTAATTAGTAAATTTTTTAATAATTTGAGAGACTAATTAATTTTTTTTTCTAAACTATAGGGACTAAATAGTGAAATATTTAGTGTTAAAATTAATAGAGGAACTAACTAGTAGACTTTTTAAAATGTTAGGGACATTTTAATATATTTTTCAAAATTGAGGGACTAAGTAGCGAGTTTTTCCATACTATAGGGACTAAATAGTATTTTTTTCATTTTATTATTGATAAGGGTATTTTTGGGATTATATTTATTCTCTTTCTTTTGACCAGGTGAAAATCATTGACTTAACAGAAATTTTTGACGGAAGGACCTTGAATTTTGACGGAATTAAACCTCAGGGACGAAAGTGTTGGGTTCTAAAAATAGAGGGACGAATCCGTTAATTACGCTATACCTCAGGGACTAAAAAGTAATTTTCCCAAAATTTTTTGAGACACATGAATTTCAAAAGTGTGATAAGGGTTGCGGGCTTATCACAAAATTTGATATGAAAATTCCACTGTTTAAGGGGTTAATTTTGTATTTTAATTATTTTTTAAATATTTTTGTAATTTTGCATATTAGAATTTTTTTTCTATTATAAATAGCCTTCCTTGACTATTTGAAACTCACTTTTCAATTTTTGAAGAATTTCAATAAGACTTTTCGGCTTCTATCTTGTCATTTCTCTTATATCGTCTTAGCCAAACGATATTGGTTAAAACTCTTAACAAAGTCTAATCAGTCCTTTACCAGATTGGTATCAGAGCGAAGTTCGACCATGGCAGAAAATCAAGAAGTGTGACTTGCTGCAATTGAGGCATCTTTGGCAGAATTGAGGGAGATGATCGGATAGTTAGCCCTGCAGTAGTGAATCCACCAACCCGCCGCCGCCGAATGCCCCCAGCTAGTCATCAATCCCATGCCTGCAAATCCCCAACAAAATTATCAGGAAGGTTACAAGATAAAGATAGACCTTCAAAACTTTTCTGGTTCTTTAGATGTAGAATCTATTCTTCATTGGTTGGCAGAAGTTGAACGTTTCTTCGAAATTATGAATATGGAAGAGGATCACAAGGTTCTGATTGTGGCCTATAAGTTAAAAGGGGGTGCAGCAGCCTGGTGGAATTTGGTTCAAAATGAACGCTATCAGAGGCTGGAACCCATATGAAATTGGGTGTTGATGAAGCAGATGATTGAACAACGGTTTTTACCTAGCGATCATGCTCAGGTTTTGTATAACCGGTATCATGACTGTGTACAGAGAAATCGAAGGGTGGATGAATATATCTAGGAGTTTTTGAGGTTACAGGCGAGGTGTGAAAACTGTGAGAACGAAGCCCAACAGGTTGCTCATTACCAGAGGGGCCTGAATCACGAAATTCATTGTATGATGAGAGTAGCTATGATTTTTACTTTGGCAAATGCCAATGAGATGGCAAAAAGGGCAGAATAGCGTGTTAATTAACAGCCACGATAGCAGTATAACCGGAATTTTAATTACAGAAATTCTGGTTCGACAGGGACACAGCAGTATGAGGCAATTACAGCATGCAACCTTCTGAGATTGTAAATTCTGATAGTCCTCAGAATACTATGAAAGAAAGGAGAGACAGTAAGGGAAAATCAGTCGCCACTACAGCAGAAAAAGGAGGCAAAACCAATCCTCATCAAAAGCCAATGGGAGACATGTTACCACTGCAGGCAACCTTGTCATTGATCGAATAATTGTCTAGAATGTAGAGGAGTTCATAATGATTGCCGACAGGTTAATGTAGTTGAGCAGGTGGCTGAATTTGAGGAGAAAGTGGATGACGATAACGGATCTATTGCTGGTTCTGAAGATGGAGAGGTCACCTATGTGGTGAAGAAAATCTTATGCTTGACAAAACAGGAGGATGAGATGCAAAAGAGGAAGAGTTTTTCAGGCAAAGTGTTGAGTAGGAGAAGCAATTTGTAGGCTAATTATAGATAGCTACAGTTGTGAGAATCTGATAGCTAAGCAATTGGTAGAGAAATTGCAGTTGTCTACACAACCGCACCCTTCGCCATACAAAGTCGGATGGATTAAGGAAGGTCCGACAATTGAGGTCAACAGAATCTACAACGTGCCTATTTTGATTGGTAAATCTTACACTGAACCTGTTAATTGTGATGTTGTGGATATGGATTGCTATAGAATTTTGCTAGGTCGCCTTTGGCAGTTCGATGTCGATGCTTTGTATAAAGGGAAGGAGAATTCATATATGTTCACGTGGAATCGAAAGAAGATTACTATTTTACCTTCCGGTTATGCGAAACATTCTAAAGTGGAAGGGAAGAATATTGTTGTTGTTTCCACGGAAGTGTAGAGGCTATCAGGCGCAGTTGAAAAATCTAGAGGCACACTGGCTTTACTGGTGAGAGCAAAAGGCGTAATGGACGATGCACTATCTTTACCACCACCCATCAAAGAGCAATTGAAGGAGTTTCCTAAGATAGTGGAGGAATCCTCCAAGCTGCCACCTTTGCGAGATATCCAACATCAGATTGATCTCATTCCTGGATCAAAATTACCGAATCTGCCTCATTACAAGATGAGTCGAAAGGAGAGTGAAATCCTCCAAGAATAGGTTGAAGAATTATTGAAGAATGGCATATTCAGGAGAGCATTAGCCCTTGCAAAGTACCTGCGTTATTAGTTCCAAGGAAAGATAGGACTTAGAGAATGTGCATGGATAACAAGACCATCAACAAAATTACAGTTCAGTATTGATTTCTTATTCCATGAATGGATGATATGCTGGATCAACTATCCGAGTCTAAAGTCTTCTCTAAGATCAACCTTAAAAGCGGCTATCACCAAGTTCGGATTAAGGAGGGAGATGAATGGAAGACAACCTTCAAAACTAAGGAATGTTTATATGAGTGACTGGTTATGTCCTTTGGTCTGACGAATGCACTTAGCATTTTTATGCGACTTATGAACTAGGTTTTGCGTTGACTGTGCGGTTGTCGAAGCCGGTCAAAAATAACCTTTTTGGTTATCCACAATTTTACAACTGTAGATAATGGTAAAAGGATCGAATCCTAGGGAATTGATACTCACCTATTTTTCTTATCAAGACCAAGTAAATAAAAGAAATAAAAATAACAAAAGGGAATTTTGAAGTTTTAATGAATTATACTAATATTGAAAGCAATAAAGTAAAGCAAATAATAAAATAAAGGGGATTCAATAATGAGAAAAGCCTAGTTGAAGAATTGGATCTACTTCAATTGTTGGGATAGATCATTGATACTTAGGTTCTTTTATTTGACTTAATAAATTAGTTATGGGGGTGGAAGACGCTTCTCACCACCATATCCCTCCTTAATCATAGATTAACTAGGGAACGTCATAAATTAATCACTAATCAACAAGTTGCCAAGGAATGTCCTTGGGGCTTTTAGCATTTTACAATTGTTAATTGCATTAAGAGATAGAGAGACCTAATTCTAGCTACCCAAACGTATAGTGATCTTGCTAGATTATGCAATCTCCTTGGTTTTTACACCAAGAGTTACTTGTGTTTGAATAATTCAAGCAATTACGAACTTCAAACTATCCAAACTAACAAATTATTACTTTGCAATCAAGAATCAATAGGCCCTATTGATCTAAACAATAAAACAATAGTAGAATTGAGCATAAAATTGCCTAAATATTGATAAATAAAAGATAAACAATATATGTTCAGATCTCCCAATCCATAAACAAACTGAAGTTTCACCTAATCTTCAACTAGATAAAGGGGTTTCAGCCACTCATGGCTGAAACTAACAAAAAAATAAAAGAAAGAAAACAAGAAGATGGAGAAGGGCCGGTTGGTGAGGCATGCGGCTACTGGTCTTAATTCTGCCGAAGATGGGATCTGTTTTTGCTGGTTTGTTGTCCTCTATTTATAGCTGAATAGGGTAGCCCTTAGTTTCTTGATTTGTTGGAGTTCTCTTTCCTATTTGGATTTGAATTCTTGGAAGGCAAGTATATTTTCTTGAGATTTGGCTTCCTAGATATGTGGGATTGAGTGTTGAGGTATCTTGAAGGTTTGCTAAGTTGTCCTCACGTGTTTGGGGAGGAAAAGACTTCTTGAAGTTTTGAAATTTGAATTTCCAGCTTCTCTGCTGTCTGCTGTCTGCTGTCTGCTGTCTGCTGTCGCAGGCCTTATTTGCCCGAGTTGTTTGGGCAAACAACTCGGTTAAACAATCTGTTTTGGGTGCTGTCTGCACACTGCCTCTGTCCTGCGGGTCTGTTTGCCCAGTTTGTTTGGGCAAACAATCTGGTCAAACAATAAGTCTGTAATTTCCTCATCCCTCTCCCATTTTAGCTTCAACTTGGATTGGGCAAATAACTTGAGCAAACCAGGCTTGTTCTCTTTTACTCTCTTTTGGGCAGTTTTAAGGCCATTTTTACCAAATTACCCTTTTACACCATTTTCTGCAAAATAAGATCAAAACCACAAAATTAGGTAGAAAATGTGTAAATTAACATAAATAACAACATGAAAATGGGTCTAAATTTGGCTTGATCATGCATCCTTTCTTACGCAAATTTGTGGTTGTTTATTTTGATGACATCTTGAATTTTAGTCGCAGCAAAGAACATTTACAGTATCTCCGTCAAGTCAAGACAGCCTTGTAAGAAAGTGAGCTGGTTATTAATCTTAAACAATGCATTTATATGATGGAGCGCATTCTATTCCTCGGATTCTTTATTAGTGCAGAAAGGATACATGTTGATGAGAAAAAGATAGAAACAATACAGAATTGGCTCATTCCCAAAACTATTTCTGAAGTTCGCAGCTTTCATGGTCTTGCTACTTTCTATCGACGATTTATAAATTTCAGCAGTATTGTTGCCCCTATCACAGATTGTTTGAAGAAAGAGAGAGTGCAGAAATTTGCTTGGACTGACATTACCAACAAGAGCTTTGAAGAGATTAAAGATAAGCTTACTTCTGCCCCTATTATTGCTCTATCTGTGTAATACCCGGCTAGACTCCGGTATCGGAATCCCTACCGTCCGGTGGGATCTCGAACGTCGGAAATCTCTAGAAGGGTAAGAACATGTTTTATTAAAATGTTTTCATGTATTTTAATGCTTTAAGTATGATAGAAAATGAGTTTTTGCATGAAAATAGCGTTGGAGGAAAACCCAGGTTCGGCCGCCGAAAGACAAGTTCGGCCGCCGAACATACATGCGTTTTGGAGGCACGTTAGGCCCCCGAAAGCATGAGTGAGGGAAGTCAAGGTTCGGCCGCCGAAAGTCAAGTTCGGCCGCCGAACATTTGCATGGATGCGGAGGCACATTCGGCCCCCGAACGTGGCCTGGCCAGCCACCTATAAAAGGGTCCCTTAGCCGAAAATGGGCGAGCTTTTTCTCCCCATTTCGGCCAAGGTGAGCATTCCGCCATCTTTCCCCAATCTTGAGTTTTTCCTTCCTTTTTCCATGATCTTTACAAGTTTATAACTTTGGTTTTGAAGATCTTTGAGCTTAGAACGAGTTTTGGAGCTTGGAGACCAAAAGTTGGAACTTCTCCCATCTCCAAGTTTAGATCTCCTCAACCCTCGATCTTCAAGAGGTAAGGGCCGATCTTAAACTCCTTATATGTTTTAAATAAGTTTTAAGTTGTTTTATGGGTAGAGATGCATGTTTAGGCTTGTTGATGAGTTTATGGTTTTGATGTTTTGATGAACAATGTATGTTGTTTGTGAGTGTTGTAGTTGGGGTATTTGATAGTTTGAGACCCCTAGGTGTGATGTATGGTGTTTATGCATGTTTTAGAACGAGTTACGCATGATTGATGAGTTTGAAGGCAAAAATGCTTAAGGGAGCCAAGTTTCTGCCCTTTGGCAGAAACCAGGTTCGGCAGCCGAAGGGAGTTTCGGCCGCCGAACATGGCTTGAGAGGCAGCTTTAGGCTGCCGAAGCTTGCCCCCGAAAGTTGGAGTTTCGGCTCTGTCCGAGACTTTCGGCCGCCGAAGGTGCCGCCGAACATGCATGAGTTTCGCCTCTGTCTGGGAGTTTCGGCCGCCGAAGGTGCCGCCGAACCTGCCTGACTTTCGGCTCTGGAGGGACTTCCGGCCGCCGAAGGTGCCGCCGAAAGTGCCCTGTCCAGCCTTTTCTTGCATGCTTCCTAGGAGTGTTTTGAGGTGTTTTTAGGAGGTTTTTGGGGGTATGTTTAGAGTTATGTTCTTGTTGTTTGGTGCCTCATTTGAGTCCACCTGTGTAGGTTCGGACCCGAGGAACCGAGACCCCCGGTTGTGAGATAGTCGTTCAGAGTTCGTTGTTAAAGCTTCAGTTACCAGGTGAGTGGAACAACCCCTTAAGTTTTAAAGTAAAGTAAATGAATAAATGAATGAATCATTAAGCATTGCCCATGCATCATTATACCATGCAATATTTCAGGATGTTTGCATTAGAATTCACGAATATGCTGCATTGCATAAATTGATGTTGATGTGGATGGTTGTTGGGTGATCCATAGTCCTCTGATGTTATGTTATGATGATATGTTATGGAAGACCAGCGAGGCCCATTCTACGCCCCTGGCACTATGTAAGAGAAAGACCAGTGAGGCCCATTCTATGCCCCTCGCATTTTGGAATGTTATGTTATGTAAGAGAAAGACCAGTGAGGCCCATTCTACGCCCCTGGCATTTGGAGATGTTGAGGACTAATGGTGACAATACCATCCTTTTACGTGATTAGCTGTGATGTGTTGCATTTCATGAAAGCATGAATAAGAAAAAGTTAAATAATAATTGTTGGACCTAAATGTCCTAATCCTTGTTTTGATGATTAATAAACAATTGGTGTGTTACTAATTATTTCCAAGAGTGTTTGTATTGAGCTTGCAGGTCCCTTATTGAAACAAATGATATTGCTTTAATCGCAAAAGTGAAAAGTGCCAATTTTGGAAGCATACTACAAGGAAGGGATCATAAAGTATTTTCATTTAGCATGCTTGTCATTTTATTCATTGTGAATTTCAAGTAATTAATTGTGATGGCTCAAGGGTTCTTTCATTTCTAAAAGTTCTTTTAGATATGGCCACTTTTTGAAGTACTTGACTTTCAGGGACCAAAATGAAATTTTCTAAAAGAAGTGATTTTGAAATTATTTTTCATCAAAATGAAAGATCTAAAAATATAGGTTGCAAAAGTTCAAACGGTTTCAAAAAAGGATTTTTACAGCCTAAGTTATGATTTTTCAAAGATTTAAAGAATTATTTTTTGCCCCCTAAAGTCATCTTTCGGCTTCCGAAAGTCAGGGACAGAGACGAAAGTCCCACACTTTCGGCCGCCGAACATTTAACCTTCGGCCGCCGAAAGTGGGTTTTTCAACCAGCCCCCAAAGTGTAACCTTCGGCTTCCGAAAGTGAGGGACAGAGACGAAAGTCCCACACTTTCGGCCGCCGAACATTTAACCTTCGGCCGCCGAAAGTGTGTTTTGGGTCTGCCTCCGAAGCCTAAAGTTTGGCTTCCGAAAGTGAGGAACAGAAACGAAAGTCCACCATGTTCGGCCGCCGAACATTGAGTTTAGGCCGCCGAAAGTTCAGTTTTAAAGGAATAGTTTCTTCGCCCCAAATGGTTCGGCCGCCGAACTCTAAGCTTAGGCCGCCGAACCTGAGTTTTTCTGAACACGTTGTAACGGTTATTTCTGAACATAAACGGCTCTATTTGCATTTAATGCACCCCCAACGGCCATATTTATGAATGAACTATAAATACAACTTGTTTTTGTTGTTGTGAGGTTACAACAACCATCTAAGCAAATATTTATTGAGATTACAGCATTTTTCATTCTCTCTCTCTCAAAACCTTGAGCCAAAGCATTGATTTCTTGAAAGCTTGTTTTGAGCTGTAATTGATTGGCTTTTCTGAGTGAGTAAAGGTTGATTGAGAGATTCTGTTGTTGTGAGTGTGGCATTGAGCAAAGAATTGCTCTTGAGTTGAAAAAGAGATTTGTAAAGAGCAAAGGGTTGCTCTAAGATTGTAAGGGTTTTTGATCTTCACCCAAAGAAGATTTGATAGTGGAGTTGAACTCTCAAGTGGACCTTGAGGAGAGGACGTAGGCTTGGATAGCTGAACCTCTATAAATCTTTGTGTTGATTTTTCTCTTCCCTAATCTCTTCTAATTTCTTGTCTTTGCCATTAAATTTTTTATAAACCCAATTCACCCCCCCTCTTGGGTTGCCTCAAGGGACAACAAGTGGTATCAGAGCTAAGTCTCCCTTTCTTGAAGATATAATTATCTTGGAGTAAAGATCAAATGGCAGCCCTCAATTCTCAAGAAGGTCAATCGGTTGTGAGACCACCTTTCTTTGATGGAAATGACTTTCTATATTGGAAAAATAGAATGTATTATTTCCTTAAATCGGAAGGAGTTGATTTGTGGGACATTGTAGAGAATGGGCCTTTCTTTCCCACAAGATTCATTGATGGAAACCAAGAGCAAAAACCTAAGAGCGAATGGAGTGAGCTAGAGAAGAGAAGGGTAGCCCTCAATGACAAAGCCATTCACATCTTGTTTTGTGCTCTTAGTAGAAGTGAGTACAACAAAGTATGCATGAAGTCCACCGCCAAGGAAATTTGGGATGCTTTGGTTGTCACTCATGAAGGTACAAATCAAGTCAAGGAAAACAAGATGGAATCCCTCATCTATCAATATGAGTTGTTCAAGATGAAATCCGATGAAACTATTAGCCAAATGTATGATAGGTTCATTGAGATCATTGGAGGGATGAAATCTCTTGGGAAGACATTCACAAATGAAGAGTTGGTGAAGAAAATCCTTAGATGTCTACCTAAAGAATGGCTACCAAAGGTAACTTCCTTAAAGGATGCCAAAGACTTGACCAAAGTGCAATTGGATGAACTCTTGGGGAATCTCATTGACTATGAGATGACTCTAAAGAGAGAGCAAGTGGAGGAACCTAGCAAGATGAAAAAGAACATTGCTCTAAGGGTAGCCTCCGAAGATACTAGTGAGGAAGAAGAAGAGATAAGTGAGGAAGAATTGGCTTTGGTAACTAGAAGAATAAGGAAGTTGCTTCTCCAAAATAAAAGGTTCATCCCAAGGAAGAATTTTAGAAAGGAAAAGGGTGAATCAAGCAAAAAGGAAGTAGTCATTTGCTATGAATGTAATAAGCCGGGTCACTACAAAGTGGATTGTCCCAAGTTGAAGAAGCCTATCAAGAAGTTCAAGAAGAAGGCCTTCAAAGCAACATGGGATGAGTCAAGTGATTCCGAAGAAGAGGAGGTTGGTGATGAAATTGCCAACATGTGCTTCATGGCTCTAGAGGAAGGCTCCGATGAGGTAACTACTCTTGATGACTTTACTTTAAATGATGATGATGTTGAGTTTTCATATGATGAACTTGTAGGTGCTTTAAAATTGATGAATGATGAGCTTGAAAAAAGTCATAGGAAAAATAAAATTTTGAAATGTGAGTTAGCTAGCTTTAAAAAGGAAAGTGAGAACTCACCTAAGGAACCTTTACCCTCAAATGATTCTTTACAAAAATCCTTAGATGAGCTCTCACTAGAAAATAAAAATTTGAAAAATGAAATCCTTGAGTTGAAAAATTCTCTTTCAAAATTTTTAAAAGGCAAGGACAAACTTGATGAGATTTTAGACTCTCAAAGGTCTCCTAGCATCAAGTATGGCCTTGGCTATGATAAATCAACTCAAGCAAATTTTTCTAAAACCGTTTTTGTTAAAGCTACCAACTCACATGAACCTAAGGTTTCTAGCTCAAATAGAAATATGCCTAAAGATTCTAGTAGTGATTTGTCTATGAGGAATGCACCTACAAGGAATGCACATGTACACCAATCCACTAGTTACAACACTCATATAAGACACACACCTAGGCAATTTGCATATAAGAGAAATGATCATTATAGAACACACACTTCTAGTTCACAAAATCACCACTCTAATCATATCTCTTGCTCACATGCTTTTAATAAGCAAAGGAAAAATGGTCACATGAGAACTCAAACACACTCACTCACCTATGGACCTAGAGTAAGAAGGTTCAATGGTCATTGTCACTATTGTGGCAAGTTTGGTCATACCAACTATAAGTGCTCTATTAGAAAATTGCATCTTGGATATGGTAGCATATGGAAATTGGATAGTGGAATGACTAACCCCCAAGGACCCAAGTACATTTGGGTACCTAAAAGTGTTTGAATTCTTTCTTTTAGGTGTGCTTGAAATCCTCAAAAATTGAAAGCAAATGGTATCTAGATAGTGGATGTTCAAGGCACATGACCGGAAATTCAAGTCACTTCATCTCTCTTGAAAAGAAAGACGGAAGTGGACAAGTAACCTTTGGAGACAATGGAAAAGGTAAAATTGTTGGTATAGGTAAAGTCGGTAAGGAAAACTCTCCTATTCTTGATAAAGTTCTCTTAGTTGATGGTTTGAAGCATAATTTACTAAGTGTAAGTCAATTATGTGATAAAGGTTGTAGAGTTATCTTTGAACCAAAATCATGTTTTGTGTCTAGAATGTCGGATAACAAAATATTGTTTGTTGGTGAAAGAGTTGAGAATATTTATCTTATTGACTTACAAGCTATGACTAACCAAGATATGAAGTGCTTTGTGTCTATTAGTGATAACTCTTGGATTTGGCATAGAAGGCTTTCTCATGCTAGCATGGATCTCCTCAAAAATTTGAGCAAAGATGAGCTAGTTGATGGTCTTCCAAAGATCAAATATGAAAAGGACAAAGTATGTGATGCATGTCAAATGGGTAAGCAAGTTAAGAGTTCCTTTAAAGCTATTAACAAGGTAATCTCTTCTAGACCTTTGCAACTCTTGCATATGGATTTATTTGGTCCAACTAGAGTAGCTAGTCTTGGTGGCATGCATTATGGGTTTGTTATAGTTGATGACTACTCTAGGTATACTTGGGTTGTGTTCCTTGCTCATAAAGATGATTGTTTTGATGCTTTTAAAAGTTTTACAAAGAAAGTTCAAAATGAAAAGGGCTTTCAAATTTCTTCTATAAGGAGTGATCATGGTAGAGAATTTGAAAATGAAAAATTTGAAACTTTTTGCAATAAGTTAGGGATCACTCATAATTTTTCATCCCCTAGGACTCCCCAACAAAATGGTGTTGTTGAAAGAAAAAATAGAACTCTTTTAGATATGGGGAGGACTATGTTAAGAGAGTATAATTTACCTACTTATTTTTGGGCGGAAGCCATAAATACGGCTTGTTATGTTTCAAATAGAGTTTTAATTAGACCTCTCCTAAATAAAACTCCTTATGAGCTTTGGAATGGAAGGAAACCTAGAGTTAGTTATTTTAGAGTTTTTGGTTGCAAATGCTTCATATTAAACAATAAGGATAATCTAGGCAAATTTGACTCCAAAACCGATGAAGGTATCTTCCTAGGATACTCTATCTCTAGTAAATCATATAGAGTATTCAATAAAAGAACCTTGATTGTTGAAGAGTCAATGCATATTGTTTTTGATGAATCTAATCCCTTTGGTTCTAGAAAGGAGGTATCTTGTGATGATGATCTTGTAGGTAACCTTGATGAGTTGACCATTGAAGATCCTCAATCTCATGGAGATCAAAGTCAACACAAGGAGGATTCAATAGAGGCAAAGGAAGATGAAGTTGGACTTCAAGAGCAACAAATGCAAATTACACAAAGTCAAGGAGTCCAACATGACTTGCCAAAGGATTGGGCCTACAAGAAGGATCACCCCAAGGATCAAATAATTGGTGATACATCACAAGGGGTAACTACTAGATCCTCTCTTAGAAATGTATGTAATAATATTGCATTCATATCTCATATAGAGCCTAAATCTATAGATGAGGCTATTGGTGATGAGAGTTGGGTTCTTGCTATGCAAGAAGAACTCAACCAATTTGAAAGGAACAAGGTTTGGACCTTAGTGTCTAGACCAAAACATCACCCCACTATAGGCACCAAATGGGTGTTTAGAAATAAGCTTGATGAAGATGGCAATATCATTAGAAACAAAGCTAGGTTGGTAGCTAAAGGCTATAACCAAGAGGAGGGCATAGACTATGATGAAACTTTTGCCCCCGTAGCTAGATTAGAAGCCATTAGAATCTTGCTTGCATATGCATCATACATGAATTTTAATCTCTTTCAAATGGATGTGAAAAGTGCCTTTTTAAATGGTTTTATTGAGGAGGAGGTTTATGTTGAGCAACCTCCGGGGTTTGAAAATCATGCCTTGCCAAATCATGTTTTTAAATTGTCCAAAGCTTTATATGGTTTGAAACAAGCTCCTAGAGCTTGGTATGAAAGACTAAGTAATTTTCTTTTGCAAAATGGTTTTTCAAAAGGCAAAGTGGATACAACTCTTTTTGTCAAAAATCATGAAAATGACATCCTTGTGGTGCAAATATATGTTGATGATATTATATTTGGTGCTACTAATGTGTGCTTGTGTGAAGAGTTTTCAAAAGTTATGAAAAGCGAGTTTGAGATGAGCATGATGGGAGAACTCAAATTCTTCCTTGGGCTTCAAATCAAACAAGCTAAGGATGGCATC
This sequence comes from Manihot esculenta, assembly GCF_001659605.2. Taxonomy (NCBI): domain Eukaryota; kingdom Viridiplantae; phylum Streptophyta; class Magnoliopsida; order Malpighiales; family Euphorbiaceae; genus Manihot; species Manihot esculenta. Next base: position 8,662,011 of record NC_035166.2, read on the forward strand.
TTCATCAACCAAGCCAAATACACAAAGGAGCTAATCAAAAGGTTTGGAATGGAGAATTGCAAGCCAAGTAGAACTCCAATGAGCACAAACACCAAGCTTGACAAGGATGAAAAGGGTAAGCCTATTGATGAAAAGCTCTATAGAGGTATGATCGGAAGCCTTTTATATCTCACCGCATCTAGACCGGATATCATGTTTTCCGTATGTCTATGTGCACGTTTTCAATCATGTCCTAAAGAGTCTCATTTGCATGCCGTTAAACGCATTCTTAGATATTTACATGGCACATTGCATTTGGGGTTATGGTATCCTAGAAGTTCATCCTTTAGCTTATGTTCCTACTCGGATGCCGACTTTGCCGGAAGCATTCTTGATAGGAAAAGTACCTCGGGTACTTGTCAACTTCTAGGACAATCTCTTGTTTCTTGGTGTAGCAAGAAACAAAATTCGGTTGCACTATCAACCGCCGAAGCCGAATATGTGGCGGCGGGTCTTTGTTGTAGTCAAATCCTTTGGATTAAACAACAATTAAGAGATTTTGAAGTATCTCTTGATCACATTCCTATTAAATGTGATAATACAAGTGCAATCAATCTAACCAAGAACCCCATTCAACATTCTAGAACTAAGCATATTGACATTAGACATCATTTCATTCGTGATCATGTGTTAAATGGTGATGTTGTTCTTGAGTTTGTGGATACAAACAACCAACTAGCTGATATTTTCACTAAACCTTTGAATGAAGAAAGATTTAACTTCATTAAAAGGGAATTGGGAATGCTAGATAGTGATGCTTGTTGAGTGTATTTTTTATTTTTATTATTTTCTCTTATCTTTTGAAAGTTTGTCATTGTTTGTTATTGTTTTAATTCCTTTTTTTATAATAAAAAAAAAAAAAAAAAAAAAAAAGGAGAGAGAAGCCCAAAAATTCCAGGTTCGGAGGCACATTCGGCCCCCTAACCTTCAATTTCAAGGGCAATATGAAAAGCGGGAATTTATTTTGTCTTTTTCTTTTTTCTCTTTCGGCCGCCTAACATTTTATTCGGCCGCCGAACATTCTCAAGTTTCGGCAGCCGAAGATTAAGTTCGGCCCCCTAAACCTGGCCAGTTTCGGCCGCCGAATCTTAGTTCGGCCGCCGAAACTGCGCGTCCCTTAAAAACCCCCGCGACAGCTCATCATCTTCCTCGCGCGCTCTTCCCTCTCGTCGAAGCTCTCTCTCTCTCCCGAAGCTCTCTTCATCTTCCTCTTCGAAAATCGCCTGATCCAAGCCATTTTTGCCCAAAAATCTCCTTTTTCTCTCATTTTCTTCTCCTAAACTCACAAAAACACCTTCTTTTCTCCAAAAATAACCCATTTCGAGTTTTTTCATTTGGGTAAGTTTTCTGTTTTCTCTCTCTATTTTTTATGGGTTTTCCTTATTTTTAATGATTTATCTTGTGTTTAGTTTCTTATATTTCTAGGGTTGTGTATTTGTTGGCATTGTTGATAGCTGGGTTATTTGATTGATGAGCTTTTGTTGATATGGGCATATGTAAAATCCGCTGATTTTTTTTTTTTTGCTCTGTTTTTTGAATATGTGCATGATGCAATAACTGGTTAGCTGGGTTATGTGATTGATAGCTAGGTATATGTAAAAACTGCCTATTCTTTCTTTGTTTTGGTATCTGAACAAAAATTAGCTGGTTATATACATATACTCTGCCTATTTTTTTTTGTGTACTGCTCTCTGTTAGCTGGGTATATATACATATATATACATATAATATTTCTTTTTGCTCTCTTTATAATGCATTTTGATAGCTGGATTGAGTTGGTTGGTTTTGTCTTAGATACTTGTTTATGTTTTTGCAAACAATGGAGCATCAGAATTTTTCTCTGGTTTTGAACATGACCTTGGCTCTGAATATGGGCTTGGTGCAGTAACTGATTAGCTGGGTTGTTGTGATTAGCTGTGTTATCTTGTTTAGCTGGGAATTTATATATCAAGTTTTATATATAAGACTGTGATGCTTACTGGTTGGCTGTTACTGTGGTTTATGGATTACGTTATGTGATAATGAATTGCTTATGGGTTGGTATTTTATTTTCTGGTTGTTTCTTTCATTGCCTCTTTAGCTGCTGTGTTTTAGAATGGGTAGAAAATCCACAGCCCGTAGGCACCCATATTTTAGAGGTCAATCCAGTAGAGCTCCTAGGTCTTCCTCCCCAGACCGTCCTGCCTCACCACCCTTTGAGTTCCCTGTAGTTAGAGAGCAGGATCCAGCTTTTGAGCCTTTTTCTCTCAGGTTTGTTCATCCTGGGAGAACAATCCATGATAATAGTGTTCAGCTTTTTCACACTCAGGGTTTCCTACAGCCCTTCATTGTTCAGGGATGGGACCACCTTCTTATCACTCCAGCAGACACCCATCCTAGAATTGTTAGGGAGTTCTATGCTAACCTTCACACCTTTACCCGTCACACTCCCCCTCACCTAGTCAGTTTTGTAAATGGTCAGAGGGTTTACCTCACTCCTGACATCATTGCTCGTCACCTAGGTATTCCCAACTCTGGGGCTGTTGTATCCACCACTCATAAGTGGATTACTGGTGAGGTCTCTTCCCTTCACCAGACTAGGGTCATTTCAGGAGACGTAGATCGTGAGGAGCCCTCTAGGCTTAAGGCCTGTGACCTCAACACTCTCCCCAAAGTTGTTCACCACATAGTCACCTATGAGATTCTCCCTAGATCGGGTCATAGGACTGCACTCTCCTACTCTGACATGTTTGTAGTGTCTTGTCTGCTAGAGGGTCGAGCCCTTAACCTGCCACATATTATGATTCACTCTATAGCAGACTCCCTTAGGCTGAGTCGAGGCTGTCTCCCCTTTGGTCGTCATCTTACTCTTCTTCTCCGAGCCCTAGGTGTTGACCCAGGTACCGAGTCGGCCTTACCTTTGTCTAGTGAGTACACTCCCTATACTGAGGCTACCCTCCACCACATGGGTTTGACTAGGAGAGGCAATGAATTTTATAATTCTAGGAGAGATTTTGCAGCTCGCAGAGCAGCACATGCAGCAGCACAGGCACATGATGGTTCTGATGAGGAGTCAGATGATGCTTCTCCTACTGATCTTGAGACAGAGCGAGCTCCCAGAGGCGATGCTAGCACCGGGCGGTCCACCGAGCAGGGTACATCTTCACGGACTGCATCTGATCTGTATGATGCCATGGGTCGTCTGGAGTTGCAGGTTGCTCAGATGTCTGATCGCCAGACTCAGATATCTGATCGCCAGACTCAGATGGAGCAGCAGTTAGCACGACTTACAGACCAGCAGCAGACCCTGATCGAGCAGCAGAGTCAGATTTTACACTTCCTTCAGCAGTCATCTGGAGTGCCACCTCCTCAGCCTCCTCAGTGATATATTTTGTTGTTTATGTAGTTGCTTTTGTTCTCTCCCGTTTGATATTGTGATTTTTTTTTTGTTTTTGATGATGTCAAAAGGGGGAGAATGGATGGTATTTTTTATGTACATATTTGATGATTTTATGGATATTGGCTATATTTGGTTATTACCTTGATTTTTTGTTTGACTCTTTTGATTATATATATATTTTTTTTCCCTCTCTCTTGGATTGTGAATATTGTGCGTATTCATTTGAGATGCATTCCTTGTTAGCACTCATTCATTCATATAGGATCCATTGCATCTCATTGCATTGAGTCAAAACCTCCCTTATGTGCCTTCTCTCATTTTAAATATGGCATAAATTATTTTTGACAGGGGGAGCACATTAAGGGGGAGAAATTTTTTTAAAAAATGCACACACTACACTTATGATAATTATCCTGAGTTTACCAATTGTTTGTCATCATCAAAAAGGGGGAGATTGTTGGACCTAAATGTCCTAATCCTTGTTTTGATGATTAATAAACAATTGGTGTGTTACTAATTATTTCCAAGAGTGTTTGTATTGAGCTTGCAGGTCCCTTATTGAAACAAATGATATTGCTTTAATCGCAAAAGTGAAAAGTGCCAATTTTGGAAGCATACTACAAGGAAGGGATCATAAAGTATTTTCATTTAGCATGCTTGTCATTTTATTCATTGTGAATTTCAAGTAATTAATTGTGATGGCTCAAGGGTTCTTTCATTTCTAAAAGTTCTTTTAGATATGGCCACTTTTTGAAGTACTTGACTTTCAGGGACCAAAATGAAATTTTCTAAAAGAAGTGATTTTGAAATTATTTTTCATCAAAATGAAAGATCTAAAAATATAGGTTGCAAAAGTTCAAACGGTTTCAAAAAAGGATTTTTACAGCCTAAGTTATGATTTTTCAAAGATTTAAAGAATTATTTTTTGCCCCCTAAAGTCATCTTTCGGCTTCCGAAAGTCAGGGACAGAGACGAAAGTCCCACACTTTCGGCCGCCGAACATTTAACCTTCGGCCGCCGAAAGTGGGTTTTTCAACCAGCCCCCAAAGTGTAACCTTCGGCTTCCGAAAGTGAGGGACAGAGACGAAAGTCCCACACTTTCGGCCGCCGAACATTTAACCTTCGGCCGCCGAAAGTGTGTTTTGGGTCTGCCTCCGAAGCCTAAAGTTTGGCTTCCGAAAGTGAGGAACAGAAACGAAAGTCCACCATGTTCGGCCGCCGAACATTGAGTTTAGGCCGCCGAAAGTTCAGTTTTAAAGGAATAGTTTCTTCGCCCCAAATGGTTCGGCCGCCGAACTCTAAGCTTAGGCCGCCGAACCTGAGTTTTTCTGAACACGTTGTAACGGTTATTTCTGAACATAAACGGCTCTATTTGCATTTAATGCACCCCCAACGGCCATATTTATGAATGAACTATAAATACAACTTGTTTTTGTTGTTGTGAAGTTACAACAACCATCTAAGCAAATATTTATTGAGATTACAGCATTTTTCATTCTCTTTCTCTCAAAACCTTGAGCCAAAGCATTGATTTTTTGAAAGCTTGTTTTGAGCTGTAATTGATTGGCTTTTCTGAGTGAGTAAAGGTTGATTGAGAGATTCTGTTGTTGTGAGTGTGGCATTGAGCAAAGAATTGCTCTTGAGTTGAAAAAGAGATTTGTAAAGAGCAAAGGGTTGCTCTAAGATTGTAAGGGTTTTTGATCTTCACCCAAAGAAGATTTGATAGTGGAGTTGAACTCTCAAGTGGACCTTGAGGAGAGGACGTAGGCTTGGATAGCTGAACCTCTATAAATCTTTGTGTTGATTTTTCTCTTCCCTAATCTCTTCTAATTTCTTGTCTTTGCCATTAAATTTTTTATAAACCCAATTCACCCCCCCCCTCTTGGGTTGCCTCAAGGGACAACAAATAATAATAATAAAATGAATAATAATATACCTAAAAATGGAGGAATTAAAGCAAATGTTTTTTTTTTTTTAGTTTCCGCTCATTGGGCTTTATAGCTCACCCCCTCTCCCCTAACCCCAGTCTTGCAGGTGCAGAGTAGATAGAGAAGTCAGCAGAGTAAGAGAAGTTTATGTAATAGCTTAGTTGTGGACATGGTTTGTTGATAATGTAAAAGTATGAGATGTAATGTAATGTAAGTTGATGATGTGCTTGACTAGAGTCTGTTGAATTCCCTGTACACATGGTCTTGTATGAGATATAATGTTTTTATGATGCCTATGTAATCCAAGCCTATGTTATGTTATGTTACCCCATTGGAGTATTTGATGAGGACTCCAATGAGGGGTTTATGTTATGGTTGTGCATGCACAGGCTAGGCTTGGCAAAGAAATGTTTGAATGAAAGAAAAGTTTTGTTTTTTTTCTGTATGTTGTTGACCATGTATGGGATTAAACAGGTTCACAGGATGTATGTTTGGCTCGCTACGGGTTCTGGCGGCCTTAAGCCGACCCGAATCCTAGCGCCGGTAGCGGTCCGGTTTCCGGGTCGTTACAATCTGATTTTGATAAATTGTTTGAGCTTGAATGTGATGCTTGTGGAGTTGAGATTGGTGGAGTGTTATCACAGTCTAAAAGGCCTATTGCCTTCTTTAGTGAGAAACTAAATGTAACGACCCGAAAATCGGACCGCTACCGGTGCTAGGACCCAGATAGGCTTAAGGCTGCTGGGACCAGTAGCAAGCCTAGCATACATCCTGTGAACCTGTTTAATCCCATACATGATCAACAACATACATAAAAATTTAAAACTTTTCCTTACATTCATTCACCAAACTCAACCTGTGCATGCACTATACATAACATAATCGTAAGCATTGACCCCTCTGTGGGATCTCATCAGTGCCCCAAAGGGTGACATAACATGTGTTGAGTTGGTTTACATAAACATCTAAGATCATGTATTAAAAGAGATAACAACATTCTATGGTCAATTACATTTCTAACATCCATAAACATCATTACATTACATATCTATACTGTACTTTTACATTACATCGTATTCATGTCCACTTCTAACTAATACATTAACATAACTCTACTCCTGCTGACTTTCTGGTCTACCCTGTACCTGCAAACCTGGGGGATTAGGGAGAGGGGTGAGCTACTAGAGCCCAGTGAGCAGAATAATAAAAAACATTATATTAACATTTCATGCTTTCATGGAATGCATCACATCACAAACATATCACATCAAGGATGAACTTGACACCAGTAGCCCTCTACATATCCAATAGTGCCAGAACGTAGAATGGGTCCTGGTCTTTCCCTTACATAGTGCCAGCGAACGTAGAATGGGTCCCACTGGTCTTTCATTCCATACCGTACATATCACATCGTCACATCATAGATCGAGGGCTATGGATCATCCAATATTCATCCACATCAACATTAAAATATGCAATGCAACATATTCGTGAATTCTAATGCAAACAACCTAAATCATCACATGACATTCATGATGCATGAACATGCTCAAAACTTTACAATTTGATTTACTTTAAAACGTAAAGGTTTATTCTACTCACCTCTAGATAGCTCTGACCAGACACTGGAGCAGCTGACTCACTGCTGGGGTCCTCGGTTCCTCGGGTCCGAACCTACACAGGTGGACTCAAATGAGGGACCAAACAAATAGAACATAACTCTAAACTACTCCCCAAAAACCCCCTAAAATATCATGAAACAATCATAGAAAAACATGCAAGAGAGGGCTGGACAGGGCATTTTCGGCGGCAGGTTCGGCAGCCGAAAGTCCCTCCAGAGCCGAAAGTCAGGCAGGTTCGGCGGCACCTTCGGCGGCCGAAACTCCCAGACAGAGACGAAACTCATGCATGTTCGGCGGCACTTTCGGCGGCCGAAACTCCCAGACAGAGACGAAAGTCCTCCTTTGGGGGCAAGCTTCGGCAGCCGAAGGCTGCCTCCACAAGCATGTTAGCGGCCGAAAGTTCCTTCGGCTGCCGAACCTGGTTTCTCCCATAGTGGCAGAAACTCAGCTCTTCTATGCACATTTGCCTCCAAAACTTTCCAATCATGCATCAACCTATTCACATACACAAGCATACAAGCTCCTAGGGGCTTCAAACTATCTAAAACCCCATCTACAACACATCAAACATCCACATTGCTCATAAACACATATAAAACTCATAAACCTAACCATAAGCTAAACATGCATTCTACTCCATAGATCTACTTAAAACTTACTTAAAACATGCAATGAGCTTAAGATCGGCTCTTACCTCGTGGAGATCAAGAGAGAGACGACCTAAACTCGGAGATGGGAGGGGTTGAGTTTCCTTGAACCTTAAAGCTCCAAAACTTGCTCAAAACTTGAAAATCTTCAAAACAAAGCAAAAACTCATGAAAATCTTGAAAGATCTGAAGGAAGAACTCAAAGATTGGTGAGGGACGGCGGAGAGCTCACCTTGGCCGACAATGGGGAGAAAAGCTCGCCCGTTTTCGGCTAAGGGACCCTTTTATAGTGGCTGGCCAGGCCACGTTCGGGGGCCGAACGTGCCTTCGCATGCATGCCATGTTCGGCGGCCGAACTTGAGGTTCGGCGGCTGAACCTGGACTTCCCTCACTTATGCTTTCGAGGGCCTAAAAGCGCTCCCGAAGGCATGCATGTTCGGCAGCCGAAAGTTGAGGTTCGGCGGCCGAACCTGAGTTTTCCTCCAAGGTTGTTTTCATGCAAAAACTCATTTCCTTTTTACTTAAAATCATGAAATACATTAAAACATTTTCTGAAAACATGCTTCTACCCTATTAGAGGTCTCCGACACCCGGGATTCCACCGGACGGTAGGAATTCCGATACCGGAGTCTAGCCGAGTATTACAATTGCTGTCTGGTCTGATGCTTGCTGTCTGTCCACTGATTTGGGCAGATTGCTTGGTGCTGGGCCTGGTGATCTGGGCAGATCACTTTCTGTCCTATCTGTCTGCTCCAGTGATTTGGGCAAGTCAACTTCTTCCTTTTCCGGCGATTTGGCCAAACTGCTCCTGATTATATCTGATTGCTTTAGTGATTTGGGCAAGTCGGGGTCTGCCTGTTCTGGTGATTTGGGCAGATCACCCGCAACCAGCTGTGAACAGTGTGCTGTGTTCACTGCTTCTGTCTTGGTGCCGCTGCTGTCCACTTCTCCTTGCCTGCAAAAACTATCATAAAGTAAATTTTCTTAATCAAAATCAAAAATTTCTTGGCTTAAATCATCAATAACATCAAGGCCATAAACAGAAAAAACATCATTGGGGAATTTCATGGCATCATAAACATTAAACTTGATAACTTCCCCTTCAAACTCCATAGTTAATGTGCCATCATGCACATCAATTTTTGTTCTGGCTGTACTCATGAATGGTCTCCCAAGTAGGATGTCAGAGGTGGTATTGCTTTTATCTTCCTCCATGTCAATGACATAAAAATCAGCTGGGAAGACTAGTTGGTCCACTTGCACCAACACATCTTCAAGCACTCCCTTCGGATAGACAACAGATCGGTCGGCCAATTGGATTACTATGCTGGTGCCTTTGAGTATACCTGCATTCAATAAGTTAAAAATAGAAAAGGGCATGACATTGATTGAAGCCCCAAGGTCACACATGGCCTTCTTTATCCCCACGTTGTCTATTTTGCATGAAACTGCAAACATCCCTCTATCTTTGCATTTGACTGGAAGCTTTCTTTGAATGACAGCTGAGACACATTCCCCCACACTTACCTTTTCACGTTCAGCAAGTTTCCTTCGGTTGGTGCATAGTTTTTTGAGAAACTTGGCATACCTTGGAATTTGCTTGACAGCATCAAGTAGAGGTATATTGATTTCCACCTTGTGAAGTGTCTCAAGTATTTCTTTTTCCTCTTTTTCTTTTTGAGACCTTGCAAATCTTTTGGGAAAGGGGGGAGGTACCTTAAATTTCTCCACTGGTTGCTGGTCTGACTTCCGCCTGTGACTGGATTCTGCCTGGTCTGTTGATTTGGGCAGATCGACTTCTGCCTTCTCTGGTGATTTGGGCAGATTACTATTGCTGGGCAGCTCAGTCTGCCTAGCGATTGGGTATGTGATTTGGGCAGATTGACTGCCCTGATCACTTTCTGGCAGATTCTCCTCAGTAACCTGTTTTTGCCTTTGCTCAGCCCTGCTGTCTTACAGCTCTTTTCCACTCCTCAATGTGATGGCACTAGCATTCTGCCTCGGGTTTATCTCAGTTTGGGAGGGTAGTTTTCCTTTTGATTCAAGCTTGCTCAAGGATGAAGCCATTTGTCCCATTTGTTGCTTAAGATTTTGCACAGTGTTTGCTAGGGACTTCACTATATCTTCAAGGGGTGCATTGGACTTTTGAGGTGCTGCTGGGGCTGGATTTCTTTGCTGGTAATTTGGATATTGATTGGCCCTTGCATAACTGAAATTTGGGTGATCCCTCCAACTTGGGTTGTATGTATTAGAATAGGGATCATACCTTCTTTGCCCATTGAAACCTCCAACTGCATTGACTTGCTGGTCCTCTTCTTAAAGAGAAGGACATAGATCAATTGGGTGGCTTGTATTTGCACATATTCCACATGGCTTGGGCTGCTGAATCTGCTGGACTTGTTGGGCTTGACCCACCACAAGGCTACGGACAGCATTGGTTAGATCAGAGATTTGGGATGCCAAAATTTATGTACTCACCTTATTCACCCTTCTTGGTGGCTGTTCTTGGTCTCCAAATTGCTGAGAGGCTGCAGCCATGGTGGAAATTAAATTCCTCATCTCACGAGGTGATTTGTCCTCAATTGACCCTCCACAAACTGCATCAATAAATTTTCTCTCTAAGGGCAGCAGACCTCCATAGAAGTATTCAATGAGGGATTGGTAAAAAATATCATGCTGTGGGCAGCTTTTGCACAACCTTTTGAACCTTTCCCAATATTCGTACAAGCCTTCAGAGTATTTTTGCCTTATACCACTTATTTCTCGGCGGATGCCTATGGCTTTTGAGGTTGGAAAGAATTTTCGCAAGAATGCTCTCACCATACCAGCCCATGATGTGATGGATCCGAGTGGCAAGTAGAATAGCTATTCCTTGGCATAATCGTCAAGGGAAAAAGGGAAGGCTCTAAGTTTAACATGCTCTTCTGAAATACCTTGAGGTCTCATGGTGGAGCACACAATGTAGAATTCCTTCAAATGCTTGTGAGGATCTTCATTTTCTAGGCCTCTGAATTTGGAAAGGAGATGGATCAGGCCTGTCTTCAATTCGAAAGGTGCTGTCAATGGGGGATATGCAATGCACAAGGGTGCTTGGTCTCCTGCTGGTTCAGCTAGCTCTCGGAGTGTTCTCTCCCGTGGCTGTGGTGCTTGGATAGGCGGGTTTCCAGCTTGAATTTCAGCTTCTTCATGTGCAACAAGGGGTTCTGCCATTGCTGGATTTTCTGCAGCAACCTGGAATTCTGTTTCTGGTGCAAATTTAGCTGTGGTAGATGCGGCTGTGGGCGAATCTGCTGGTGCAAAAAATTCTGTAGCAGGGGCAGTAGCAGATCTGTGAGATGGTGTTGTTGATGAAGATGGTTTTGAGGCTTGGTTCCTCAAGTTTGCTTACTTCCTTAAGCTCTTGGCAGTGCGTTCTATCTCCGGATCATAAAGAAGTGTGTCTTTACGGTCAGACCTGGTCATAAAGAGAAAAATACGTTAGTTTAAATCAAATCCCGGGCAACGGCGCCAACTTTTGATAGCGGTTGTCGAAGTCGTCAAAAATAAACCTATTAAACAATCAACAATTAACTTGTAGATAGTGGCAATAGGGTCGAACCACAGAGATTTGACACTACGGATTTTCTTAATGACTTGGTCAAGTAAATAACAAGTAATTAAAAGATGGGGGTTTGATTTGATGAATTAATACTAAATAGCAAGAGAAAGCAATAATTTAAAAAGATGAGTATTCTAATGGGAGAAGGATTCTAGTTGAAGCATAGATCTAATTCAGCTTATTTAGAATTGATCATTGATCTTTTTGATACTCTTATTTATTTCAATAAGTTAGTTTAGGACGTGGAAGACACTTCTCACAATCCAAATTCCTCCTTCATTTTAGTTTGATTAGGAAACGTTCGCTAATCAAACTCTAGTTAACAAGTTGCCAAGGAACGTCCTTGGGGCTTTTAGTATCGAATAACTATTAACTGCATTAGGACTTAGAGAAACCCAACTCTAACCTTGCCAACCGCGTGGTCAAGTTTAGATTATGCAACTGATTATACTTGTGTTTAAAAAATCTAAGCAATTACGGACCTAAATTATTCAAAGAATATATTACTCAAATAATTAAAAGCAATAGGCCTTAATTGATTCTAAAAGCAAAGCAATAATTATAGAAAGATCAAGTTGCATAAATATTGAAAGTAAACAAGAGTTTAATAATGGAGTTTTAAATCTTCCAATTCATCAGAAATCTGAAATTTCCCAACTTCAATTAGAAAAGGTGAAATTTAGCCACTCATGGTGGACAAAATCACAAAAGAAAGAAGAAAGAAAGGCTGCTGTGCTTCTACAGAATTTCCGAAGGTGGCTGAATGATCCTGCTGGTGTAGATGCTATCCTCTTTTATAGCTGAAGAATCCTTGTCCAATTAGGTTTTGGAAATCCCAATCTTGACTTGGTCTTCTTTGTAGTCTTTGATTCCTCTTTTGTCTTTGTATTTAATTGTGAAAGGAATTCTTTAAGTGAAAGACTTTTTCGTGGCTCTTGGAATTGATCTTGCAGTGTTTGAAATGGACTTGGACTTCTCCACTTTTGAATTTTGGTTTTCTGCACATTTTTCCGCTTCTGCTGTCTCTCTGCATGAAAGTGATTTGGGCGGGTGATTTGGGCAGATCACTTGCCCAAATCGTTTCTGCGAATTCACTGACTCAGCTTCCTGTGTCTGCTTCCCCTGCTTGATTTGGCCAAATCACTCTGACCCAATCACTTTTTCAGCTTTTTCTGCACTTTTTCTCTAACTTTCCATTTTCTTTCTTTTCTACAAAAACATGATAAAAACATAAATTAAGCTGGAAAAATGTGTAATTAAACAATAATAAAGATAATAAAAATGGGGCTAAATTATGTTTGATCACACATTAACAAGAGAGCGTAAAAAATCATGGTTCGATAATCATCATAAATTCTTACTTTCGAGTCATCCTTTTAGAAGGAACAAAACTACTTTCAGGAAGAATATAATAATCTCTAAAAATAATCTAAACAGCCGATGTCTAGTAAAGATATATTGAATCAAATTGATGGGCTTGGAAGGAAGAGAGTAACAGATGAAGATGCACATCACATAAACTCGCGAATATCAAAGCACACTGGGTGGAGAAAATAAAGTATCTTTTGGGATTTACCTTATTGGAAAAGCAATCATGTTCGATACAATCTCGATGTCATGCACATTGAGAAAAGTTTCTTTGAAAACATATTGCATACAATAATGAGTGTTGAAAGAAAGATGAAAGACAATACTAAGTCAATAGAAGACTTACATGCATTTTATGTACGACCAAAATTGTAAATGGATCAATCTGCTGGTAAGTATCCAAAAGCTTGTTACAATCTAGACAAAAAGAGTAAGTATTATGTGATTGGCTGAAAAATCTAAAATTTTCTAATGGATATGTGTCAAATATGGAGAGATGTATTAATATGAAAAAGCTTAAGATGTTTGGAATGAAGAATTATGATTGTTATATTTTCATGAAACGGATAATGCCAATAGCTTTTCGTGAGTTATTGTTGTTAAATTTTTGGCAGCCATTAACAGAATTGAGCAATTTTTTTAGGGAATTAACATATGCTACTAATGTAAGCACAACGTTCCGCATCAACTACTATTAGTGAAAATGATATGTTGAGCTTGCATGGAGAAATTCGATGATCATATGTAAGCTTGAGTGTGTATTCCCTCCAATCTTTTTTTTACTGTATGGAACATCAGCCTGTCCACCTTGCATATGAAGCATGGATGGCTGGACCAGTGCAATATTGATGGATGTACCCATTTTTGAATAGTAACTACTTTATTCTTTAAAGTAAATAACTTAACGTTCTAAAAGTTAAAGCACGTCCTATAATTCAACTTCCTAATGAGGAAAAAACACCAACTAATGATGATCCTTTTCAACAAGATGAAATGGAATGCACTGCTATCAATGGAGATGGTAATGGTTTGGTACTACAATTAATTGATCTAATTGGAGAAGTTATTAAAATTGATGATGGTGATGAAAATGAGGAAGATGAAGTAATCATAGCAGTAGAAACAGATGAAGATGATAATAGTGATAATGATGATAATGAATAGATATAGATAGTGAATAATATAAGGTACTATTATACATGAAAGATAAATATAGAATTAGAGTACGTAACAATATAATCTTAATTTGATTTGTTTGTGCTGAATTTGTATAGAATGAGAGGATATGGATGTGGTCGTGGCTATTCATCTGGTCGAAGGCAAGTGGATCAAGATAATAGTAATGCATCCATCTCAGGGGATTCTCGAGATATGGATCCATCTCAACCAGATCAGGGTAGACAATCCATGCAGATTATGACTCATACACCTATTATTGGTTCGACCTCTACTGCTACTGCAACTTCTGCCTCAGCATCTGCTTCTACATTAACATCTGCATATGCATCTGCCTCTGCCTCAGCATCTATCTCCGCCCCACCACATTTTAGATCGAGACCACCTATTTATATAGTGAACTCAAGGTATGTAAATTTATAATTATTTTTTTATTTTTATGTTTAATTCATGCTAATTTATTTGTTTTATGCAATTTTTCCTTTTTAGCTTGTAGCCATCCGATCTAATTTCAAAAAGAATAACAACGATTTTCAAGGAAAAATTTGTCACAGAGGGTTATTATTTGAAGACCATGTCAGAGGAGGTTAAGGAATTCTATTGGCATGAATTTAAGGTAATTTTCTTTTGAAAAATTAATTAAGTATTGTAGTACTTTAATATTGAAATTTAATTGTCATGTTTCATATTAATTGTTGTTGTTAATGACTAAAATTCCTCTTATGGGAGGAGGCAGTAGACCACCTGGTGAAAATAGATTGAAAGAAGAAGGCTGCTAAATGTTATCGGAGCTTGATGTGCAGTATAAGGAATGGTAAGAAAAAGAGGCTAGCTGTATCAGAAGGCATAATGCAATCATGGAAAGCAGTATGGAGTGATGCAGACTATCAAGATAAATGTAAGAAATTTTCAGTAACAGAAAGAGTGAAACAGGTGATTCAAGTGCTGAAATATTAAGACATTGTGGAGGATCCATTTTTCAATATAGGCATATGGAGCAGATTGTGTATATGAAATATATACAAATTCTTCAAATATTAATCCAATTATAATTAATTATTTTGTAAATATTCCATGGCAAGAATCTGAGGCCAACACTTGTCAAAACAAACATGACTCAGCTCACTAGCCAACTCATCGTCGGCTGCCCAATCGCATGCGACACCATGCAACATTCGGGGGCCGAACTTCCCTTCGGAAGCCAAACACTTTCGGCGGCCGAACTTACTTTCGGCGGCCGAACTTGGCTCAACTGCCTTAGGTCATTTCAACTCAAAACTCACTTCCCTTAACCTTAAAACATATAAACACATCATAACCCTTAGTAACACATAACTCCTACCCTTAGATAGAATCCTAACACCCCGGATTCCGCCAGACAACAGGAATTCCGGTGCCGGACTCTAGCCGGGTATTACAATAAACTAATTAATTATATTTATAATACAGCGCGAGTGATTAGGCAGAGACCCTCTACCTCATAAGCTATTTGAGGCTATACATAAGAAGGAAACTGAGGAGTTTATTGATGCACGTGCACGACCTATTTTTGTAAGATTCTACTATAATTTTTATTAAAGTATTTTGACTTTAGTTATTTAAATTTATTACATAAGATAAAAAATACTTGCAGAAAAAATTTCTTTATCTGAAAGATCAAGCATCATAGCCAGTTGATGGTAGTAACAGTGAGTCTACTCCTACTGTTGATGAAGTAAAATTGTACTTAGAGGCGGTGGGTGGGGAGAAGAAAAGAAGGGTTTATGATCTCGGGTCGCAAGCATCAACTTTTTTTCCAAATCAGTCTCTTGAAATTTCTTTGTTCACCTCTACTATGCCTAATGAGGGATGGAAGAATGAAGCTATTAATCTTAGACGATTGATGCAGGAGCATCAGCAGCATGATTGTACAGTAGAGGATAGGCTTGAAAATATAATAGAGGACCTTTTGATCACTTCTGTTAAATTTAATAGAAGTTTGGACGGAAAATTAGATTGAAATGGTAAAAATGAGAAACTAAATTATTTGATTTTGGAAACATAAGAACTAAATTTTAAAGTTTGAGGATTATTTTATAATTTGTCCTAAACTTTTGAATTCTACCTTAGTGTTTTTTACTACAACTGCGATAGATAGAAAATAGAGATAATTACAGTTGTGTCTTTGTGATTTATCTAATTAATTAAAATGTACAATACCCTTGTCATTTTAAGATTATATTAAAATGTCCTTATATTTTTATTGTATTAATTTAAAAAGATATTTATTAATTTTTATTATTTTTCTTGTTAATTTATTAATAAAAATAAAATTTTTTTTAATATAAATCTAATTAAATTCTTATACTTTTACTCAAAGGCTATATAAGCCGGAATTATCTTTTTTTCAATTTAACTCATATACTTTTACTTAAAAGCAAAATAGATCTAGAAATAAAATAATATTATTTTTTAATAATAAAATATTACTTTTATTAATAAAATTTTATTTTTATAAATTTTAAAATTATTTACTATCTGTATTTTTTAAATATTTTTATATTAATTAAAATATTAATTTAAATTAAAAAATATAATATTTTATTATTAAAAAATATTATATCTAAGTCAGAATTTATCTGGTCAAATACGTGGGCTGAATTGATAAAAAAAATATTAAATTAGACTTAGTTGACAATTAAATAAAAATATGGAAGCTTAATTGGACTTATTTTCAAAAGTTTTTTCCAATTATTCGACCTATCAAATAAAATTTATCATCCACCCTTTTTATCTATCTCTATATTCTCTCACATCCCTTCCTATGTTTCTCTTAAAAAATAGAGATTTACAATTAATAATAAAATATTGACATTATGATAATTATTAGCTAACTGATGAGACCGGTGAATGTTGAGTGAGTGAAATTTTATTTAATAGGAGGTCAATTTTTAATTTTGACAAATAGATTAACGATAAAAATGAATAGAAACTAATGAATATTTTTTTAAATTAATAAAATAAAAATATAAGAATATTTTAATATAATTTTAAAATTAAGGGATATTCTTATTAATTAGGATAAAGTATAAGAATATAATATCAAAACGGTTTTCAATTTTGCTAATAGATGAATATAAATTTAACGGATTTCCTTTTTACTTATATAATACAAATATACGAATATTTTAATATAATTTTAAAATTATAAAAATATTTTAATTAGTTAGAGTAAACAACAGAAATATACAATAATTATCTTTAAAAAATATTGAATTTTATCATATAAAAATGAAAAAATTAAGTATCATATAAAAATGAAAAAATTGAGTATAATTATAAATTTGTGCGAATGTTTAATTTTTTTCATTGAATAAGCTCTTCCATATGTATATAGTTTAGAAGGTTTACGGTCTGAAATCCATTGATTTGATTAATTCAAACTCACATCATATATAGCTGATTGAGTAGCGAATTCGAGACTATTTAATTAACAGAAAAAAAATTTCTCCTATCCACCTATTTTTTTAGAGTAGCTATAATAATGATTATATTTTCTAGGATAAAACATTTTGATCAATCCTAAAAGATAGAGGAAGGTATCAGTATCACCCATGCATGGCTATAAATTTGGCATCCTTATGTCAAATTGCAGCACAGAAAGTTGAAGAAGCGATCGAAGAACATTCCAAATTTATGACTATCAAAATTTACTTTAATTTAGTCTTATTCCATTTGAGAAAGAGCCCTCACAAATTGTTGTTTTTGGTAATAAAAGTGAGCAGAACAGCAAATGCGGCTATGGGCCATCCCACTAGAAAAGGTGAAATCAGCTGCTGTCCATGCCACTTCCACACGAGATGCCACCTCTCTGCTCCAACAAAATCCTTCCTATCCATCAGTGTTAAGTAACCAAAGTATGGCAAAGCAATGTTGGGAGATATTCGCTGAAGCTGGGGTAATCCCATTGACCCTTCACAGTGACAATCATATGTATTATTTTGCTTTGCGACAAACGTAATAGATTAGCAATGGATTTGTTCGATCAAGATTTTCCATAGTTATCAATTATCGAACTACCGAAACCTTTTAAATTTAATTAAATGCACTTACCAATTATTATTTATTAAGTTAAATGAATTAACTTTTTAATTTATCATCAATTTCATATTAAAAAATTATATTTATACCTCATAATTAAAAACTTGTAATATTTTAACCATTAAAAATATTATTTAATCAATCTATTAGTTTTTTAATGCGAAATTTACAATAAATGTATGGTTTTAAATTTTAAAAATATTTTATATTTATAATTTAAATAAAAAAATTTTAGTTAAGAAAAAAGTAATTCATTATCATTTCGTCTCAACTCTTGAAATTATATTAATATTTAACTTTAATAAAATATATATCATAAATATTTAGGGAGTGATGCAATAAGAATTTCATGCTCATTAACATTATTATTCCAATGCAAAGCTCATTAGTTCTTTAGACTTTATATGTATTCTAAATTTGTAAATAATAATTATAATAAATATTAAAGGTAAATATATTAATCGCATGAATGACGTTACTGCATGTGTAGCCAACCATTTTGAATTGGACAGAATCGGATTGGATCAAAGTGAATTATCGTGTTAATTTAGACTAATTTGATTATTTTTTTGTATTTCTAAAAATTATAAAGAGCGAGTGAGGTTTCGAATTTGAATTTTTTTATCTATTTTTATTGTGATAAATATATTATATATATTTTTTAATGTTTAAATAATTTATTGATTCTGAAATCTTCTTGAAAATGATAAGATTTTTTAATTCGAATTTCATTAGAAAAAAAAAATTATGGCTGACAAATAACTTATTGGGATGCCTAAGATGCAATGAAAGGATTACAACTTTTGATGCGAAGAGAAAATGCTAAGGTATCAGATTCTGATTCTTCAGAAAAACTTCGGATTCATATTTATAATGGCAATCGTGTCTTCTGAATTTGCATCAATATGTATAAAGGTGATTCTTTGAACAAGTAGTTGTATTTCCTGCCAGCTTGTGTGTATATTATCAGATGCAAGAATTTACATGCAGAAATATATACTCCACCTTCATCTTGTGATTCCTCTTGTATCAGTCAGGCAAATATACTTTATGGATTTAATTACGGTTCAGTAAAATTAATTATTTAATTTTTTAAAAAAATTATTATTTAATTTATATATTATGAAAAAATTTATTAATCTATTAATTATGAAAAATGTATTAAAATATTTTTGAATATTAAAAAAATTATTAGTTAGTCCCTCTATTAATTTTAGCTATTAATTATTTTGCTATTTAATCTTAATAGTTTTAAAAAATTTATAATTTTGAAAAATTTATTATTTTTCATTCAGATTTATTCTGTATTAGGAGTATTTTAGATTTTTTTTTATAATAATTAATGACTAAAATTAACAGAAAGAGACTCATTAATAGATTTTTAAAATATTAAAAATATTTTTTTTAAAATAAAAGACTAATTAATAAATTTTCTTATAATATAAGACTAAATAATAAATTTTCTTTTTAAAAATATATTATTGTAGCTTTTTCTAACTATTATTCACTATTTAATTCTTTTAATTTTAAAATAATAATTATTTGGTTGCTGTAATTTCAAAAATATTTAGACTTTAAAATTAATGAAAAGGATTAAATTGTTATCTATCTGAAAATAGAAACTATTTAATGTATTTTTTAATAGTAAAAAGATTAAATAGTTAGTTTCACTAAACAATAAGATTAAATAATTAATTTTTTTATAATTAATTCATTATGAATATATCACGGGTAGGGGTGAGTGGTATTCGGTTCAAACTGAAAAAATTGATCGAATCGAATTAATTTCAAAATTCAATTCGATTTTTTATTTAATTCGGTTCGATTCGGTTTTTAATTTTAAAAATTTTGGTTATTTGAGTTCGGTTCAGTTTTGATTAGAAAAAAATCAAAAAAATCGAACCAAACCGATTAGTGATAATAATATGTTATTTTCAATAATATAGAGAAATTAAATTATATTAAAATTAAAATATTTTAATTAAATTTTAAAATATTAAAAATAAAGTGTAAAAAATAAAAAATTTATTAAAAATTGAAATCGATCAAATCGAACCGAATCATACCGATTCGATTCGATTTTTAATTAAAATCAATTCGGTTTGATTTTTATAAATATTAAAATTTCAGTTTTTGATTTATTCAATTTGATTCGATTTTAAATTAAACCGACCGAAACCCATGGGCGAAGGTAATAAAATATGGTATTATAGGAATAAGGAGAGGGGAATAGGACCTAGTTCTTCCTGGATTCAACACACGTAGCCATATTAGGATAAACATCTTGGTCCCAAGGGAATATTTGAAATTTGTTAGTGGTGACAATTATTTGATTCCAAGGTGTTCCAGAAGTGTGGATATTTTTGTAATTTGATAAAATTATGTTCATAGGCGAATATAGAAATTTAATTTAAGACTCAATTTTTATATGTAGAAGATAATTTTTTATAAAAAGTGAACAAATTATTATGATTAAATTATAATTATTTTTGTATATTTTTTATTGAATGGAAAATATTCATAATGATTTCATTAATAATAATTTTGTAAATATACTTTAAATACATATAATTTTAATCACGTAAATAGATGAGTAACTAAATAAATAAAAAAATTATCATTTTCTAATAAAATTAATTTATATTAAGTAATACGGGAATAACTTAAAAAAAAATTTAGATGGAGTCTTGAAGTTTAAATTTTGAAGATGAAAAATAAATTTTTTAAATTGAAAAATATAGAAAAGGGAAGAGCCTAAATAATAAAAATTTATTTGATAAATAGACTAAAAAATTTAATTTTATAAAATATTTTAAGACAATAATTTTAAAATAAAAATAATCTAATAAATTTTTTAATAGCAATTTTAATTTTAATATATTAGTTGTATATTAATCAATAAATAAATTATTATATTTATTTTTTTAGATTTAGTCTCTGGTAAATATATTAATTTTATAAATTTAATATTTCCTACTCTCCAACACCTGAAAAAAAAACAGCAATATCTAATTTAATGATGGTAGTATATGATATATCTAAGTAGTTAATAAATTTATTTATATTTATTTTTTTAAAAATTATTTTTTAATTCTTATATTTTAATAAAATTAATTATTTAGTCTTTATATTTTAAAAAATATATTAATTAATTTTATCTCGACTAATCATTTACTTTTTTTTTTAACCGTTCATTATATCCTTGTGATTATTTAAGTCATCAATAATATATCTAACGATTTTAAATATCTCTAATTGGTTTATGCAATTATAAAACATAACTATCCAGTTTCTATATTAAAACTATAATTATTGAGTCATTCAATTTTAAAGTGGCGTTGAACTACATTAAAGAGTGCGGATATGATCGAGTTCTTTTCGAATCAGATGCTCAGGTTCTTGTTGTATCCATTAATAATTCTTCGTTAGATGATTTATCACCTTTTGGTCTTTTGGTTCAAGATTGTAAATTGCTTCTATTCAGTTATAAAGAAGCAAAATGTGGTTTTATTCACAGGTCTGCGAATGATGTCGCTAATGTTATAGCAATATCGGATCATTCTGAGTCAGGTCAATGAGTTTGGGTTCATATCCCTCCTCCTCATATAGTTTTTTTAATTATTTTGAATTAATGATATTTTTTTCATTTTCAAAAAAAAAATTTAAAATTATGAGTATTTAGTTTTTTTAATTTTAAAATAATAACTATTTTATCTCTGCAATCCATAAAAACTAAATATAGTTAAATATGGTTTGAAAAATAGGAGCTAACTAATATATTTTTTAAAAATAAGGGACTAAATAATTAATTTAATAAATAATAGATATTAAATAGTAATTTTCTTTTTTTTTTCCTTGAAATAAAATTTAAGTTCGTAGTCTTACAATTCTAAATCAAATGTATCTAATAATAACAACTAAAGGCTAGTAAGATAAAAGTTTATGATTATCTCTAATTCCTGTGTTCAATAATATTAAGAGTTTTAGCATTTGTTCATTGTTTTGATAGCTGAGAGCTGTTTACGTAATGCTCTTTATATGCTACTTCCTCAATTCTAAAATGCTAGTGTTTAGGTTCATTTGCACTCCGAGACTTAGTCTGGTGAAAAGTGCATCCTTGTAGGTTCGACTCCCCCACCCCTATTTCAAAAAAAAAAAAGTGTTTAGGTTCATTTAAAACATTAAACATAATCTTCAAAATTATTACTGAATACAAGCACAAGTCTTTGTCTAACATGACAATAAGGATGCTTTTCTTAGAAATTCAAGGCAATTAAATAGCTATTGCTTGATAAATAAATTAATTAAACCTGTAATTTTCCACTACTATTCCTTTCCTAGCAAAATGATGATTATACTCAGTTGGGTTGCATAAGTCATTTATATTTACTGAAAAATATTGTTAATACTTTTTCTACATGTTTAATGATGTTCATATTCACGTATTAATGAATAAGTAAGTTAATTATGTAAATATTATTAACATAATTATAAAGATACGTTTTATAATTATAGGAATATTTTTCTAATTAGAATACTTTATAAATATAAATATTGTATTATTTTTAAAAAAATTGATATAGAAAATTCAAATTTTACATAGTACGAAAGCTTTTAATTTCTTGGAGTTTGGATACTGATTATGGATGAAAGTGATGGGTAGAATCCAACAAAAATAAATTTTACTCTTTTAAATTAACTATGAATCGCAGATATGACGAGTAGGATCAAATCCATAGAGAACGGATTAACTACTATATATTTTTTTTATAACGGATGTAGAAGAATATAAGTGACGACCGATGTTCTGATGACCTTAATGATAAATTAATGACCGACTGATGACTATATTATAGTCTAGTTTTCACAACAGGTTGTCGATCTGATAACCTTACTATCAAACTAATAACCTAATGACCTTACAACCTGATGTTTCGACAACTTGATGATTGACTTGACTGATCTGATGATCGAACTGTTGATTTGATGACCTAACAATCGATCTGACTATGACTTGACTTGATGACCTACTTGACAACCTACTAGTCTGACAACTTGATGACCAACCACTCAATGACCTGACGACTTGATGACCTAATGACTTGACGACCTAATGACTTGACGATTGACTTGACGATTTGAAGACGATTGACTTAATGATCGAACTAAAGAATTTATGATCGACTTCTCAATAGAGCAAATTAAACTATAAATATAAAAGAGAGTTGGATCGAAGAGATTTTGACCGAATATAAAAGTAAACTAATTAAGAAGCAAATAATTAAAGAGATTAATCAGATTAAGAAAATATCTAGTTTTAGGAATATTTTGATGTTAATTCTTGAAATTGATAATAGATGCAAAGATTTTTGACCTAATTCTGGTCGGTCAATTAAAGTTGTTCACACGATATAACAACCTAATCTTCCTTTAGATAATAGACTAATAAGGATCAGCTCATTCATTAGTCAACCACATGATCAGCACATGATCAGCTCAATGAGATTTAATTTGATAACAATATTAAAAATCATGAAGATCCGACTCCAACCAAGAAACTCACACTAGTGCAACTATAAAATCAAAATATGTTATTCCACAATAAAATATTATTTGTCACAAGTATCAAACTCATAAGCGATTACAGATTTAATGAATCTGAATGACTGTATACTATTTACTCAATTGAACAATTGATCAAATTGCATCAACTAAACAAATAATAATTTTAAGAATAAAAGGAATAATATAGAAATCAGAAATAAGGAGAATTAAGATTGATTCGATTTCACAATCCTTGTGAATTATACCTCGAAAGTTCCCTAACTAGATAAAAGAAGTTAGCTGTTGAAACTTATAGTGTGCAACTAACGTAAAAACATATTTGAAAGTGTTAGAAGATTCAAAAGCTCCTAAAATTCTCTCCTCAATTCAAAGAACCTTCCCCTTTTTAAAGGGGTAATCCTAAACTAAAGAGGAATAAAAGAAATTCCCTTTAAAAGGAGAAATAACAATACCTAATTTCTTGTTCTTTCTAAAATCATTTCTTCCTAAACTAATTTCTTCAATTTAATAGAGAATCCGATTTGGAAATTTTGTGATATTTTATAAGTTGTGTCCAAGGTCTGTGTACACCTTTCCCAAGGCTTGTTTCGCGACTCCACTCTTATTTCTGCCTAAAACTTACAATTAAGATATTTTCTTTCCAAAGAGTATAGAATCTGTCAATATTACAAAAAGGAAAGAAATATCCACAATTCAGCATAATCAACTCTAATTTCATAAGAAAGCAGGTGTACTAAATAGGTAAAATTTATACCCTATCAAAAAGCCCAGCCGCCAATCAACCTCCTGTCGAGATTTGATGATCAATCGTGAAATGTGTGGCCCATGCAATTGTCATTCCTACTCTCAGCCCATATGTTGGCATGTGATTAGCGCATGAGTCATTGTCTAGTAATGCCCGGCAACAACGCCTTGTTCTTTAGTGTCGCCTTTGCCTTGCAATTTTAGCCCTGCGTACTATTTTGGTTTTTTAGCACCTCTATTTTTGTGGTGCTTTAGAGTTTTGGGTTTTGTGACTCCCTGATCAATTTTTTTTTATCTCCTTTATGGCTCTGAAGGATTTCCTTTTCTGTTGAGTATTATTTTTTGGCTTGGGTGTTATTTTTGTTCTTAGTGCTTTATTTAAATAGATTAGCCTTTAGTGACTTTAATTCTGATGACGATTTAGCAAAGAGTTTCTACCATTTGTTATTTTAATGTAGCTATCATTCAAATTTGAATTGACTTTCGAGTTATTCTTTGATTTCTATTTGATTTTTTTTTTATATCTTGTCAAATGACAATCATATTTGATAAAACTATTTTAAAATTTGTAAAAGTATTTGCTTCGTTCTCCCAATATAAATAATTATTAAGACTAATCAATTCCTCTATCACTACTATCAATAAATCTGGTATGTTCAACCCTTGTCTTGCCTCTACTTTTACATAGGTCATTAGTTCTAGTGTTATAGATTATACGACAGATAATTATAATCTCTTATCTACTTTTCAATCTCATATTACCTCCTTCTCTATTACTTTAGTCAATGGATCTATCTTTTGTATTGTAGATTCTAAAATTGCAAATCCTACGTTGTCTATCTATCTCTTTATCATCTATCCTTTATTTACAACAACTCTCTCTTAATTTGCTTTCTACTAGTAAATTTATACAAATATGAAATTGTTGTGTCTTATTCTTTTTTCAGGCATTGTTGGCTCAAAATTGATGTATTTAAGCTTGTTGGCTCAATGCAGGGAGCTGCTAAGTTAGTCATGGCAGGTTCGGGTAAGTCATTATTCCCAGGAGGCAAATCAAGCTGCAGATAAGCTAGCTAATTTAGCGGTTGGTGGCTCGATGGGCCTTCAAATTTTGAGGCATCCCGTGTATGAAGTGGAAGTGCTGGATATCCTGAACTGGGATATACAAGGTGGTTCAATGCTAAGAGTTGTTCCTGATAGAGAAAGGCAGATCTTACTAGGTTAGCTTCCCTCCTCTGTATTCAAAACAAAATGACTAATGGATTGACATGGCTACGGTTAGGTTCAGATTATGAACCGGAACAGAATCAGACCAATCAATTGAATTTTGATATTTGAATCGGACCAAATTTTTAGATTATACCGCGATTATGTTTCTCGGAATTCAATTTCAATTTAATTTTTTATTTTTAAAATAAATTATTTTATAAAATTGGATTACATAAAATTAATGTATACATAAATTATCAAATAATTAAGTTTAAATTTATTTTTAACCTATAAAAATATTGTTTATATTTTTTGTATTATATGTAATATTATTTTATTTTTTATATTATGTAAATAGATATATTTTATACAACTTACTTATTTAATAAAATATATATTGAATAATTTTTAAGACTTATATTTATTTATATATCTTTATTTTTAAATTTTTTCAAATTAAAATTAAATTAATTATTCATAATTTAAATTTAATTGAAATCAAAATAAAAACTGTAAAAAAATCAAAATTAGAACGTTAGACGCTTTAAAATCAAACTACAACCATTAAAAAATTGAAAATTTCTCAAACTATTTTTAAAATTTCAATTCGATTAAAAAATAAATTGAATAGCCAAAATCCGGTGCCACCCTACTAGTAGGTCCATCTGGGTCTACAAATAGCCCACATCGTAAATGATGGAAGATAATATTTTTAGATTTATGGGATATTTTTATTCATATTTACTAAAGTATGCTATTTTTTTTTATAAATTTTTTATCTTTTAGTTACCTTTACACATAGGTAAAAAAATAAAAAATTACTAATATTATATCGATAATTTTGGTCGTTGTTCTTATTTTTTTTATTTAGTAGTGTGACTTTTTAATGTTGATACGAGGTTAATAATATATGGTAGTGTTTAATGAATTTCTTTCAATGGAAGAATGGCATTATCAGTAGTTATAAGGCGGTTTTGAATTAGCATAATAAATATAGGGTGTTTATAAAACTCGCAGTGGCACGAGCTGTGAATATTTGATCGGTTTGATTTAAAATTGAACTGAATTGAATAAATTGAAAATTGAAATTTTAGTGTTTATGAAAATCAAATCGAATTGATTTTGATCAGAAATTGAATCAAACCGAACCGATTTGATTCGGTTCTATTCAGTTCGATTTAATCGATTTTGATTTTTAATAATTTTTTTATTTTTTACATTTTATTTTTAATATTTTAAAATTTAATTAAAATATTTTAATTTTAATATAATTTAATTTTTTTATATTATTGAAAAAGTATATTATTATTACTAATCAGTTCGATTTAATTTTTTTAGTTTTTTTCTAATCAAAATCGAACCGAATCGAAATAATTAAAATTTCTGAAATTAAAAATCAAATCGAACTAAAATGTATAAAAAATCAAATAAAATTTTTAAATCAATTCAATTCGATCGATTTTTTCAATTTAAACTGAACGCTCCTCACCCTAAAGTGGCACGGTTGCTTTCTTTTTATGATTTAATTATCATCTGTCATTCAGTGAGACTCAGGGAAAAAGAAAATTACTGCCCATAAAAAATCTTCTGTTGAATTTTTTAAAAAGAGCAGACCTTTAACTTTTCTTTTCCCATATATTATTATTTCTAAAACAAAGAAAAATTTGTACATTATATTATAATGTTTTCCCTAGCTCGCCTGTCTGCTTCTCTTCTAACTTTTCTCAGCAAACAAACACTCACTCTCTCTCTCTTTCTCTCTCTCTCTCTAAACACTACATAAACGGTAAGGTACTGAATTGTTTCCTTGTGTGTTTCTCTTTCTCTATCAGAAGAATGAATGCATTTTTCTTTGACACTGTTTTTGTATCTGTCAAGGTTTCAGTCATGCGCACTAAAGAAGTATCATTGTGATATTTGAAGATCTGGGTTGAAAACGATTGATATCTTAGTGATTTTCTCTATTATTTATTTATGTATTTTTTAAAGTTTTTTTTTTTCCTTTACTTCTTTAATCCCAGTAAATCAGAACTGAAACAATATTTCTTCTTCTGTGTTGTTATCTGGCCCTTTTCCTTTATCTCAGGCTTCTTTCTAGTAAAAGAATAAGGCCACCATTCTTGCATGTACTTCTTCTTCGTCTTCTTTTTCTTCGTCGTCGTTTTTAACCTTTCCCTTTTTCTTTTTCTCTTTCTTTCTTTTTTATTTATATTTTTAGGTTTTATTTTTCAGGGCAAAGGTGACTAGATAGCTAAGGTTTAATCAAAACCGTTGGTCTGATGAGAACTTCCTGATTAACTTGTCTTGGTATAAGAGCTGGCCAACTTTCTCTTCAGGTAACAATTTCTCCATCTTTCTCTCATATTTTTTCCTCTGAAAATCTATTGCCCTTCCTCTGATGAATTCTGACTTTTCCTCAGACATTCTGTCTCTATGATGTTCTCTAATATGATAGTCTCTCCTTCCTGAGCCTGAATTTGTACACCATAAACTTGAGGTGTTTTGATAATTTCATGCACCCCACTCTTATCAACTTACACCTGTCCCACATTTTTTTTTTCATAATCCTAACAACCAACGGATTGCACATACAACGAATTTTTTTTTTCTTTTCAAAAATTAGAAATTACTATTTAACCTAAAAATTCATTAAATAACCTCTTAATTTTTAAAAATACATTAAGCCGAATTTTGAGATTTTAAAAAATGTATTAATTATTTTTTCTCTTAATTTTAATAATAAATATTTTATTATTTAATTTTTAGTGTATAAAAAAATTAATTAAATGATCATTTAGTTTTATAAAATTATTTATTAATTAATTTTTCTATATTAAATATATTTTAAATTTTTTAAAATACTTAACCATCTTGTTGATGTACTAATTAATTTCAAAAAAAATGAATTTAATGGATTTTTTTTCCTGATGGTGGTTTGAACTCGAAATTCTTTTCAATTAGTGGGCTAAACTCAAAATTTTAACTTGTCAGTTGTAATAATAAAAAGTAATACAATATTAAGTCAAAAGAATAATTACCATCAGATGTTAAAATTTTTTGAAAATTCATTAGTTTGAAAATTTTTTGAAAATTACTATCAGATGTAAAATTATAAAAATAAAAAATATAAAAAATTCAAAGGCTGTTAATAATTTCTTTTAGTAAAAAATTAAAGAATTAAATTTTACAAAATACATCAACCTTTAATTAAGTGATTTTGAAATAAGAATGAACTAATTAATTTTATAAAAAAAATTAGGAATTTGATAGTAATTTATTCTGAATTAAAAAATGAAATGATCTTCAATAGTGTCTGTTTTACTGTTATGCCCTTTATAGTCTTACTATTGCCCTTGACTAGGTTAAGGCACATTTGAACACCCATGTAAAAGCAAGCTTGCAGGGATACCATGTTAAAGCAATTCAGCATCACATGACACTTTCAGTTAAAATGGATGCGTAAAATCCGGAGATCTCTTAAAATGAATCCTATTTCATAAAAATTTAAAAATATATATATATACTTTTATTATATAAAAAAAACTATTTTTCAGTATATACTAAATAAATATTATAATTTGTGTCTCCATATCTGTGTGTTCATATACATATCGAACCGAATTAATTTTAAAATTTAGTTTAATTTTTTATTTAATTCGGTTGGATTTGATTTTTAATTTTAAAAATTTCGGTTATTTCGATTCGATTCGATTTTAATCAGAAAAATTGAAAAAATCGAACTGAACCGATTAGTGATAATAATATGTTATTTTCAATAATATAGAGAAATTAAAGTATATTAAAATTAAAATATTTTAATTAAATTTTAAAATATTAAAAATAAAGTATAAAAAATAAAAAATTTATTAAAAATCGAAATCGATCAAATCAAACCAAATCAGACCGATTTAATTTGATTCAGTTTCTGATCAAAATCAATTCGATTCGATTTATATAAATACTAAAATTTCGATTTTTAATTTATTCGATACGGTTTGATTTTAAACTGAATCGACCGAATGCTCACCCCTTGACGGAAGGAATTTGATATATTTAGTAAAATGAACAAAATGCTTTTTATACCCTTTTGAATTATTATTTACCCTCTCTATTTTATTAAAATTAATAATTTAATTTTTATGTTTTGAAATTTAATTAAAATTTATGTATGTATAAAATAAAAAAACTTTTCATACTTGCTAAAAATATATTAACCATACTATTTCCACATTAAATATTTATAATGTTTAGTGTTTGTAATTTTAATCATTAACTATTTTTTTAAATCAATAAATATTTTTTTATCTTGGGATATTATCTATACTGTTTAATGCTTTCTTCAAGTAATGTTAAAATAAGTTGAAGACTAATGAGATTAACTTTGTAAAATATAAATATGTTTTAATCATTTTTTTTTAAATCAAATAATCATTTTTAATGAAAGAGAACTTAAATAGTAATTAATTCCCCTATCAATAAACCAATATTTCCTGCAGCTCCAATGGACCTCATCAGTAAAAGGAATTGCAGTCACTGACCAAAGGTCGAAGCCTTTTTTACTTAGAACACAAAGAGCGACCAGCTTATAGGGTTAGTACATATATGCAAAAAGAACTGTTGAGTACATTCCTAAACATGGTAATTAAAGATTATTAAGAAAATATTAAAAAAAATTAATGTTTAAGGTAAATTAATAGATCTTAATTACAAAATAAAAAATAAATGAATAAAGGCTACGGTAGCCGGACGCAAGTTTCTGTCATTTTATTTTCTTCCTTTTTCTAGGTGACCTGAGTTTTCCAAAGAAGACGGTTTTGCTGTGCTGCTTCCTCAAATTCTCAATCGGTAGGGCTCCAACATTGCTCCGCTTCCCTTAGTTGGTTTTTCTTTGCGTAAATTATATTTTATTCTTTTAATATAATTAAGAGAATAATTTTTATATTTTTAAAATTAAATATTAAAAATTTTGTATAATCATTTCATCCAAATTGAAGGTATTTTTATAATTTCGTTAGTTAACTGATTAACGAGAAAATAAAATTAAATATTTAAAATATTCTAACGAAACACTTAAACATTTTTTAATATAAGTAAAAAGTTTATATTGTATAAACTACACTTTGATCCTTAAATTTTAATGTAATTGATGGATTAATTTTTTTATTTTTAAAATTAAATTTTTAAATTTTTCTATATTTAATTCGTTTAAAATTACAGTTTTTTTTTATATTATGGATATTAATTTAAAATTAGTGGAGAGTTAAATTTTTTTTAAAAATATAATTTTTCATAAAATATTTTTTATAAAAATTTACAATCTATTCAAAAATTAATTGGTACTGTTAAAAAATAGTTAATTTTATAAGTATTTTATGAAAATTTTAAAGTTATAAGAATTAAAATATTTTAATAAATAAAAATTAAAGAAAAAATATTAAAAATTAATTAAATGAGATATTATAAATAAAATTTAATGAAAATTTAAGTATTTTTACAAATAAAAAATGAAGATCTAAATATTTAAATTATAATAGATTGAGAGCGACTAATTATAAAAAAATTTAATATATAATTTTAAAAATATAGATAACAATCCATTAATTATACTAAAATTTAAAAATTTAAATAATATTTATCTATTTAAAAATAATAATAATAATATTTTTATATTTTTAGTGGTAAAAATAATTGAAATGACTTTTAATTTGACAGATCAATTATAAAAATATTTAAATGTTTAATTTTAAAAATATAGAGATCGATGAAGATTAAAATATAATTTAATATTTTTATAAATATTTGAGCCTTAATTGTTTTAAGATGATTGTTGATTCTGTTAGTAGGTTTGACTATATTTTCCTTTAATTAATATTTGATTAAAAAAATTGAAATTATTTAGTAACTATTTGAATAATATATTTTAAAAGCTAAATTTAAATCACAGCTTCGAAGACATAAATGCTTGATAACGTGTAAAGAAACTACTGCTTCTACATGCATTTAAGCCAGGGCTTAGCTTATTTTAGCGTAGTTGAGGTCCTTAGAATCCACAAACGAATGTTAGGCCAAGAACCACTTTGTGTAGGAGGGTTTTATGGTGGCTGTCTCGAGGAAATTAGCCTCGGCCCTAGTGCCCTGTTTGGTCAGGACAATAGAGTAAAAAAATAGAAGCAAAGCCGAAGACATGGATCCCAACAGAAAGATCCAGGGGTAATAATGGAATTATGATAATTGATTGAGGGGTAGAAAAGGAAAAGAGAAGATGACAGATGTTGCTTGCGCAAATCTAGCTAATCTGAGCTTCCTTTGCAAGTAAAGCAATGAGGTATTAAGGCAAAAGAATACAAAAACACTACCTTTCTTCCTCTCATTCTCACATTTACTTGGCCTCATTATGTTTTCAGACACTCACAAGGCAAACTACCCTCATGCGTCTTCACCTTACCACCTTCTTTATTATTGCCATTTCACTACAACTAAGTACTGAGAGCCCATCTCGGAGGAAAACTGTCCTAAGATAGGACAAGGAAACCCATCTCAGTGGAAAGAAGAAGGAAAAAGAAAAAGTACATAACAGAATTTCTGTGTCTATTTCTTTAGTTTTCTTTCTTTTTTTTCCTTCTTGTCTTCGATTTATCATTTAATCTGTCCATGGCCTGTTGCTTTTATTTGTTATATTTCATTGTTTTCTCATGCTTTGTTTGATAGAGTTGGTGGTGGCGGTGGAAGATGATGAGAGCTGAGGCTGAAATCACATGGGAAATCGAAGCATTTTTGGTCTTTGAGATGGGAATATTGTTTAAGCAAATGGGTCTCATTTTGGGCTTATTTGAGAGCTCGTGGGCTGGATGGACAGGAAGCTCCATCTCTGCAGTCCAGTCCTTGCAAAATATAGCATTCCTCTTCTTCTTCCTTGGCTTCTGGTAATGATTCTGCTGGATGGTTGGTGGCGGCGGAGGCAGTGGTGTGATATTGGCTGGACGGCTCAATCTCTTTATTGTTATGACATAGGAACTAAAATGTTTCTTTTTTCTTTGTGGGTTTCATTTTTGTAACTTAGTCTTATAATGCTGATATGCAACTACAGGGTTAACTTTCTTGCTCTTCTGGGTTCGGTTTTTAGTATTTTCCTGCATTTTCTAGCGAAACAAACAATCTCCTCCATAGCAGAAGAATGCACCTAACAATGACCATCTCTCCAAAGAAGGTAAAAGTTGGTGGGTAAAGCTTTTAATTCTCGAGTCCCCTAAAAGATGCAGACTTCAATGTTTCAAAATACTGTTTCATTATCGATTCAATTCAAAATCACTGTCAGTAGTCTTTTGCTTCTGTCCCTTTTATTAATTTATTGTTTTGTTTTCTTTTTTATTTCTTGGGAAATGTAGAGGAGAGATCTTAGATGTTATAAGTTCAAATCCTCCACAGTTATTGTTCTGTCATCTTCATCATCCACTTAAACATTTTACTTCAAGAAATTAATTCACATATTTCCCTGGGAATTTGGAATACCCTTTCTTTGATCATTTCTTGATATTTGAAGATTTATCAGAAATTTCACTATTTTTTAATTTAATTAAATTATTGTTCGCTTTTAAAAGAATATGTTTGAGTACTTTTGACATATATACTTTATATAATACTAATTATTATTAAAAAGTATACAAGTAAATGAAAATTATAATAATTATTATTTGTTAATTTTACTTTAATTAAGATATTTTTATTTATTTATTAATTTATTATAATGCGTTCAGTATAAAATACTATATTAATAACTTTGGTCATGTGGGATTAGTTAATTTTGGAATTATTCAATTCAAATAGTAAACAACTGACTTTAATTTAATGATTTTAAAAATAAAATGCTATTAATAATTGAAAAATATCTAATCTTGGCTGCTGGTAATTTAGATTGTTCGGTTAAAAATAACTCATTCAATTTCGAGATTTTATATTTTAGCGTTATTTTAAATATTTTTAAAAAAGCAATAGTAATTTGTGGATTAATTAAAAGGGGAGAAGGAAAAGAACAAAGGTAAAGACAAGAAAGTTGAGGTAAGCCTAATGGTCGCCGGAAATGTCCTAGCATTTAAGGACACAGCAAGCAGTTTGGGTTTTCCAGTATTAGGTTTTTGGTATGCACGTGACATGCCTCTTCTTATTTAGCACTCTTAATTCTCTGCTTATTATTTATAAACTTTACGTAGGACCTCCTCTTGTTTAATATTCTGTTAGGTTTCCTGGAAGAAGACCTAGTGTTGTGTATTCTTGGATTTGACATTTCTTTCTATATTTTTTCTTTTCCTTTTCCACCGTTTCTAACCACTAGAGGCAATTTCAGATACTATATGATCACACGGAGTAGATGTCGGTCTCATCTTGGAATGGTTAGATTATATTACCTATAACAATGTTGGTTTCACCTTGGATTGGTTTATAGACTTACAGTGTCCAGGTCTTCTTTTCTGCCGATGGGACCGAGTATCGTCTGATTAAACCCTTGCTACATGGCTGTCTTCAAGTCAGTAAACTGAAGAAAAGAGTGACTGTAACTTAAGAGCAGTTGTATAAGAATGTGTACCTTGATCTCTGTGTTCATTAGCTTTTATACTATAAGAAGGTGGAGTTGGTTGTCAAATCTCCTGAAAATCTTACTAATACTAGCTAGTAGATAAGGAATTCTATAATAATAGGTGTAATGAAGATCTGCTAGATTTCGTTTTCTAACGTAACTTCCAATGGAGTCTTACTCTGTAGTTGAGAGGGCGAGTCTATAGTCAATATGATAAAAGAGGATCTAATTTCTATTTATAAGCATCAAATTTGCTTAACTTGATATTAGGATGTCTGAGATAGATTATTTTGATGATTCATTCCTATTAGAAGTATGAAATGGAATCATGTTAATGGTCCTTTACTTTGTTGGACAAAGTTGTGTTATACTAGGATTCTGGTGCTTTTCCAACAAATAGGGAATAGTCAAGGGAATTGATTTACTATAAGTTTTGTTTGATTTAAAACATCCTATATTTTCTAGAAAGTATACACTACTACAAAAATAAATTTAAGGTAACAACTCCAAATTGTTATTCTATATACTTTAATTGTAATCATATATCAATAGTAATAATTTAAAAATTATTATATCTGTATCTGCTATTAAGTGTAAGATAATGATTTAATTACTTTTTAGCAACAAAAAAAAAATATCGTAAAAATTATGATTTTATTAAATAGAAAATACATAAGTATGTTATTATATATAGTAAAAAAATAAATTTTTTTTGTAAGAGTTTTAAACTATTGTTAAATTGTTGTTTTAGTGGTATTAAAACAACAATTTCATAACTGTTACGAAGATAGTATTGCCTAAACTTTAAAATGTTGTAGTGACATTTAAGGAATTTAATTACTGGATAGTATGATATAAATGTGTTTGGTATATAAATCAACTTCTACAAAGTAAAATTATTTCTAATTTGTAAAATATAATAATATCTATAATATAATTGCAAGTGTAATAAAATAAAGGATAAATTGGTAGGTTCTATGAAATTTAACAAAGAAACTGCAACTTATCCCCTCGGTTTGAGTTGATTCATTTTGCAAGCAAAAAATTTAAAAAATTATTGTAAAATTATACATGATTTTATTGTTGAGATATGAAACCTAATGACATGATTTTATTGTTGAGATATAAAACCTAATAATATATTATGAACTATACACCATACCTTACGGTCGTAGATCCAACTATTTTATTTTATTTTTTATATATTTTTTCTAAATATATAAATATGTAATAT
Organism: Manihot esculenta; assembly: GCF_001659605.2. Lineage (NCBI taxonomy): Eukaryota > Viridiplantae > Streptophyta > Magnoliopsida > Malpighiales > Euphorbiaceae > Manihot > Manihot esculenta. Next base: position 8,697,172 of record NC_035166.2, read on the forward strand.
TCTCTTAGTGTTTTTTAATTGAAAAACTCAAAGAGAAATAACAAAACCCCAATTGCTGTAGACGTAGCCAAATTGGCGAATCGCGTTATATCTATGTATTATTTACTTTTCATACTTATTCTTTGATTGTGTGATTGTTCGATTCTTAACAACTAGTATCAGATCTTTTGGTTTGCATCACAATAACTTGAAAAGATGATGGAAAGCCCGAAGGTTCGAATTGAGAAGTCCAGTGGAATCGATTTTTATTTCTGGAAAGTGAAGATCGAAGATTATCTGTATCAGAATAACCTCCATGAACCCCTGATAGGGGAGAAGCCAAAAACTATAAAACATGAGGTTTGGGATCTGAAGGATCAGAAAGCACTAGGGTTGATCCGTTTGACGTTGGCGAGAAATGTTATCTTTAATATCGTTAAAGAGACAATGACTGCAAGATTGTTGACGGCTCTAGCGAACATGTATGAGAAACCGTAGGCCATTAACAAGGTATATTTAATGTGTCATTTATTTAATTTAAAGATGTCTGAAAGTGGATCTGTCATAGATCATATTAAAGAATTCAATATGATCATCAGTCAATTAAGCTCTGTCAAGATTAATTTTGATGATGAGATTAGAGCCCTAATTTTGTTGTCCTCTCTACTTGAGTCGTAGGATACTATTGTTTCCGTAATTAGCAGTTCACATGGGTTTGAGAAATTAACGTTTGATGAAATTTGAGATGTTTTCATAAGTGAGAGCATTCACGAAAGGGAAATTGGGGATTCGTCTGGTAACACACTCAGTGTTGAGGGTAGGTGACACGGATCCAATAGGGAAAATTTCTAACAATGGTATGGAGCAAACTTATATCATTCAAATGGATCTAAAAAGAGTTCAAAATCATATTCATATGATCCATATATATTTGGGGTGTGCTTCAACTCATATTGTACAACACTTGCAATCATAGGCTTAAGGAGCCTAATCAAACCTATGGGACAAAGCTACACAAATGGAAGCCTAAAGTGAAGATCAAGAAAGACTTTTGTGAAGATTCAGCTTTGTCATGATGGGCTTGCTATGTTTTATTATTTAAACACTTGCTTTATTTTGATTTTATTTGGTCTCGTATTCTGACCATATTTTATCTTTTAAGTTTTAGAGTGTTGGGCCATGCCATGTCTTGGGCTTATATTTTAATACTTATGAGTTTGATGTGTTATTTTAGTGTGTGATTGGGCTTGGATCTTATGTGTGGCTCGGCTAGGCCTAAGAAGAGTGTCTTAGGGTTTTATTTATTTTCTCTTTACTATGTAAGGATAAGAAACACTTGTAAGAGACAGCTTTGAATCTAAATTTTTAGAATTCTTTTTCATGTCTTTGGTGTGTATTGCTTTGAGTGAGAGTGAGGATTTGATTTCATCAATTGCACTAAAAATATTGGCTAACTTATCAACTATTCGTTGTGGTGTTTGTCAGATTCCCATCTAAATCTTTTGGTCATTAATGTTTCGGCTTCTCTAAGTGTGGGGTGTCATAAGAGGTGGGTTTATCAAATCTTTGGATTCCATATCTATTTGTGCGTGTGGGTTTGAGGTTTGTACCATAGGATTCCACATTAGTAATGATACGAGCAATGAAATAATACGATACTTTAAAGATTTAAAATGAAAAACTCTAAATCATGACAAATCAAGCTATTATTGCTTAATTCAAGATTTACGAGATGAGGACTATATTTAGGAAGCATGGAAAAATAAAGAAATAAGCAACACACTCTTCAATACATGTGGACGCGCAACACAATTTCAGATCGCGTAATGCATGTATAGCCAAATTGCATTTAGGTCAGTTTTATTATTTTGGTATTTTAGTATTTTTATGGAATTTATTTTAAATTAATTTGGCCTATAATTAGAAGCTAAATTCGTGTAGTCCATTTAGGAAGGAGATTTCTCTAAGATAATTTAGGAAAATGATATGTTTTTTTTTTTTTTTGAAATGGAGGAAAATGATCTTTAATGTAATGCATGTTTGACTATTTAACTATATACCCTTCCTATATTGTAATTACACCTTTGTACAATAGAATTAGGGTTTGAAGGCTATAAAAACTCCCTTAAGGTGGTAGCCACAATGAGCCAATGAATAAAGATGATGTTATGAACAATATTTGGTTCTTCTTCGTTATTTGGCAACTTATCAAGGTTTAATCTTGTGGCATTCTAATATGGATTTTCTCCATGCTTAATTAACTTATCAAAAATTTCTTGTGGCGTTCTCGAAGCTGGAATCGCTTAATTATCTATTTTTCTAATCATATTAGTTGGTTAGGGGTGTAGTAGAGCAACATTCGCTCCATTATCTATGTTTCTAATTACATTGGTTGGTTAGGGGTATAGTAAAGCAACCTTCACTTGGGGTGCAGTAGAGCAACTTTCTGGAAGATATCTATGCTTTGTATTTTATCACACAAGGTTTTTTTATCACGAGTTGATCTTGGATTCTGCATCAGTAGGGGCAGGAGTAAGTCGAAGGGAGGCCATAGTAAATATGGTCCATTGAAGTCAAAGGGGTAGGGGAAATCACTGGACAGAAACGAGGTTGTTTATTGGGATTATAGTGAAAAAGGACACTTTGAGAAGGACTGTCTTAAACCTAAGAAGAAGAAAGGCCAAAAGAACAAGTCCCATAAAGATGACGATTCTGTATATTCTGCAGATGACATAGATGATGCTTTAATTCTTAGTATGGATAGTCCGGTTGACTCATGGATACTTGATTTGGGTGCATCATTCCATTCTTCTTCGAGCAGACAGTTACTCCATAATTTCAAGTCTGAAAATTATGGGAAGGTGTATCTTGCTAATAATAAAGCCTTATAGATTGTTAGAAAGGAGGATGTGTGTATCCAGACCTTAAGTGACGGTAAATGGAAGCTGCAGAATATCAGGTATGTTTCTGACTTGAAGAAGAATTTGATCTCTATTAGTTAGCTGGACAGTACAAGTTATATAATAGTGTTTGGAGAGAATTCCCAGAAAATTGTGAAAGGAGCTATAGTGATAACATAAAGCACAAAATCTGAAACTTTATACACTACTACAAAGTGTTCGGACATAGTTGCTGCGGTTGACAGTACATTGAGCTCAAGTTTGTGGCACGAAAGGCTTAGACACATGAGTAAGAAGGGAATGAAAATGCTAGTTTTGAAGGGGTATTTGCAAGGGTTGAAATCTGTTAATATAAGTCTATATGAGAGTTGTGTTTTGGAAAAGCAGAAACGGGTCAATTTCACAAAAGCTACCAGAGAACTAAAAGCAGAACGATTAGAACTAGTACATAAAGATGTGTGGGGGCCATCCCTAGTTTCCTCTCTTGGTGGTTCGAGATACTATGTTACCTTCATTGATGACTTCAGTAGGAAGGTATGAGTTTACTTTCTGAAACACAAATCAAATGTATTTGCCACTTTTAAGAGGTGGAAGGCTGAAGTTGCAAAATTAGAGATTTGAAGATCTAATGCCTAAGGTATGATAATAGAGGAGAGTATAATTCTAACAGAATTCAAAAAGTTCTATGCTGATGAGGAAATCAAGTGCACTAGGATAGTTCCTAGCAAGGCTAGACAGAATGGAATTGTTGAAAGGATGAACATAATATTGAATGAGCAAGCAAGAAGCATCAGGCTACATGTTAGGCTGTTAAAAATATTTTGGATAGATGCAGTGAGCACAATAACATATTTGATAAATAAAGGACCTTTAGTTTCTTTAGGTTTCAAGATTCTAGAAGAAGTTTGGTCGGGTAAGGAGGTCAAGTTTACTCACCTGCGGACTTTTGGGTGTGCTGTCTATATTCACATTGATCTAGAGAAGCGAGACAAGCTTGATGTAAAGGCTTTGAAGTGCTACTTCATTGGGTATGGTTCGAATCAGTTTGGGTACAAATTTTGGGATGACAAGAATTGAAAGATCTTGAAACACTATGATGTGACATTTAATGAGAATGTCCTATATAAAGATAAGTCTAGGGTGCAATCTGAAGATGCAGAAGAAGTGAAAGCTGAGGTTGAGTTACAGGAAATTTCACCTATTGATGTTGTAGTAAGACCACAGGAGAATAAAAAAAACACTGTTGCATAATTAGAACATAGCCAATCACACCTGAGCCAGTGTTGAGGAGATCTACTAAGGCTACCAAATCACTAGAAAGGTATTCACCTTCCTTATATTATTTGTTATTGACTGATTGAGGGGAACCAAAATCTTTTGATGAGGCTTTGTGATGCGGAACCCAGGATCAACATATGATAAAAAAACCTGTCACACAACTTGACACAGAACAAGATAAAGATATCCTTCAGAAGGTTGCTCTACTACACCCCTAACCAACGAATGTGATTAGAAACATAGATAATGGAATGAAGATTGCTCTACTATACCCCTAACCAACTAATGTGATTAGAAACATAGATAATCAAGCGAAGGTTGTTCTACGACACCTCTAATCAACTAATGTGATTAGAAACATAGATAATCAAGTGAAGATTGCTCTACTACACCCCTAACCAACCAATGTGATTAAAAACATAAATAATAAAGCAATTCCATTTTTGAGAATGCCACAAGAAATTGTTGATAAGTTAACTAAATATGGAGGAGATCCATATTAGAACGCCACAAGGTTAAACCTTGATAAGTTGCTAAATAATGGAGAAGAACCAAAACATTGTTCATAACATCATCTTTATTCCTTGCCTTCTTGTGGCTGCCACCTTAAGGGTGTTTTTATAGCTTCCAAACCCTAATTCTATTGTAGGAAGGTATAATTACAATATAGGAAGAGTATCTAGTTAAATAGTCAAACCTAGATTACATTAAAAATTATTTTCCTAAATTGTATTGGAGAAATCTCCTTCCTAAATGAGCTGCACGAATTTGGCTTCTAATATAGACCAAATTAATTTAAAACAAATTCTACAAAATACTAAAATACCAAAATAATAAAATTGGCCTAAATGCAATTTGGGCATACATGCATTACGCGATCTGAAATTGTATTGCGCATCCACATGCGTTGAAAACTGTATTGCTTATTTTCTTATTTTTCCATACTTTTCACATATAGTTTTCATCTTATAAGTCTTGAATTAAGTAACGGTAGCTTGATTTGTCATGATTTGGAGTTTTCATTTTAAATCTTTGAAACATCGTGTCATTTCCTTACTCGTATCATTCTCTTTTTTTTCGAAAAGATTCATCCTCGAAACTTCAACCATAATGACAAGAAAATAATCGATATACATGGGATTCTCTTTGAATTCAATATGACATTTCGCAAATGAAACACTAAACTTTGATATCTCTCATCTTTTTTGTTTTTTTTTTTTAAATCAAACAATTGAAATGATTTTTTTTTCTTTACTCTTTTTTTTTTATCTCTCACTTTTTTTTAAAATCTCACACAATTAAAATAAAAAAAATTTTTCTTTATTTTTTTTTGTAAGAGAAACTATAAAATAAACTAAAATAAAAAATTAATAAGGCAGACTAAAAAAAATAAGAAAAAAAACTTACGTAACAAATAAATATAAATAAATAGGAATTTATCTATCACCGTGCTCTGATACCAATCGATGCAGAATCCAGGATCAATATGTGATCAAAAATCCCATCACACAACTTGACAAAGAACAAGACAAAGATATCTTGCAGAAGGTTGCTCTACTAAACCCCTAACCAACGAATACGATTAGAAACACAGATAATAAAGCACCCCTAACCAACTAATGTGATTAGAAACATAGATAATCAAGCGATTCCAACTTAGAAAATGCCACAAAAAATTCTTGATAAGTTAACTAAGTATGGAGGAGATCCATATTAGAACGCCACAAGGTTAAACCTTGATAAATTGCTAAATAATAAGAAGAACTAAAATATTGTTCATAACTTCATCTTTATTCATTGGCCTTCTTGTGGCTGCCACCTTAAGGGTGTTTTTATAGCTTCCAAACCCTAATTCTATTGTAGAAATGTGTAATTATAATATAGGAAAAGTATCTAGTTAAATAGTCAAATCTAGATTACATTAAAAATCATTTTCCTAAATTGTCTTGGAGAAATCTCCTTCATAAATGGGCTGCACGAATTTGACTTCTAATATAGACCAAATTAATTTAAAACAAATTCTATAAAATACTAAAATACCAAAATAACAAAATTGGGCTAAATGCAATTTGGCCATACATGCATTACGCGATCTGAAATTGTATTGCGTATCCACATGTGTTGAAAATTGTATTGTTTATTTTCTTATTCTTCCATGCTTCTCAAATATAGTTCTCATCTTGTAAGTCTTGAATTAAGTGACGGTAGCTTGATTTGTCATGATTTGGAGTTTTTCATTTTAAATCTTTGAAACATCGTGTCATTTCTTTACTTGTATCACTTTGTAGGTGAAGGATTCAATCAAGTGGGAGCAAACTATGAATAATGAGATATAGTCACTTGAGAAGAATAATACTTGGGAATTAACTGAGTTGCCTGTAGGAAAGAAAATTTTGCTGAACAAGTGGGTTTACAGGATTAAAAATAAAACTGATGGTAAAGTTAGGTTCAAGTCTTGATTGGTGGTTAAAGGGTATTCACAAAGAAAAGGTATTGACTACACTGAAATAGTCTCTCCCATTGTGAAGCTAACCACAATCAGAATTTTGCTGAGAATTATTATAGCAGAGGACTTGCACCTTGAGCAGATGGATGTAAAAATAGCATTTTTATATAGGGATTTAGAGAAAGAGATCTACATGCAGCAACCACAGGGATATAAGGTAAGGAACAATGGTGTGTAAGCTTAAGAAGAGTTTGAATGGGTTGAAGCACGCTCCAAGACAGTGGTATAAGAAGTTTGACTTTTTTATGTACAGAAATGATTTTCACAGGAGTGAAAAGGATTAGTGTTATTATATTAAAGAGTCTACTGACTTTTTTGTTATTTTACTCTTATATGTGGATGATATGTTGATTGCAGGGTTAAGTATGAAGGCGATCAATAATCTTAAAGAGAGACTGTCATTAAAGTTTGAGATGAAAGATTTGGGTGCAACAAAGCAGATTCTAGGGATGAGAATTTCTCAGGAAAAGTCTGCTGAAATTTTAAATTTGTCCTAGGAGCAATACATTGAGAAGGTATTGTTCAGGTTCATAGTTGATGATGCTAAATCTAAGAGCATGCCTTTGGCTAACCATCTCAAATTTTCAAAGGAGTAATCACCCAAGACATCTATGGAGCGTGATCACATGGCAAAATTTCCTTATGCTTCTGTAGTTGGGAGTTTGATGTATACTATGGTTTGCACTAGACCTGATATAATACATGTAGTGGGAGCTTTGAGCAGATATATATTAGATCCAGGGAAAGAGTATTGAGAAGTTGTGAAGTGGCTTCTGAGATACTTGAGAGAAACAACTAGTACATCACTTTATTATAAAAATGGCAAGGTAGTATTAGAGAATTTTTTTGATGCTGATCTTAGTGGAGATGTGAATACAAGTAAGAGCACATACGGGTATGTCTACATTGTAGAAAAAACAGTAGAGAGCTGAATGTCTAAACTTCAGAAGTGTGTCTCTATATCATCTACAGAGATTGAATATATTGCAATTGCTGAATCTGGTAAGGAGATGATATGGTTAACTGATCACTTGGAAGAGTTGGACAAGAAGTAGCTTGATAAGGGTCTTTTCACTAATAGTCAGAGTGTCATACAATTGGTGAGGAACCCAGTGTATCACTTCAGAACAAAGCACATCCGACGTAGATACCACTTCACTCGCAGTTTAGTGGAAGAATGTGAGATGTGCTTGAAGAAAATTAAAGGTACTAAGAATCTAGCAGACATATTAACTAAAGGTGTTGATGCTGGAAGGCTAGGGCTGTGCAAGACCTCGGTTTGTCTTCTACAGTAGTATGGAAGATATTTACAACTAGGTCTTTTTGTTGGATACATTAGCATGGAAAATGAAAATGGTTGGGATGATTGGATTAGTCTCCAAGTGGGAGAATTGTTAATATATGAAGTCTAATGATATATTATGGACTGTACACCATACCCCACGATAGTAGATCCAACTATTTTGTCTTTTTTGTATTTTCCTAGATAAATAAATATGTAATATTCTTCTAGTGTATTTTGATTGAAAAACTCATAGAGAAATAAGAAAATCCTAGCAGCCATGAACGTAGCCAAATTGATGAACCACGTTAAATCTGTGTTATTTACTTTTCGTACTCATTCTTTGATTATGTGATTTGTAACGACCCGAAAATCGGACCGCTACTGGCGCTAGGATCCAGATCGGCTTAAGGCCGCCGGGACCCGTAGCAAGCCTGACATACAATCTGTAACCCTGTATAATCCCATACATGATCCACAATTACATAAAAATTTTGATCTTTCTCATTCATTTACCAAACTCAACCTGTGCATGCAAAACTCATAATCATAATCCCAACACTGGAGTCCTCATCAAATGCTCCAATGGGGTAACATCACATATACTAAGTTTGGTTTACATAAAACATCATTAAACCATTACATTTGAAAGATCATGTATCAAAAGGGATTAACATACAAGCTAGGGTCAAGCACAACTCTAATCCTCAATAACATCATTACATTACATAACTGTTCAATACTGTTTATTACATTATTACACAATACATTACACTTCAATAAATTATCATGTCCACCGCTAGCTATTACACAAATATGACTTTACTCTAGCTGACCTCCTGGTCTATCCCGTACCTGCAAACCTGGGGGTTAAGGGAGTGGGGTGAGCTACTAGAGCCCAGTGAGCAGAATAATAAAACATTGTATTTAAAACATATGGTATCATGGAATGCATCACAGCACAAACAGATCACATCAAGGATGAACTTGTCACCATTTAGCCCTCTATACAGTCTAATCATGTCAGGGGCGTAGAGCAGGCATGCCTGGACTTCCATATCATATCATACATATCCAATAGTGCCAGGGGCGTAGTGCAGATCATACCCGGACATTCTCTTACATAGTGCCAGGGGCGTAGAGCAGGCACGCCTGGACTTCCATATCCTATCATCATGTCATAACATATGAGGGCTAATGGATCATTCAACATTCATCCGCACCAACAACATAGTATGCAATGCAACATATTCGTGAATTCTAATGCAAGCACCCTAATATATATCTCATGGCATTCATGATGCGTGAATCATGCTAAAACTTTCATTATTTGTTTTGAAACATAGAGAGTTATTCCACTCACCTCTGGCTAGCTCTGACAAGACTCTGAAGCAGCTGCCTTACTGCTGGGGTCCTCGGTTCCTCGGGTCCGAACCTACACAGGTGGACTCCAATGAGGGACCAAACATTCATGAACATGACTCTAAAATACTCCCCAAAAACCCCCTAAAATACCTTAAAACAAACAAAGAAATCATGCAAAGGAAGGCTGGACAGGGCACTTTCGGCGGCAGGTTCGGCGGCTAAAAGTCCCTCCAGAGACGAAAGTCATGCAGCTTCGGCGGCACTTTCGGCGGCCGAAGGTCCCTTCTAGAGACGAAACTCATGCATGTTCGGCGGCACCTTTGGCGGCCGAAAGTCCCTTCCAGAGTCAAAAGTCCACTTTCGGGGTAGGGTTCGACAGCCAAAAGGCTTGCCTGCATAGGCAGGTTCGGCGGCCGAAAGTCCCTTCGGCTGCCGAACCTGAGTTCTTCCAAAAGGCAGAACTCAGCCTCAAACATGCACAAATGCCTCCCAAACCATTCAATCATGCATTTACCTATTCTACAACAAGCAAACTCAAGCCTACAAGCATATAGGGGTCTCAAACTATCCTAAACCCCCAACTACAACACATCAATATACTCAAACAACCCACATTGCTCAAAACTCAACATTAACCCATAACTCAAAAATAACCTAAACATGCATTTCTACCCCATAGATCAACTTAAAACTTACTTAAAACATACAAGAAGGGTAGGATCTAAGCTTACCTCTTGAAAATCGAGAGGAAAGACGATCCTAGCTTGGAGATGGGGAGAAATCAACTCTTTGGTCTCCAAGCTCCCAAAACTCGATCTTTGCTTGAAAATCTTCAAAACCAGGTTGAAAACTCATGAAAATCATGAAAACTCGAAGGAAGAAACTCAAAATCGATGAGAGACGGCCGAGAACTCACCTTGACCGAAAATGGAGAGAAAAGCTCGCCCGTTTCGAACAGGAGACCCCTTTATAGGTGGCTGGCTAGGCCACTTTCGGGGGCCTAACGTGCCTCTGCATGCATGCCATGTTCAGCGGCCGAACTTGAGGTTCGGTGGCCGAACCTGGATTTCCCTCTTATGCCTTCGGGGCCTAAAGCACTCCCGAAGCGCATGCATGTTCGGCGGCCGAACTTGAGTTTTTCTCCAAGGTCATTTTCATGCAAAAAAACTCATTTTCTTTCTTACTTAAATCATAAAATACATTAAAACATTTTATAAAAACATGGTTTTACCCTTCTAGAGATTTTCGACATCCGAGATTCCATCGGACGGTAGGAATTCCGATACCGGAGTCTAGCAGGGTATTACATTCTCCCCCCTTAAAAACATTCATCCCCGAATGTTCACCAAACAAACATGGCATAGCATAAAACATAAACATACATAATAAACACATAAAACTTACCTTAGAAGAGATGAGGATATTGCTGGAGCATGGACTCCCGTGTCTCCCAGGTACACTCCTCTATGTTGTGGTGATTCCAAAGGACTTTCACGATCGGGATTTCCTTGTTCCTTAGCTTTCTGATCTGGGTGTCTAGGATCCGTACTGGCTGCTCAACATAGGTGAGATCTTCTTAGATCTCCACATCAGGCTCACTAAGAACCTTGCTCGAATCTGACACAAATTTTCTTAACATGGAAACATGGAAAACCGGATGGATTCTTTCCATGGAAGCAGGTAAGTCCAACTTATACGATACATTCCCAATCTTCTGCAAGATCTCAAAGGGTCCGATGTACCGTGGAGCTAGCTTACCTTTCTTCCCGAACCGAATCACCCCTTTCATTGGAGACACTTTGAGTAATACCAAATCCCCCTCCTGAAACTCTATTTGCCTTCTGTGGATATCTGTATAACTCTTCTGCCTGCTTGCAGCAGTCTTGATTCTTTCTCTGATTATGGGCACCACTCTGCTGGTGATCTCTATTAGCTCAGGCCCTGTCAAGACCTTTTCTCCAACTTCTTCCTAGCAAACAGGCGATTTGCACTTCCTTCCATACAAAACTTCATATGGAGCCATCCCTATGCTAGCATGATGGCTGTTATTGTAGGCAAACTCCACGAAAGGTAGATGTTGCTTTCAAGAACCGCCAAAATCTAGCACACACATTCTGAGCATATCCTCTATTGTCTGGATGGTCCTCTCTGATTTTTCGTCCTTCTGTGGATGGAAAGCAGTGCTAAAATCCAACCTGGTACCCATGGCATTTTGCAGACTCCGCCAAAACCTGGAGGTGAACTGGGGTCCTCTGTCCGACACTATTGAAACAGGAACCCCATGCAACCTGACAACCTCATCAACATACACCTGCGCCAACTTGTCCACAGAATAGCCGCTCCTGATAGGGATGAAGTGAGCAGATTTGGTCAGTCTATCCACAATCACCCATATGGAGTCCAATCTATTGGACGTTGCCGGTAACCCCACTACGAAGTCCATAGCTATGTTCTCCCATTTCCACTCTGGAATCGATAGTGGGTTAAGCATTCCAGCCGGCTTCTGATGTTCCAGTTTCACCCTCTGACATACTTCGCAGGCTGACACAAACTGTGCCACTTCTCTCTTCATAGTTGGCCACTAATAAACTCTCTTTAGATCTTGGTACATTTTGGTGGCTCCAGGGTGAACACTATATCTGGCATTATGAGCTTTCCTCATAATGTCTCCCTTCAGACCCACGTCCTCTGGTACACACAATCTATTCCCATAGCGGAGGATCCCCTTACTGTCAAATCTGAACTCTTCATTTTTGCCTGACTGAACAATCCTGGCAATCTTCACTAACTCCGGGTCCTCATGCTGTTTTTGAGCCACCTGCTCCAGAAACACAGGTGTTACTCTCATCTAGGCTATCAAAGCACCTGTACCAGACAACTCCAACTGCAAACCTTCATTGATGAGCTCGAAAAACTGCCTCACCACTGGTCTCCTCTCTGCTGAAATATGGGACAGACTGCCAAGTGATTTCCGGCTTAAGGCGTCTGCCACAACATTCGCCTTACCCGGATGGTACTGAATCTTGCAATCATAGTCACTAAGCAGTTCTACCCATCTCCCCTGCCTCAGATTCAATTCTCTCTGACTCAAGATGTACTACAGGCTCTTATGATCTGTGAAGATCTCACATTTTACCCCATAAAGGTAATGCCTCCACATCTTGAGTACAAAGATTACAGCTGCCATCTCTAGGTCATGTGTGGGGTAATTCAACTCGTGCTTCTTCAGCTGCCTAGAAGCATAAGCAATCACCCTTTCATTCTGCATCAGCACACAACCCAGTCCCACACGGGACGCATCACAAAAAACCGTGAAGTCTTCATTACTAGTTGGCAGAGCTAACACCGGTGCCGACGTCAACCTCTTCTTTAGCTCTTCAAAGCTCTCTTCACATTGGTCGGTCCACACAAACCTCTAGTTCTTCTTAGTCAGTCTGGTCATAGTAGCTGCAATCTTGGAGAAGTCCTGCACGAACCTCCTGTAGTAACCTGCCAAACCCAAGAAGCTCTTGATCTCTGTCACTGTAGTGGGTCTAGGCCAGTTAGCTACAGTTTCCACTTTCTTGGGGTCCACTTTGATTCCATTTTCCGACACAACATGCCCCAAGAAAGAGATGCTCCTCAGCCAGAACTCACACTTGGAGAACTTGGCATACAAGCCGTGTTCCCTCAAGGTCTGCAGAACTAACCTCAGATGATGGAATAACCCTCTGCATTCCTGGAATACACTAAGATATCATCTATGAAGACAATAATAAAGTGATCCAGGTACTGGCTAAACACTCTATTCATGAGATCCATGAATGCTGCAGGGGCATTGGTCAACCCGAACGGCATTACAAGGAACTCATAGTGCCCATATTTGGTCCTGAATGCTGTCTTCGATACATCCTCTTCTCTTATTCTCAGCTGATGGTACCCAGATCTCAGATCTATCTTGGAGAAACAACCTGCTCCTGCTAGCTGGTCAAATAGATCGTCGATCCTTGGCAACGGGTACTTATTCTTGGTAGTGACTTTGTTCAACTGCCTGTAGTCGATACAAAGTCTAAGGGACCCATCCTTCTTTCTCACAAACAGCACTGGAGCACCCCAAGGTGAGGTACTCGGTCGGATGAAGCCCTTATCTACCAACTCTTGCAACTGCTCTTTAAGCTCCTTCAATTCTGTTGGTGCCATCCTGTAGGGAGGGATAGAGATCGGTCTAGTTCCAAGCATCAATTCAATTTCAAACTCTATCTCCCTAGCAGGTGGTAAACTTGGTAGCTCGTTTGGGAAAACATCTAAGAACTCATTGACTACGGGCACTGAGGCGGGCTCTCTGACATGACTATCCAGCTCTCTCACATGAGCTAGAAAACCCTGACAACCCCTTCTGAGTAGCCTACGAGCCTGTAGGGCTGATATCAAACCTCTAGGTGTACCCCTCCTGTCTCCTCTAAAGACAACCTCTGACCCATCCTGACAACTGAACCTGACTACTTTGTCTCTGCAGTCCAAGGTAGCACCATGGGTAGATAGCCAATCCATCTCTAGAATGACGTCAAAATCTGTCAAATCTAGATCCACAAGGTCGGCTGAAAGGCATCTCCCCTCAATAAAAATTGGACTACACTGGCAGACTGACTCTGCCACTGATGGGTCGCACTTGGGTCCACTGACCCATAGGGGGCACTCTAACCCAGAGACCATCAAACCCAACCTGTCGACGGCCCTCGGAGCAATGAAAGAATGAGATGCACAAGGGTCCATTAAGGCATAAACATCTGAATAACCAATGATGAGATTACCTGACACCACGGTGTTGGATGGATTTGCCTCCTGCTGAGTCATCGTGAAGATCCGTGCTGGAGCTGATGGACCTTCACCCCTAAAACCCGCTGAAGAAGAGGCTGCCCCTCTCCCTCTGCCTCTGCCACTGGCCTGAGTCACGGCTGGAGCTACTGGCTGAGCCACACTACCAAAAGCTGTCTGTTGAGACGGTGCCACAAAAGCTGCTCTAGGACACTCCCGAGCCATGTGTCCCTCTTGCCCACATCTGAAGCAGGCTGTCATCCCAAATCGACATACTCCCTTGTGCGGCTTCCCACACTTCATGCATACTGCATTATCTGCACTTGAGCTCGAGCCACTTCCTAATCCCAGACCTGATTTGATCTTGCTCTAGAACTTGTTCTTCTTGGACTTCCTGTGGCCTCTGTCCCACTTCTTATTGCCTGAAGCTGCTGAACTCAAGGAAGAAGGGTCCAATTTTCCCCCACCTGGGGTCTTGGAACCAGAAGACTGTGCCACTGACTGCTTAACTCTTCCCTCAATTATGGCACTAGCCTCCATCCTCCGGGCCATATCCACTATGGCATGGAAACTCTCCCTTTCTGCTGACTGGATTAGGGAGGAATACCTGGAATGAAGCTTCATAATATACCTCCTTGACTTCTTCTGATCTGTGTCCAGATTTTGCCTAGCAAACGGCAACAGCTCCAAGAACCTGTCTGTATACTCATCCACACTCATCTCCTCTGTCTACCTCAACTGCTCAAATTCAATCATCTTCAACTCCCTTGAACTGTCAGGGAAAGCCCATCCAGCAAACTCATTAGCAAACTCCTCCCATGAAAGACCATCCACCCTTGGGCTCACATAATTTTTAAACCACTCTCGGGCCTTCTTGCACTTCAGTGTGAACCCAGCCATCTGAATGGCTCTATTGTCATCAGCTCCTATCTCATCTATAATCATCTTGACCCTCTCAAGGTACACAAACGGGTCATCACCTGTTTCATACTGGGGAGTACCTAACTTCATGTAATCGGTCATCTTGACCTTGCTCCCTCCAGATGAGTCAGGCTTAGGCATTCGGGTTTCTGGGACAGTAGGTTCTGCTGGTGGTGGAGGAGGTACAACATTCCCCGGAGTAGGGTTTGCTGTACCTGGGTAGAAAGATGGGGGTGGGTACATAGGGTACTGTGGGTATGGTGGGTAGAAAGGTGGGTATGGCATGTGAGAGTGATAAGGATTAAAGCTGGGGTAATCCGATGTACCTCCCATCAAATACCCAGGATTCTGTGAAAAGGGCGGGTACTGGGGTGGCTGAACAAATCCCGAGGCTTGAGTGCCTCCTTGGGACTCTCCCATACCCTCTTCCAACATACTCACTCCAAGACTGCCATCCCTCCTCTGATCCACATCCATTTCATCCCCTACATCCTCTGACATTCCACCTTGCACTGTTCCTCTTCTGCTCACATCAAAAGACCTTCTAGGGTCCCTTGATGTTCTCTCCCTGCTAGACCTGCAGGACATTGCCCTAGGCAATGCTGGAGGATGGGCATCCGTGCCCTCGTCCTGGGGTGGTACTCCAGTCAATCGTGCAGATCGACGAGTTCCTCTCATCTTGCTTACTGAAAAGAACATCACACATCACACAAACATTAGCATCAAATGGTTCATGTGCAAACACATGAACCCGTATCACATCCATCACATACATAGCATATCATCAATGCACATGCATAATATCATGGCATTTCACATCATTATTCAAGATAGGACTCTATATCCTATCCTAGTGGATATGATTTTCCTATTGTGCTTGACCTTCTAGAACATCTATGAGCCCGACACTCTCTATAGGTCCGACCATATGAACCTAGGGCTCTGATACCAATCTGTAACGACCCGAAAATCGGACCGCTACCGGCGCTAGGATCCAGATCGGCTTAAGGCCGCCGGGACCTGTAGCAAGCCTGACATACAACCTGTAACCCTGTATAATCCCATACATGATCCACAATTACATAAAAATTTTGATCTTTCTCATTCATTTACCAAACTCAACCTGTGCATGCACAACTCATAATCATAATCCCCACACTGGAGTCCTCATCAGATGCTCCAATGGGGTAACATCACATATACTAAGTTTGGTTTACATAAAACATCATTAAACCATTATATTCGAAAGATCATGTATCAAAAGGGATTAACATACAAGCTAGGGTCAAGCACAACTCTAATCCTCAATAATATCATTACATTACATAACTGTTCAATACTGTTTATTACATTATTACACAATACATTACATTTCAATAAATTATCATGTCCACCGCTAGCTATTACACAAATAAGACTTTACTCTAGCTGACCTCCTGGTCTATCCCGTACCTGCAAACCTGGGGGTTAAGGGAGTGGGGTGAGCTACTAGAGCCCAGTGAGCAGAATAAAAAAACATTGTATTTAAAACATATGGTATCATGGAATGCATCACAGCACAAACAGATCACATCAAGGATGAACTTGTCACCATTTAGCCCTCTATACAGTCTAATCATGTCAGGGGCGTAGAGCAAGCACGCCTGGACTTCCATATCATATCATACATATCCAATAGTGCCGGGGGCGTAGTGCAGGCCACACCCGGACTTTCTCTTACATAGTGCCAGGGGCGTAGAGCAGGCACGCCTGGACTTCCATATCCTATCATCATGTCATAACATATGAGGGCTAATGGATCATTCAACATTCATCCGCACCAACAACATAGTATGCAATGCAACATATTCGTGAATTCTAATGCAAGCACCCTAATATATATCTCATGGCATTTATGATGCGTGAATCATGCTAAAAATTTCATTATTTGTTTTGAAACATAGAGAGTTATTCCACTCACCTCTGGCTAGCTCTAACATGACTCTAAAGCAGTTGTCTCACTGCTGGGGTCCTCGGTTCCTCGGGTCCGAACCTACACAGGTGGACTCCAATGAAGGACCAAACATTCATGAACATGACTCTAAAATACTCCCCAAAAACCCCCTAAAACACCTTAAAACAAACAAAGAAATCATGCAAAGGAAGGCTGGATAGGGCACTTTCGGCGGCAGGTTCGGCGGCCGAAAGTCCCTCCAGAGACGAAAGTCATGCACCTTCGGAAGCACTTTCGGCGGTCGAAGGTCCCTTCCAGAGACGAAACTCATGCATGTTCGGTGGCACCTTCGGCAGCCGAAAGTCCCTTCCAGAGCCGAAAGTCCACTTTCGGGGCAGGGTTCGGCAGCCAAAAGGCTTGCCTCCACAGGCAGGATCGACGGCCAAAAGTCCCTTCGGCTGCCGAACCTGAGTTCTTCCAAAGGGCAGAACTCAGCCTCAAACATGCACAAATGCCTCCCAAACCATTCAATCATGCATTTACCTATTCTACAACAAGCAAACTCAAGCCTACAAGCATATAGGGGTCTCAAACTATCCTAAACCCCCAACTACAACACATCAATATACTCAAACAACCCACATTGCTCAAAACTCAACATTAACCCATAACTCAAAAATAACCTAAACATGCATTTCTACCCCATAGATCAACTTAAAACATACAAGAAGGGTAGGATATAAGCTTACCTCTTGAAAATCGAGAGGAAAGACGACCCTAGCTTGGAGATGGGGAGAAATCAACTCTTTGGTCTCCAAGCTCCCAAAACTCGATCTTTGCTTGAAAATCTTCAAAACCAAGTTGAAAACTCATGAAAATCATGAAAACTCGAAGGAAGAAACTCAAAATCGACGAGAGACGGCAGAGAACTCACCTTGGCCTAAAATGGGGAGAAAAGCTCGCCCGTTTCGAACAAGGGACCCCTTTATAGGTGGCTGGCCAGGCCACTTTCGGGGGCCTAACGTGCCTCTGCATGCATGCCATGTTCGGCGGCCGAACCTGGATTTCCCTCTTATGCCTTCGGGGCCTAAAGTACTCCTGAAGCGCATGCATGTTCGGCGGCCGAACTTGAGATTCGGCGGCCAAACCTGAATTTTCCTCCAAGGTCATTTTCATGCAAAAAAACTCATTTTCTTTCTTACTTAAATCATAAAATACATTAAAACATTTTATAAAAATATGGTTTTACCCTTCTAGAGATTTTTGACATCCGAGATTCTACCAGACGGTAGGAATTCCGATACCGGAGTCTAGCCGGGTATTACATGATTGTTCGATTCTTAACATTTACTTTTATGAAATTGAAAATTTTGTAAGTTGAAAAAATAGATTCTTCCATTCCAAACAAGAATATTGATAAAAAAGAATTGAATTGAATTTTTGTGAATTTTTCTATTCCAAATAAGGGATAAAGTTTCAGGCAAGTTACTTCCGTTACGTGAGGAAAGTGGAGACTGCTTCCCAAGAATAACTTAAAAGTGTAAACCAAACAAAAGAGATTTTTTACACTTTCTAAATTTATTTACCCTAACCAAATAAGATCTAAATTAATTTAAAAATTTTATTTATTTGACTCCTTGAGTTCATTTCGGCTATGTCACCGAATCATCTCTTTGATATTTGTATATGAATTATTAATTAGATTTAGACCATCAATATGATCTAGATTGGTGTCGCCTAAAAATTGTGAGTGTCGGGTCAAATACTTGGATAATTTTGGGTTTTGTATTAAGTTCTAACTGACATGGTAGTTTTAGTGTAATATATAAGTATTCCACCATTGATATAATAAATTAGTGGTTGAAGTTATAAAAATAATTTCTACAAAAAACAAATAAGATTGTCTGTATCAACTTACTTAGAGTCGAAATTTTGCAGAATGCTTCTCATATTGATTCAGTTTTTTAATTATTTTCAACTAATACTATAACATAGGTGAAACTACGAAATTATAAATTTAGAGAAAATTAGAGGAATTCTGAAAATTCACTTTTCTTATATTTCTTTACGATACATATTACTATTTGCATATAAATTTAACCACTTTTTAATAAAATAATGAATATGACGAAGATTACAATATATAACACAAAAAAATTAAATGACTTAATTAATATAATACTTTGTATTTGAGTACAACTTTTAGACTTTTAGGATAAACTTGACTCTTTGATTTTATTAATTTTCTAGGAGAAAGTCTCATCAACTCCAATACTCTTTGAGATTTTCTTGCAAAAATAACTTACTCAACTTTGTAAACCTTCCAACTAATAAATTTCATTTCAATAAACTAGCAAGTTAAATTTTTTTAATTGAAATTGAACCAATTTGACTTCTTTATTTCTTTTAATTTTCCTCAGAAAATAAAATTTGACTTTAATATGATTGTTTTTCCATGTTGGACTGGATTTTGTGCAATATCAATTACTGATTTATTGTCATAAAAAAAAATTCAATCCCAAATATGCTAATAATTTTCTAATCCAAATTACTTAGTTTGTCGCAGAGGTTACTGCAATATACTCAGCTTCCATAGTAGATTGAGCAAAAACTTCTTTCTTTCTTTTTTTTTTTTTTCAATAAAATGGTCTTGAGCTTAGAGAGAACAAGTAACCACTTGTACTCTTTCCATCATTAAAATTGTTTGCCCAGTCATTGCCAATATAGTCTTCAAATCTAAATTATTTTCTTTTTTTCTTCATAAAATACACTAAAGTCAATTGTTCCTTTAATATATCTTGAGGCTCTTTTAGTGGGATTAAGATGCAACTTGCTAGGAAAATACATAAATTTAGAAAGTGGGTTTGCAGGAAACATGAGATCTGTCCTTGATGTAGTCAAATATAGTACTATCAATAATGCATCTATATTCAGTTGCATAAACTTTTTCTTTATCCATCTTCAGTTAAAAAATTCTCATTATGTGCTAGATGAGCTAATATAGTTTATTGAACTTTTTCAAAATATCCCAAGCATATTTCCTTTGGTTTAGAAAAAATTCATTCAACTACCGATAAATTTCTAGACCTAGAAAATAGTTCATCAACCCTAATTTAGATATTTCACATTATGTTTTCATATGATCTTTTGAATTCCTATAGTAAATTCGTATTATTTCCAATAACAAGTAAGTCATCCATATAAATAGATACCAACAACTTTTTTTCCATGTAACAGCCCGGAAATCCGGACCGCTACCGGCGCTAGGATCCAGATCGGCGTAAGGCCGCCGGGACCCATAGCAAGCCTAACATATAACCTGTAAACCTGCTTAATCCCGTACATGATCAACAATACTCATAAACCTGTAAACATTCTCATATAACAACCAAGCTCAACCTGTACATAAACATAAACATAACATAAACCTCCACTGGAGCCCTCATCAAATGCTCCAATGGGGTATCTCATCATACATAAGCTTGGTTGAAACATAACCTCATATCTCATATCATAAAGACCATGTACATACAAGTGGGATTAACAATCTGTATTGGTCAAGCACAACTCTATCCTCAATATTCAAATTACATAACATAACTTAAAACACTTTACATTACATCATAATACATTTATCATGTCCACAATCTAACTATTACAAAACATCGCTTCATACTCTGGCTAACCTCCTGGCCTACCCTGTACCTGCACATCTGGGGTTAGGGGAGAGGGGTGAGCTTTAAAGCCCAGTGAGCAGCATAAATAAAAACAATTTAAAACATATGATAACATGAAATGCATCACATCACAGCTAATCACATCAAGGATGAATTTGTCACCTATAGTCCCCTACATGGACCAACTGTGCCAGGGGCGTAGAATGGGCCTCACTGGTCTTTCTCTTACATAACATAGCATAACATGGTCCAACTGTGCCAGGGGCGTAGAATGGGCCTCACTGGTCTTTCTCTTACATAACATAGCATAACATGGTCCAACTGTGCCAGGGGCGTAGAATGGGCCTCACTGGTCTTTCTCTTACCGTATCATCATCATCATCATCATCATGTATATCATCATCATCATCATAACATAGGGGGACTAAAGGATCATCCAACATTCATCCACATCATCAAACATATTATGCAAATGCAACATATTCGTGAATCTAATGCAAACACCCTATTATATCATGGCATTCATGATGCATGAATCATGCTAAAACTGATTTCTTTATTTAAAATATAAGGGTTATTCCACTCACCTTTGCTGAAGCTCTACTGACTCAGAAGCAGCTGAACCTACTGCTGGGGTCCTCGGTTCCTCTGGTCCGAACCTACACAGGCGGACTCAAATGAGGGACCAAACATACATATACATAACTCTGATATATCCCCCAAATATCCCCTCAAACATCATGAAAACTTCACATAAAGATATGCATGAAATGGCTGAACAGGGCACTTTCGGCGGCACCTTCGGCGGCCGAAAGTCCTGGACAGATCCGAAAGTCAGGCACTTTCGGCGGCACCTTCGGCGGCCGAAAGTCCCAGACAGAGACGAAAGTCTCTTTTCGGGGGCAGGCTTCGGCAGCCGAATGCTGCCTCCACAAGAGGGTTCGGCGGCCGAAACTCCCTTCGGCTGCCGAACCTGGTTTCTGCCAAACGGGCAGAAACTTGGTTCACATGAACCTCTTGCCTCCCAAAACCTCAAATCATGCATAAACTTGTTCTAAAACATGCATACTTACCATACATCATACCTAGGGGTCTCAAACGAACATATACCCCATCTACAACACTTCAAACACACAAAAATCAACATACATTGTTCATCAAACATTCAAAACCCAAAAATTCATCAACAAGCCTAAACATGCATCTCTACCCATAAAACAACTTAATGCTTACTTAAAATATACAATGAGCTTAAGATCGGCTCTTACCTCTTGAAGATCGAAAGAGAGAGACGACTTAAATTCGGAGATCCAAGCAAATGGGCTCCTGAGTTTCCAAAGCTCCAAAACTTGGTTTAAATGCTCAAAACTTGCAATGTGAGTTTAAAACTCAAGAAAATGGAAGAGATTTTGGAGGAAGAACACAAGATTTGTGAAAAGAAGGTCGGAAGCTTGCTGTGGCCGAAAATGGGAGAAAACTCGTGAATTTTCGGCTAAGGGTCCCTTTTATAGTGGCTGGCCAGGCCACGTTCGGGGGCCGAAAGCGCTTCCGAATCCATGCAATGTTCGGCGGCCGAACATGAGATTCGGCGGCCGAACCTGGACTCCCTTCACTTATGCTTTCGGGGGCCTAACGTGCCTCCAAAACGCATGCAAGTTCGGCGGCCGAAAGTGAAGTTCGGCGGCCGAACCTGGGTTTTCCTCCAAGCTATTTTCATGCAAAAACTCTTTTAAAATCATATTTAAAATCATTAAAACATGAAAACATTTTTATAAAACATGATTCTACCCTTCTAGAGGTCTCCGACATCCGAGATTCCACCGGACGGTAGGAATTCCGATACCGGAGTCTAGCCGGGTATTACATCTGCTAAAAATTCGAAATACGAAGTGGCTTCATTCTCTTTCTTGAAATATTGGAGTAGTAAATGAGCAATGCATCCATATAAATGGATACCAACAACTTCTTGCTTTCTACCAAAAACTTGAATATAAAGTAGCTTCATTCTCACTCATCCTAAAAACTTTTGAGTAGTAAATGAACATAAATTCTAATATACCTTTCAATTCATAAAGAGCTTTATTGAGTTTATACACTTTATTTTCACTGCCTTGGATCACAAAACTTTTAGTTTGATGAATGTAAATCTCTTTCTCAAACACATATCTATGAATTTGCATAACTTTTAATAATGTTAGGTTGAAATGGCCTAATGTCTTATGATATTGTCATGTTTCATAAGAAGTACAACTTAGAGCATGCTAATTACCATATTTCAAGTTCAAGGAAAATTATTGTAGACCATCCTGATTTTGGCTATCTCATAACCATACAAATAAAAAAAACAATACACAAATCATCATTAAACTCAAGAGAGTAATAATTCTTCATTTGCACCACACTTAATAGGTTTTGATTAAGACAAGAAACAAATAAAACATATGAAATCAGCTTGTTACTTTGCTTGGTTTGAATAATAATAGAACCTTTCCCTTTTACTTAAGGGTGGAACTAGAAAAAAATTTTAGAGGGTGCCAAAATAAATTATTAGTTTCTGTCGCATGAAAAAAAGTTTCCTTTAAATTATAATAATATGGAGAAAAAAAAATTTTATATGCAACTCATAATTTAATGGAATGCATATGTCACAATAATCGAAATATTTTCTCTCATGATTATTGATAACTACACTGATAGTAAGAATAATGATAGTAATATAACTGGATGTAGTACTTAATCGTGAGAAATTATTTTATTCTTTATTAGTTATTTTCAATTATTAACTTTTTAAAATAAAATTTTGACTAATTATTTTTTGTTGACCTTTGAAATATACATTAACAGTAATATTTTAAAAAATATATATTTCAAGACTTAAATATTATTAATAATTATGAGGGGCCATTATGAATAAACGAGGATATAGTGCCACAAAGCAAGGGTTAACATAAATGAGTCGGTGCATAGTAAACTGCCAAATAGATCAGCACATCTAGAAGTGAAACAAAAGGAGAGTAATTACTGACCGTTTTCTATAATTCTTTAATTCTGATCTAAAGCTAAAATACCAAAAATAAATTTAATACTTTGCCAAAAAAGGAAATATATATATATATATATATATATATATATATATATTTCTTGAAGGATGGAGTAAGGCTCCCCCTTGCACCCCAAGTCCGCCGCTACTTTTACTCTAACTCCCTTTCCATCTTTTAACTTAACAATGATTTTGAATGACTTTTCCAATGAAGAGAAAATATTATTCTTAGACCATGTGACTTGTGCAACGATTGTCAATTAGTCGAGTAAACTTGCCATGCTCATTTTTGAGATGAAAGGTCATAAATAATATTTCTTTATTGTTTTGAGCATGTTCCTCTAAAAAAATTGCATTCTAAGATGGATGAACTTAATAATATTGCTAAGGATTTTAGTTCAATCTTTATTTGTCCCTACAGTAGTTTTCTGTGTGGTCATTTCTATTAAAAAAATTACAATGATACATGGATTTTCCCTTGAAGTAACAACCTTTCTCAAGGTAATATCCCTTTTGTAGATAGAACAAAGAGGAAACTTAATTTTATTTTGAAAGTTACAAGGACTAGAGTTTTTTCTTCCTTGAATCTTTGCCATTAAATTTTCTACTTTTGTGACTTGCTTGAAGGGCAGTTTCACCAATTTCTTTATTTCTCATGGAAGATTTTTGCTTCTGAGTTTGAAGCTTACTAATGAGCTTTGCAATAGATAGAGTTTTGAGGTCACAAGATTCCTCAACAGTTGAGATTTTTACTTCAAAATTTTCTAATAATGTGACCATAATTTTTCAATTACCTATGAATCTCTAAAATTTTCTCCAAACTTAATTTGATTCACTAGCTAGTTGCATAATTTTGGAGGAGTAGTCTATCATCAGCTCACTTTCTTTCATTTTCAACATTTTAAACTCCCTTTTGAGAATTAACATCTTTATTGCTTTGATTTGATCTCTGTCTTTAACTTTTTATTTCAACTTGTCCCATGTCTTTTTAGATGTTTCACAGGCCATGATCCTGCATAAAATTGCCTCAAATACTGTTGAATGAATATAGGTCAAAACCTTTAGATGTTTTTGCTAAATCTTTCTTGTGCTTCATCAGTTGAGTAATGGTTGGACTCTGTCTCAACTTTGATGATTCTTCATTTGTTTCAACAACTTCTTATGAAGACTTTGCTCATAGGTAAGCCTTCATTCTAATCATCCAAACTTAGTACTCTTCTCTAGAAAATACTGGATTAGGAATTGATGAGAAACTGGAACTTGTTATGGTAAAATGATGCATAAAAAACTCACAAAAATTTTCTCTCTAATTGAAAATTCACATTATTTTAAAACTCTGTAGCCCTTAAAGACCAAGAGCTTTGATACCATTGCTGAAACTAAGAAACTATAAATTTAGAGAAAATTGAAGGAGTTCTAAAATTTCACTTTTCTTATATTTCTTCACAATATATATCACTATGTATAGATAAGTCTTGACCACGTTTTACTGAAACAATGAAATATGATCAATATTATAATAAATATAACAGAAAAAACTAAAAGACTTGATTAATACAACACTTTTTTTATAAGATCTTTAGATTTTTAGGACAAACTTGGCCCTTCAATTTTATCAATCTTCTAGATAAAAAGTCTCATAAACTCCAACAACATAAAATTCTATACTTTTAAAGGTAATAATTATGGTACCTTCTTAGTTCTCTATGTAATTTGCAAATCTCAAATGTGGAATTAGTAAGGTGGTGCAAGTAACTTGTTTGGAAGCTTAGATAGGGCATTTTTAATATCTGATAAGGTATTTGCAATACTCACCTAATTTTTAGTAATAAAATTTCAAATTGTAATAGAATCTCTATTGGAATTTAAAATATTAAAGCCGAGAATCTTAGAAAAGGGTAAAATGTTATTTCATAAATGTTTTTAAATATGCTTTAAAAATATTATTATTAATTTAAAAAATAAAAATTACTTTTTAGTCCCTAAAATATAGCATAATTAATGAATTTATCTTTCTATTTTTAGAACTCAACACTTTCGTCTTTGAGATTTAATTCCGTCAAAATCCAAAGTCCCTCCGTCAAAAATTTTGGTCAATTCAGTGATTTTCACTTGGTCAAAGGAAAGAGAATAAATATAATTCCAAAAATACCCTTATCAATAATAAAATGAAAAATTACTATTTAGTCCCTATAGTATGAAAAAAACTCGCTACTTAGTTCCTCAATTTTGAAAAATATATTAAAATATCCCTAACATTTTAAAAGTCTACTAGTTAGTTTCTCTATTAATTTATCACTAAAAATTTTACTATTTAGTCCCTATAGTTTAGAAAAAATTATTAGTTGGTCCCTCAAATTATTAAAAAGTTTACTAATTAGTCCCTTTATATCAAGTGTATTTTAGATTTTTTTATAATACTTAACGACTAAAATTAACGGAAAGACTAACTAGTAGACTTTTAAAATGACAAAGATGTTTTAATGAATTTTTTAAATAGCGAGTAGTGATCGACAGCGAACGGTATCAAAAAATCAATTTCTATTGAGTTTTAACTTTTTATTTTTAATAATTTAAAATTTATATATTTTGATTTTTATTATCTTTGCTGAATTTGAATCTTAAATTTATTAAAATTTTTATTTGTTTATGGAGATTGAGTTTGAGATTTTCTTTCTTGAATTTTGACGAAATTAAACTTCAGGGACTAAAGTGTTGAATTCAAAAACTAGAGGGATAAATCTGTTAATTATGTAATATCTTAGGGACGAAAATATATTTTTTCCTTCAATTCTTTGAGAGAAAGACCTATAAATTTGTAGGAATTAAATTTCAGGAACTAAAGTGTTGGGTTTTAGAAATAGTAGTTCGGTCATTTTTTCTGTCACAAACGGTATTTTTAACGGAGAGATCTCTAATTTTGACGGAATTAAATCTCAGGGACGAAAGTGTTGGGTTCTAAAAATAGAGGGACGAATCCGTTAATTACGCTATATCTTAGGGACTAAAAAGTAATTTTCCCTTTAAAAAAAAAAATTCACCGCCTAAGGTAACACCTTAGGCCAACGAAGTTGCTAAAATAACTCGACTATCTTTAATTTGGAAATTGGAGAAATTTTCTCCATTTTCAAGTAGATGTGAGTCTCATTCTCTTTAGTCTCTGCTTCTCAAATTACTACACTAAATTTTCTTCTTTTGTTTAAAGATTAAGAGTTAGTTCAAGCTCCATCTGGTATTCAAGCTCTCCTTTCCTTTTCAATTTCTAGTTATGGTTGATTTCTTTCTTAAAGAGATAGTTCTAACTTCTTTGATCCTTATTTTTAACCTTGCATTATAAAAGAGAAATACTTAGAAGGTTGCTTGAATTGTTTTTGGAGGTGTCTTAAAATTCATTAGGAGTGGTGGGTAAGGCTAAATGAGTGAGATAACTTTGCATGTAAGGTTAAGATGTTTAAAATACATGTTTATGATTATCTTTTCTAGTTAGAAACTCCTTTAATTTTAAGCTTAGTTGAAGTTGTTCTCATGGGTATATTCTTAGTTTGCTAGGTTTTAAGCTATTTAGTTTAGTATTTTACAACATTCTCATATTGTTGTTGAATGCATGATTGAGATGGATGTATGTGAGATTGAGTTGTTGCTTTGGTTTGTTATCGAGTTACCTTGCTGTTGGGAAGGCTTTTCCTTTTTTTTTTTTTTTCAAATTGTTTAAATTGATTTTAGGTTTGTTGAGTTCTTTGTAGAATCGGGTTTTGAAACCACAACAAAATTGAGGTTCAACCGCAAAAGGAATTGTCACCCTTCGAAATTGCATCTTAATGATGTTGATTTTGAAAGCTTAAGATGCTATCTGATATAGGTCATGTAGCTTTGTACAAGGACCTTAGGCTATACAAAATATTATAAAAAGTTTCATATCCAGCCTTTCTCAATGTTTATTTTATGTATTTTTTATGATATTTTTAGAGATATCTTAGGATAGCTTTAGACATGTTTTAGTTACATTGAAAGTCATGTTTAGTGCCTCATTTAAAATATGTTATTGTCAGATTAGATTTAGAAAATGAGGAGACCATCATTGAGGAAACTACATGTTTTAGTAAAGAAAGAGTTTTTAGTCTAGAAGAGATGAGTAGAGCTAAACTTAATTTAATTTAATTAAAGTTGAATGAAATAAAGATTAGCATGTTCATACATCATGAACATTATGACTATATTAGGATATATATATAGAACAATGAATATGTTGTATTGTATCTTTTAAATATGGTGAAAGGTGAATATTGGATGACTCACTAGCCCTTCCATGATAAATATATGATATGTTATGATGCATATATTAAATGAAGATTAGCATGCTCACGCATCATAAATGTTGTGACTATATATATATATATATATATATATATATATATTGTATTGTATCTTTTAAATATAGTGAAAGGTGAATATCAGATTACTCACTAGCCCTTCTATGATAAAAATATGATATGTTATAATGCATATATTAAGACCAAGTTGGCCCATTTTATGCCTTTGGTATTACGTTAAAGCAAAGATCACTTGGGTTCATTATACTTTTCCAGCACTATGATTATTTATATGATTTAATAAGAAATCCTAAGGAGCTTCCATTAAGGGCCAAGCATATTAGATATGTAAAGGGTCACTGTTGACAAATGCACCATGGTTTTAAATTTTGTGATGTGTTGCATTCATTTGAGCTTAAGACTGAAATTTAAAGTATAAATTTTTTCTATTAACTAAACTAATCAAAATAGCTTACCCCTTTTCTATAACTCCTAGGTGTGTAAGAAGATGAGTTTTAAGCAAAAATAGTGCCATGAGATAGAGATATTTATATAAATAGGATGCATATTAGACTTATTATAAGTTTTAGCGACCTTAAGTTATTTTGAATGCTAATGGCGGTAACAATCCTCGATTTGCTCTTGCCCTTGTTCATGTTGTCTCTATACTTAGATCTTCCCTTACTACCAAACCTTCCCCCTGATTTCTTGTACCCTTCTGAGCATGGAGTTATGCTTCTTTGGATCTTGCTGCAGCACCTCTTTAGCCGTGATACTAGTTCTTGAATACTTTAGGATCTCCCTCAACTATTTATAAGAGGGAGGCAAAGAATTCAATAGATACACTACTTGGAATTCTTCCTCCACCTTAACTTGAAGATTCTGCAAATCAAACAACATCTTCTTGAAAACGTCCAAGTTCTCCTCAATGGTCTTGCCCTCACCCATCTTGAAGCCCGAAACCCTTTGCATCAAGTACATTCTATTAGGTAAAGGTTATTCCAGGTAGAGTTTCTCTAGAAATCTCTAGATTCCAAAAGCAGTCTTCTCATGGATCACTTTTCTGAGAATTTGATCCGAGAGACACAGAACTATCAAGTTTCTGGCCTTTCTACTCCTTTCTCTTCTTGACCATTTGACCGGTTCCTCAATCTCATCTCTTTTGATCTTGCTTCTTGATCCGAGTGATGATTGAAGCAGCCCTAGAAGATTCTAAGGTTTTTGGAGTTAAAGAAAGAATTTTTTTCTAGACTAGAGTTCTTGATTTTTTTGATTCATTTTCTTCCTCTAGATTCTATGTTTCTGGATCATCATTGAGAGCGTCTTGCAGCCCTATGATCTCGAGACTTATCTCGATCTTTTCTTTACAAAGCATGAAATCTCCTCTCCTATCGAACTTCTCAACATCAAGTTTCTGCATCGTCGCCATTCTTTTAACCAAGCTTCAAGAAAATTGACCGGTGACGAATCTCCCTATTCACAAACTATGCTATAATATCACTTGTTGTTGCTGGAGGCTTAAACTCTGATCTCTAGTGAGAAACGTAACAGAAAATAAGAAAATAAAAAAAAGAAAGAAAAATGGAGAAGAAGAAAATACAGAGAGTACGAGTTCAGATCAATTTTTTGAGGGATCGTCCTATGTCTCAAAAGAGGAAATCCTTTATTCTGATGAGTTACAAAGAAGAGAACAACCACATACCAAAACACACTCGATTACAGATCAACAATGGCAGGAAAATAACAATCATAGCGCTTTTCACTTTACGCACTTTTTATACCCAAAAATAGAAGGACTTATGCTCCTTATATAGTAAACTTAACAACCTTGGCCCCCAATATAAAAAACTGAAAAGCCCCTAAGAATTTTTTAAAATGAAAGCAAAAAAATAAAACGTCGTCGTTCCTCTTAATCCTTTCAATCATTTCGAGTACTTTAAAGAATCCGTGTGTTAGACTTTCTGAGCACTTTGAAGAATTCGTGCATTCTGTACTTCCAGGCATTCTGAAATTCAACATCCGGACTACTCTTGCCCTGACAAGTCTTCGAGCCTTCAGGCTTTCCTTCTTGCCTTGCAAGCTTCCGAGTATCCGAGCTCTCCTTAACAACTGGCCTGTCTTGACGAGTATCCGGGCTCCACCAGCCCTGCAAGAATTCCGAGCACACCAGCCCTTCTTTCATCAGGCCTGCCTTGTTTAGCCCTGCTTCCATCAAGCAGGTCGGCCCTTCAGCAAACTATCCCGTCAACAGGTCGTCACACTTGGTTGTAGGTCGTCACATTGTCTTAACATCTGTCGTCACACCTGGTTGTAGGTTGTCACATTGTCTTAACATCTGTCAGGCCATCTACTGGTCGTCTGATCTCTCCGTTTTTTTTTATTTATCCAAAAATTCTGAATTTTTTTAAAGAATTTGAATATCAGTGCTTCAAGTTTTTTGCTATTTTTCTTAAAATTTAAACTTGTTATATTTCTTTTATTTTATTCATTTTCAACATTTTTTTTGTATAAAAACAATTATTATTATTATTATTATTTCATTTCTTTTATCCAAATAAAAGTAAAACAAATAAAGCTTTCGATGCTCTTTCATTTATTTTCTTTTATTTTTTAAATAAAATGTAAAGCTTAATTTTAAAATTTTAAAATATTATATTTCATTAATAGTTTGAGGAAAATATAAATAGATATTCTTTTCCATATTTTTGAGAAGGAGAGAACAAAAAATTAAAAAATAATAAAAAAATGTATATCCCTCTCTTTCTTAAGCCTTTTTTTTTAAAAAAAAATTAAAGTAAATTTTAGGGTAAACTGTAATTTAGTCCCTCTGGTTTAGTGAAATGCAACCTTTTGTCCCTCTGTTTTAAAAAATCTTCAATTTAGTCACTGTGATTTTTAAAAACTATGACATTAGTCCCTCCCGTTAGATTTTCAGTTAAATCACCGTTAATTTTAGTTAAAAGACTAAAATATCCATTCTCTCTCCTTCCTCTTCCTCTTCTTCTTCTTCTTCTCTTTTCTGATCTCCTTCTTCTTCCTCTTCTTCTTCTTCTTCTTCTCCTTCCCGATCTCCTTATTCTGCTTCTTTTTTTCATTATATCCATCATTTGCACCTTCTTTTTTTTTTTTCTAGTTTTCATACCACGAGTACAAAATATTTACATTGATGTAATGGAGAAACTCTCCCCGTTGTATACAATACTAGCAAAACACACAACCCATTGGTGTTTTGATACCACAGTATTATTTCTCATAGTACTCTTCATAGAACAGTGAACATCGATCCCCTAACCGATGATCATACAATTAGAAATGAGAAAGAGAAAAAAAGCCCATGAATCCAAAGAGCACTTTGAATTCGACCTTCAATACAATATCCACATCCATACATACATGATACATCAACAAAACGACGAAGAACACACAGCAAATAATCTGTGGAGAGAAAATCATGAACCACAATCTGGGCACCGAATCAACCCATTCTCATTGCATTCCAAGCACCTCTTGGGCACCCCTTCATCTTCATCGAACACCTTCCTACTACCACTACAATTTCCACACGGCATAAACCTCACATCGCCACACGCTTCGCAAACAAACCCAGGCTGTCTTCTCGGAAATCCATCCAGGACCTTGGCCAATTCTCCAGTCTCAAACATTTGCTTAATCACTTTAGCGCCACCCACACGATTTCCCCTTATAAACACCTGCGGCAAGCTCACAGTCTTCCCTCCCAATACACTTTGCAACTCTTTCCGAAGGAGATCGGGAAGGAGAAGAAGAGGAAGAAGAAGGAGATCGGAAAAGAGAAGAAGAAGAAGAGGAGGAAGAGGAAGAGGAAGAAGAGGAGGAAGAGGAAGAGGAAGGAGAGAGAATGGGTATTTTAGTCTTTTTAACTAAAATTAACGGTGATTTAACTGAAAATCTAACGGGAGGGACTAATTTCATAGTTTTTAAAAATTACAGTGACTAAATTGAAGATTTTTTAAAACAGAGGGATAAAAGGTTGCATTTCACTAAACCAGAGGGACTAAATTACAGTTTACCCTAAATTTTATTTCAATCCAAAATATAAATTTTTTGCATACAAAAAAAATAAATTTTCTGTTAACTATGTTCTAATAAATTTGTTATTAATGAAATATATAATTTGAAAATTAAATTTTTTATTTTATTTAATGGAGAAAGAAAATAAATGAATCGATTGAGAAAATATATTTTATTTAAATAAAAATAAAAGAACATGATAATAATAGATTTATTTTTCTTAAAAAATATTGAAAATAAAGAAATAAAAAGTTTATAATAAGTTTACAATTTTAATAAAAATAGTGACTTGAAAACTCTAAAGTTTTCGAGTTTTAATAGACACACTCCATGTATATATTTTTAATAAATCTATCATAGTGTTAACGATGTTATTAAAAATCCATTAAATTTAATGGCCATTCATAATAATAGGATAGAGTAAATAATTACGTAAAATAAAGTATATATATTTGTTAAGGAAAATAAATTCATTAAAAGTTAACAATTTTAAGGTACTTTTCTACTATTAATCTCTTAGTTAATTTATTTTTATTATGCGAATTTAATTGAATTTTAAATTAAATAAAATCGACTGCACTATCAATCAGTAATTCAAATGAAATAAATAATTTTTGAATGCAACTAATAATTTATATTGATGATCTGAGATCCAGAAAATAGGGTTTTATAAGAATTGTGTATGCTTATTCGGAGAGGAGAATGCTTCTCTCCTTTTATTATTTTTCTTCGTCTGTCAGTGACGTGTAACGGTCTTACTGCCATTAGGCCACCTGTCTTTGCCATATTGATACGGACGTACGAAAATATCAAATCTCTGCTCCATATGTAATGGCCATTTAATTCTCTCCTGGTACGCATGCGGATGGACCCACTAGGCAGATGGGCCGGCTACTTTTTCTCCTTCGAATTGAGTTGGAAGACGAAATTAAGGCTAAAGCCCAGAGGAGGTCCGATCTTAGGACCGAATGGACTGGACCGGCCCATCGAGAGGACTTAGAGGCCTCAGAATCAGGACTGTCATTATGGGTTTGATCTCATAGCGGGATGATAAAATCCAGCATTCATCATATATGTACCCAAATAGATAAATTAAAAAGATTTGATAGACTTTAAGAAAACTAATTAATAATTGATACATCTCAGCGGCTTATTAGTGTTTTAAATTAACTCTATAAAATTTTCAAAAAAAAAAAATTAACTCTATAAATGCCATGGTTATAATATTCTATTCTTTGTGAAAATTATAATATTCATTACTATATTATAAAAATGATGTATATCCATTAATTATTATAAATTTTGTATAATCAATTAATATTTTATATTTATTTTATTAATATAATAAATTGATATATATTAATTTGAAAATAATAATGAGAAATTAAAACTTAGTTATTTGCAATAATCAGAGGATGTATCTAAAAGTTAAATTAAAGAAGCCCTGAACCCAGAGCCCACCTTAGCTGTGAACATCCCGAAAAAGAAAGCATTTACGTCCCTTGTAAGTTTTACCGCTGGACTTTCTATTTTCAATATGTTCTGTTTTCTGTTTTCTTCCCATCGAAGACCAAAGCGCGAACAGACCTTAATAGAATGTCTGATAATCAAATTCCTGTAAAATTAAACTACCTTCTTCCCCAACAATGACTACCGAGTCCTCCTCCAACTCTTCAATCTTCTGCGCTTCTTTCAATCAAGATAACAGGTATTCGTTCAATTCCTCGATTATCACTCTTTTCTGCAATTCGATTCTGACTAAGTTTTCGTTTCTGTGCAGTGGTTTTGCAGTTAGCACTCGTGATGGCTTCAAAATTTTTGATCCAAACTCTGGTCGTCTCTGTTATGAACGAGGCTGGTTCTCAATTTCTCGAAAATTTTCCACTGTTCTTGTTTAATTTGCTTTTTAAATTGCTCAAATAGCTTCTGATTACTTTTGTAGCTGTTGGAGCTTTTATCATAGTTGAAATGCTGTATAGTTCTAGTCTTCTTGCTATTGTTGGAGCTGGTGAGCAGGTGATGAGGATTTTTTTTATTTTTTATGTTTGCCCTTCCTCTTCTATGCTTTTTCAAGTTGTATTACTGATTAAGTGTGCCGTTGAATTCAAGCAGCCTTCTTTATCCCCACGGCGTCTTTGTTTGTTCAATACTACCACTGGAACTGCTCTCCGGGAATTGAATTTTTTAACTTCAATTCTTGCTGTTCGTTTAAATAGAAAAAGGTAAAAGGATCTGTTTTGGATAAAATGAGAGATTATAAAATTTAGGCATAGTTTGGTTTACAATTTGCTTTGGATTTTATCAAATGGGAAAGCAAATCAAGCTTCAAATCCTATAAAACCGATTGAATTTGTTAATACAGTTTGACTTCAGTTTGATTTACAGTATATTACAAATAGTGAATACCTTATTTCTATGTTATTTTAATATTTTTGCATTTGGTTTTGATTTGTTGTCACTTCTTCATCATTGCAGGCTTGTTGTTGTTTTGCAAGAAAAGACTTACATTTATGACTCAAATAGTCTTGCAATACTGGATACTCTTGATACAGTTCCAAACACAAAAGGTGTGGTTAGAATTTGTTAGTTTTGTATTTGTATTAGCATTCACATATCTTGATAAACTTTGGTGTTTAACTCTAAGTAGCAAATTGATAATGGGAAAAAATGGATTTTTTTTCTTCACTTTTTCTCCATCTTGTGGAAGAACGAATTAAAATTAATTTTCAATTGCAATGCTATAAGTGTGAATGTCAAATTTAAGATAAAAGCTTCTGGTACATATTGCATGATTTTGATCTTATAGGCATCATATTCTAACACTGCATTTATAAGTAACACAGCAATGATAATTTTCTGTATTATGATGAGCATATTTTTGATTTAATCCCTCAAGTACCTATCTAGTTTTCATTAATCTGTTTTCTGGTCTATGTAGCTTATTCTCTCATGGGCTGGGATTGTAGCCCTTTGTCAGCTGCTTGGTCCAAACTTGTTGACGTAGATGGAAAACCTTTTTTCATCTTCTAACCGGTGGCTTTAGTAAAATTTTTGTATCTATAAGTTTTGTTTGCAGTACTTATTGCTTTTCAACTTTTTTTTTCTGAATCTAACATCTTCGTGTTTTGGGCCCACTGAAATTTCTGTGTGCCAACTATTGTTTTAAAAGAAAGCACATGGAATGACTGCTGAAGTTATTTAGTTCTAGAAGTGGGGGGATAATAACAATTCTAATTTCCAGATGATCTAGAATTTTTGCTTTGACTTTATTTTTTATTTGTGTAAAACCTTACTTTCTTTAATGTTAACTTCTATGAAAACTTTCTTTCGTTCCTCAGGACTATGTGCATTCTCCCCCAGTTTGGATGGTTGTTTTTTGGCTCTTCCTGCTAGTACAACCAAAGGATCAGTTTTGGTCTATAATGTCATGGAACTCCAGTCACATTGTGAGGTGGCAAACTATATTTTGAAAATGATTAATGTGAATAATATGTGATAAGGAGCCAAAATTCACATGATTTTGTTTGGTTGATTATAAATTTTTATGGGAGTTCTTTTGATAGAGTTAGGAGCTAATGGAGAAAATGTATTGGTGATAGAGAGTGGACTTTTCTACTTTAAGTCCAAGTCAAGGTTGATACATTACTAATTTAGGAAATACAATGGAAAGGAAAAAGAAAAGAAATCTAGCTAAAGATAGCCTAGGCGAGGCGAATTACAGTAATAAAACCATGCATACCCCCTCTCTGCTCTCTCCTCTTCTTAAAACCCTTCTTCTGTCATGACAGCTCACTCCCCTCCAGACAGTCGCTCCGCGATTCTCTCTAACCATATGACCTCCTCATAATTCTTTTCCATCTGTCCTTTATGATATTCTTCCACTTGTCCTTCCTTCTGATTCTTGAATTTCTTTCTGTAGTACACTTTTAGAGGTTGAGGCTGTGTAGCTAGGTACCTTATTCTTGCCACGTCATAGTTGCCTCTATCATTACCATCTTCATGAAGTTTAGCCTTGTCCTCAATAAAGTGAGGAAATTGATTGGCAATATCCACATAAGACATCCAGGTTGCTTCTTCAACAGGTTTTCCCCTCCAAACCTTTTGGGAGTTCTGGTATTACATCATGAGAGCCAATGACCCTTTTCAGTTGGAAAACATAGAATACGGGATGTATTCTGGATGATTCGGGTAACCTTAGTTTATAAGTTACCTTCCCTATCTTCTTTTCAATAATAAATGGTCCAAAACAACAAGCAGATAATTTGGGAGAAATGACCTATTTTAGAATGGATTGTTTGTGAGGACGCAACTTTAAGAAAACAGAATCACTAACAGCAAAGTTCACCTCCCTTCTATGTTTATTTGTTGCTCGAACCATTCTTTGTTGAGCCTTGGAGAGATTGAAGGCCAATTGACATAGCAACTCATCTCTATTTGCCAAATCCTGTGCTACCGCTTCTATCTTAGTTTCACTAGGTAGAAATTGCTCCAAGATAGGAGGTTCTCTACCATAAACTGCTTTAAAGGGTGTCATGCGTGCTGCTGTTTGAAAGCTGGTATTATACCAATATTCTGCCCAAGCAATCCATTTGTTCCAGTGCTTTGGTTGTTCAGAAGTGAAACTCTACTCTACAGATATGTCTCCAAACTCCGGTTTAACACTTTCGTTTGACCGTCTATTTCCGGGTGATAGGCAGTACTCATTTTGAGTTGAGTCCCTTGATTACGGAACAATTCTGATCAGAAATGACTTAAAAATATAGGGTCTCGATCACTAACAATCGATCTTGGCATGCCATGTAACCAAAAATTTCTCTTGCAAATAGATCAACTACTGGTTTGGTAGTATACGGATGTCGCAGACTCACAAAATGAGCATATTTGGTAAATCGATCAACCACCACCAAGATTGCATCCATCCCATGTGAGTTAGGAAGACCCGTGATAAAATCCATGAAAATATCTTCCCATATTTGATTTGGAATTGGCAGGGTTTGAAGCAAGCTTGCAAGAGAAGCAATTTCATACTTGTGCTCTTGACAAATCAAACATTCAACTACAAACTGTTGAATAGACTT
This sequence comes from Manihot esculenta, assembly GCF_001659605.2. Classification (NCBI taxonomy): domain Eukaryota; kingdom Viridiplantae; phylum Streptophyta; class Magnoliopsida; order Malpighiales; family Euphorbiaceae; genus Manihot; species Manihot esculenta. Next base: position 8,734,285 of record NC_035166.2, read on the forward strand.
CATCATCCCTGGCCAAACAAATTCGAAGCAAGCCTTTTGTGCGTACGGAAGGCTGCTGCATGACCTCCTAAGGGAGAAGAATGAAACTCTTTCAGCAACTTAGGTACCTAGGCTGATGTTTTTGGAATCACCAATCTGCCTTTACAATATAATTTGTTCTGAACCTAGGTGTAATGTGGATACACAGCAGCATTTTCTTGCAAGTCCTGAATAATCTTTTTGTAGAGAAGAGTCTTTTTGTACTTCCTTCTCTATTTGTTCCTGTAGAATGGCAATATTTGTTATATATTACAACAGAAATTACAAGCTATTTATACACAAGAGACTGTATCTAAACAGGAAGGAAAATCAAGCGTATAATTATGCAATCCTTAAAATTAAGCAACTGATACGTCTATCAATATTTACTTCTCAAGCACCTATAGCTAGCTCTTCAAAAATTTGTCTTTATCTTCTATGAACTTGAACTTGTTACTTATTATTGATCTCTTTGCTGTTCCTTGTCTATTTAATTGTGCTTTGTCTTTATTAGGAATCAATACATTTATAATTAAAAGTTTCCAGCTTTTCTTTTTTGTTTTTCCAGAATTATATTAGAACAGAAAGAGATTTTTAGTTCTTTTGAATTTCTATAATTTACAACTTATTTTATTAATGATGATCATACAGGACATTGATGCTAACAAATATGCGTATATAAACTTATTTAGACATCCATTTACTTTGTTTACAGTGGATGCCAATATATATGCTTGTTCCTGAGGTTTCATATTTTATCTTTTTTCCTTAGCGATTAGAATATAATCAGATTATTAATTTACTTTTATTTTTTTTGTGCATCCTTTTGCATTTGTATATGTAATTGTTGAACATACTTGCAGATAGATGCTCATCGTGCGCCACTGGCTGCAGTTACCCTTTCTTCAAATGGAATGTACATTGCTACAGCATCTGAACAGGGAACCATAATTAGAGTTCATCTAGTTCTAGAAGCAACGAAGGTGAGTGACAATATATCCTGTTTCTGATGGATAACTTTTGGCTCATTGTATATCTGAATGTGATTGACAGTTTACAAATATATATATTTATATACAAAAGCATATGATGTATAGGCAAAATGGCTAAGACATTTTACTTTTTAGATGCTGTTATAAAACTCTTAAGGCAGAATTTGCTTGGTAGATGTGCATAAGTGGCTTTGACTTGCGGTGAAACATATGTGAAGAAGAGGAGAACCTGGAATAGAAACTATGAGATTAAAATCAACAATCTGATTGCATTTGTTTGTCATTATCATGGTTGGTTAAACTAGATTGGACCGGATGATTTGACAAGTTTAATTTGAAATAGGACCATGGTCCAGTTTGGTTCAACTATAAGACCCTGAATTTAAGAGAGTTGGTATAAACCATCATGAATTGACTGAGTAATCAGCAAAACATTAACTTGGCCGATTTGAATCGGATTTTTCAAATTGAACCACTCGCCTCTAACAAAAAAAAATGACCCTGCTGGTACCAGACCACCAGGATTTGATCCTAGAACCTCCAAGATGACTCAAATTGTTTACCACATGAATTTCTTCATATATTTCTCATTTTTTGACTACTCGTTTCTTGTATATAAATTTTTATGGTGAAATTACATCAATAAAAATGAGTATGAACCTATAACTGACAATTATAAAGAAAAATTTTAATTTAATAACTAATGGTATGAATAATTTATTTTATTAGCTAAACTAATTACTACATTTTTAGTTTATTATCTTTTATAGAGAAAAAATACATAAATTTTTGTATTTGTTATGTTATATAATTTTAACATATTATTATTTATTTTTCATTTGTTATTATAAACTTTTTAATTTAAGTATTTATCTATTATATATAATTGAATATTATTATTTAAAATTTCAAATTATATCTTAAAAATCTAACTAGACTTATTTTAACAATTATTGTAAAATATATGAAAGCATTAATTATATTGGAGTGTGAAAATAATCTATACATAATTAAAGGAGATTACATAATTATAGGTTAATTGATTCTAATTAATTGATAGAGGATTTTTAGGAGTTGCCTTAATAAGATCTTGTAATCTGTATATAAACATACTTACTTCAATTCTATTCCAATTTGATTGATTTTTAAAAGGTTTGAGTATTTATACACAGAGAATTAACTTAAATTAGGAATATTTACAATAAGAATAAAATCCTTATAATTAAGCCTAATTAGGATCTCAAAGATCTGAATCCTCCAATTAGTAACCTTCTATATTGGTCAACACTCCCTGCAAGTTGGTGCAAAAATATCACACATGCCCAACTTGCAAACCAATATGTGTTAAGTCTTGCTGCTGAGCCCTTTGGTAAACGTATCAGCTAATTGTTCATCGGAAGTTATATGATCTAATCTCAAGACACCATTTATTAATTTTTCTTTAATGAAATGTCGATCAATCTCTATGTGCTTCGTTCGATCATGTTGAACTGGATTGTGAGCTATAGTAATGACAGCTTTGTTGTCACAGTACAAGAGGAGTTTGTCCCTCTCCAACAGTTTTAATTCCTCCAACAATCTTTGCAACCATAGAAGTTCACAAACACCTTGTGTCCTCGCTCTATATTCCACCTTAGCACTTGATCGAGCAATAATACTTTGTTTCTTGCAAGGTTTCCTCCTGCTAGTGTGCAGTAACCGCTAGTCGATCTATCATTAAGAGATCCAACCCAATCGATATCTGTGAATGCTTGTATGCGGAGATGACCATGTTTAGAGAACATGAGACTTTTTCCAGGAGCAGACTTTAAGTATCACAAAATGTGAAAAATAGCTTACATGTGAGACTCACGTGAATCATGCATAAACTGACTGACTAAGCTGACTGCATATGTTATATCTAGTCGCGTATGCGAAAGATAAATCAGTCTGCCTACTAACCTCTGATATCTGTCAATATCTGCTGATTCACCAATCCCTGCTTGTAATTTGTGATTGCTCTTAATGGGAGTTTCTTCTTGTTTGCAGTCTAACATACCGGTTTCTTTCAAAATATCCAGAATGTATTTTCTCTGATAAATAAAAGTTTCCTTTTTTGATCTAGCAAGTTTGATTCCTAGGAAATATTGAAGTTTTTCTAAATTTTTAATTTCGAACTCCTGAGTGAAAAGCTTTTTCAGCCGAGTCATCTCTTCAGTGTTATCTCCTATTATTTCTATGTCATCAACATAGACTATTAACAGAGTAATTTTACCTTTGTAATGTCTGATAAATAGAGTATGGTTAGCATTACTCTGTTGATAGCAAAAAAAAATCATTGTTCTGCTGAATCAATCAAACCAAGTTTTGGGTGACTGCTTCAACCCATACAAAGCCTTTTTTAGCCTATACACTTTTCCTTGTATTTTTTCATCAGCAAATTCAGGAGAAATTTCCGTATACACTTCCTCCTCCAAGTCTCCATGGAGGAATGCATTTTTCACATTAAATTGTTGTAGGTTCCAGTTAAGATTGGCAGCGCAAGATAACAATACTCCGATTGAGTTTATTTTGGCAGCAGAGGCAAATGTCTCCTGGTAATCCACTCCATAGGTTTAAATATATCTCTTGGCAACTAGTCTAGTCTTGAATATTTCAATTGATCCATCTGCTTTGTACTTCACAGTAAACACCCATTTATAGCCAACTGGTTTTTCTACAGGTGGAAGAGATATCAACTCTCAGGTCTCATTTTTAGTCCAAACTTTTATTTCTTCAATCATTGCTCCCTTCCAATTAGAATTTTTGAGAGTTTCCTTCCAATCCTATTTCTTCAATCATTGCTCCCTTCCAATTAGAATATTTGAGAGCTTCCTTCAAATCTTATGGGATAGATACGGAGGAAATAGATAAGACAAAGGCTCTATAGGATGGAGACAAAGAATCATAAGAGAGAAAATTAGAAATAGAGTGCTTTGTGCAAGACTTAACTCCTTTTCGTTGAGCAATTGGTTTATCTAGATCATCAATGGGCTCAAGGTTTAGGGATGACTCACCAGATGGAGAAAAAAAAGATTCATGACACTGAGTAGATTGCACAATGACTTTTTTTTGCTTTTGTAATGTCTCTTATTGAGTATTTCCTTAAATTTGGTTTATCCAAACGCCCAATTATTTTTTTTTATCACCATTAGTCTTCCCTATATAGCAGTCTCCTCCATAGTAAAATGCTCTAGAGGTATAAGACTAGCAATCATCTCTTCTTTCTCATTGTTCTCCTCCTGAAGAGGTGATGGGGCAGTATTGAAGTAAGGTTCAGTCTCTCTAAATGAAACATTCATACTGACAAAGTATTTTCTAGATGCAAGGTGGTAACACTTGTAACTCTTCTGTGTAGGAGAGTATCCAACAAACACACATTTAAGAGCCCTCAGATCAAGCTTCCCACCTGTTCTAGTATAAACAAAAAACATGCATCCAAACACCTTTAGTGGAACAGTATAAGCATTTTTCCCTTGTAGCACCTCTAAAGGGATTTTACAGGCAAAAGGTTTGAGAGGCATTTTATTAATGAGATAAACTGTGGTTAAGAGTGCATCTCCCCCAATAGGTTTTTGGAAGGTTCACGGTGAATAGGAGAGATCAAACTACTTTCAATATGTGCCTATTTTTTCTTTCAGCAATACCATTTTGGATATTAGTGTAAGGACAATAGTTTGATGAAGTATCCCATTAGATTCTAGATAAGCATAAAAACGTCCATCCATGTACTCTGTACCATTATAAGTTCTCAAAATTTTTATCTTAGTATCAAATGGAGTACAAACCATCTTGTGAAAATATTGAAAGCAAGAAAACACACCATTCTTTGCGTTTATCAAATAAACCCAAGTCATACGAGTGCAACAATCAATAAAAGTAATAAACCAATGATTACCAGATAATGAGACCGTTTGAGTAAGTCTCCAAACGTCAGAATAGATGGTCACAAAAGGAATCATATTCCTATTGTTACTTGAGGGATAAGAGGTTCTTGTATGCTTAGCGTACTCATAAGCATCGCAGACTAAAGAATCACTCTGAGGCTTAGAAAATAAAGCAGGATAAAATTTCTCTAAAACAAAAAAGGATGGGTGTTCTAATCGTCGATGCCACTGTATGATTTCTTGGTTCACATCCTAATTTCTTCTAAAAAGAGCTCGAGGTGAATTCAGACTCAGATTCCCTTCCAACATATATAAGTCATCCTGCAGTCTACCATTGTCATTCCTCTTCCCAGTTTAAAGGTCCTGAATAATACAATAATTAGGAAAAAAATCAATTTTACAATTAAGTGCTTTGGTGAGAGCACTAACAGATAAAAGATTAATAGGAAAATAAGTAACATGAAGAACAGAGGATAGCTTTATATTTGAAGTACAAATAATAGAACTGATGCTAGAGATAGGAGTGGAAGAACTATCTGTGATCCTAACAGTGTCTTTTTGTAGATGTAGAAAGGTAATATTTGTTGGAAGAACCATCTACGATCCTAACAGTGCCCTTTTGTAGATGTAGAAAGGTAATATTTGTTGTATCTATTACAGTAGAGATCACAACATATTTATACATGAGAAACTGTATCTAGAAAGAAAAGGAAATCAAGAAATCAAGACTATGATCATGCAATCCCTAAGATTAGGCAACTAACACATCTATCAATATTTACTTTCTATATTAACATATTTACTTTCTATAACACTCCTCCTCAAGTTGGAGTATAGATGTTATGCCCAACTTGTTACATATATGAAGAATTTTAGGAAAATTTAGAGTATTCTTGTATTTTCCTCTTAATCTTTACAATTGGTCTACATGACTATTTATACACAAAGAATTATATCTAAACAGGAAGCAAATAATCAAATAATAATTACAGAGATAATTAAAGATGCTAATCAAATCAAATCATATCCCTAGAATTAGCTAGGATCAGCAAATAAGTCAACATTCTCCCTCAAGTTGGTGCAAAGATGTCGCACATGCCCAACTTGCAAATCAGGTTATGGTAGATCTTGTTGTTGAGTCCTTTAGTAAACACATCCACAAGTTGCCCAGTAGAAGTCACAAGAACTAGGCTTAAGACACCGTTTGTTAAGTATAGACTGGATTTTGTGCTATACTTATAGCAGTTTTTTATGCGGAACCCAGGACCAACCTGTGATCAAAAACCCTGTCACACAACTTGACAAAGAACAAGACAAAAATATCTTCCAAAAAGTTGCTCTAATACACTCCTAACCAACTAATATGATTAGAAACATAGATAATCAAGCGAAAGTTGCTCTACTACACCCCTAACCAACCAATGTGATTAGAAACATAGATAATCAAGCGATTCCAGTTTCAGGAACGCCACAAGAAATTCTTGATAAGTTGACTAAGCATGGAGGATATCCATATTAGAACGCCACAAGATTAAACCTTGATAAGTTGCTAAATAGTGGAGAAGAACTAAATATTGTTCATAACATCATTTTTATTCGTTTTCCTCTTGTGGCTGCCACCTTAAGGGTGTTTTTATACCCTTCAAACCCTAATTCTATTGTAGGAAGGTGTAATTACAATATAGGAAGTGTATCTAGTCAAATAATCAAACCTAGATTACATTAAAAATCATTTTCCTAAATTGTTTTGGAGAAATCTCCTTCCTAAATGGGCTGCACGAATTTGGCTTTTAATATAGGCCAAATTTATTTAAAACAAATCCCACAAAATACTAAAATACCAAAATAACAAAATTGGTCTAAATGCAATTTGGCCATACATGCATTACGCGATTTGAAATTGTATTGTGTGTTCACATGTGTTGAAGAGAGTGCCTTGTTTTTTTATTCTCCCATACTTCCCAAATATAGTTCTCATCTGTAAGCCTTGAATTAAGCGATGGGAACTTGATTTGTCATGATTTGGAGTTTTCCATTTTAAATCTTTGAAGCATCGTATTATTTTCTTGCTCGTATCATTCTCTCCTTTTTCGAAAAGATTCGTCCTCGAATCTTCAACCATAATGACAAGAAAAGAATCGACAGACATGGGATCCTCTTTAAATTCAGTATGACATTTTGCGAATAAAACACTAAATTTTGACATCTCTCCTCTTTTTTTCCTTTTTTTTTTTTTAAATCAAACAACTGAAACGATTTTTTTTCACTTTTTTTTTATCTCACTTTTTTTTAATAAAAAAAAACTCACACTACTAAAATAAAAAATTTTTCTTCTTATTTTTTATATAAATATAACTGAATTTTTTTTTTCTTTGTTTTTTTTTTGAGAGAAATTATAACATAAACTAAAATAAAAAAAATAAGATAGAGTAAAAAAATAAAAAAAAACTTACGAAATAAATAAATATAGATAAATAGGAATTTATCTATCACCGTGCTCTGATACCAACTGATGCGGAACCCAGGACCAACATGTGATAAAAAACCCCGTCACACAACTTGATAAAGAACAAGACAAAGATATATTTCAAAAAGTTGCTTTACTACTCCCCTAACCAACTAATGTGATTAGAAACATAGATAATCAAGCGAAGGTTGCTTTACTATACCTCTAACCAACCAATGTGATTAGAAACATAGATAATCAAGCGATTCCAGTTTCGAGAACGCCACAAGAAATTCTTGATAAGTTAACTAAGCATGGAGGATATCCATATTAGAACGCTACAGGGTTAGATCTTGATAAGTTGCTAAATAGTGGAGAAGAACCAAATATTGTTCATAACATCATCTTTATTCGTTTTCCTCTTGTGGTTGCTACCTTAAGGGTGTTTTTATAGCCTTCAAACCCTAATTCTATTGTAGGAAGGTGTAATTACAATATAGGAAGTGTATCTAGTCAAATAATCAAACCTACATTACATTAAAGATCATTTTCCTAAATTGTCTTGGAGAAATCTCCTTCTTAAATGGGCTGCACGAATTTGGCTTTTAATATAGGCCAAATTAATTTAAAACAAATCCCACAAAATACTAAAATACAAAAATAACAAAATTGGTCTAAATGCAATTTGGCCATACATGCATTATGCGATCTGAAATTGTATTGTGCGTCCACATGTGTTGAAGAGAGTGCAACTTGTTTCCTTATTCTCCCATACTTCCCAAATATAGTTCTCATCTCGTAAGCCTTGAATTAAGTGATGGGAACTTGATTTATCATGATTTGGAGTTTCCCATTTTAAATCTTTGAAGCATCGTATTATTTCCTTGCTCGTATCAGTTTTATTGTCACAATACAAAGTTATCTTGTCTCTCTCGGGCAACCTCAACTCCTCCAATAACTTCTGCAACCATAAGAGTTCACACACCTTGGGTCATTGCTCTGTATTCTGCTTTAGCACTTGACCAAGCAACAACACTTAGTTTTTTGCTCCTCTACGTGACAAGGTTTCCTCCCACAACTATGCAGTAGCCACAGGTGGATCTCCTGTCATCGAGAGATCCTGCCCAATCTGCATCTGTAAAAGCTTCAATTCGGAGGTGACCATGTTTGGAGTAAAGAAGCCCTTTCCTTGGCGCAAACCTTAGATATCTCAATATGCGAAGTACAGGCTGCATATGAGTCTCGCGAGAGTTATGCATGAATTGGCTGACTAAGCTAATAGCATAGACTATATCCGGTCGAGTGTGTTAGAGATAAATCGACCTTCCTACCGATCTCTGTTATCTTCCAATATCCACGAACTCATCAGTTCCTGCTTCCAGCTTGTGATTACTTGCAATGGGAGATTCTGCTGGTTTACATTCCATCATACTAGTTTCTTCCAAAATATCCATAATATACTTTCTTTGGGAGATAAAAATTCTTTTTTCTGATCTAGCCACCTTGATACTTAGGAAATATTGCAATTTTCTTAGATCTTTGATTTCTAATTCCTGAGCTAACAACCTCTTTAGTTGAGACATTTCCTCTTTGTCATCATCTGTCACCACTATATCATCAACATACACAATAAGAAGGGTGAGGCCTTGTGATGTTTGATAAATAGAGTGTGATTAGCATTGCTTTGTTGGTAACCAAAGGACATCATGGTTCTGCTAAACCTTTGAAACCAAGCTTTGGGAGATTGTTTTAGCCCATACAAAGCCTTTTTTAATCTGCATACCTTCTCTTGTGTCTTCTCATCAGCGAACCCAGGAGGAATTTCCATGAACACTTCTTCCTCTAAATCTCCATAGAGGAAATCATTTTTCACATCAAACTGTTGCAAGTCCCAATCCAAGTTGGTTGCGCAAGATAACAGAACTCTGGTTGAGTTCTTTTTTGCAACTGGGGCAAATGTCTCTTGGTAACTCACTCCATAGGTTTTGGTGAATCCTTTAGCAACCAATCTAGCCTTAAACCGTTCAATTGTGCCATCAGCTTTGTGTTTTACTGTAAACACCCACTTACAGCCAACGAGTTTCTTCCCAGGTGGGAGAGTGCCAAGCTCTCAGGTCTCATTTTTACCAATCTGTAAGAGCTTTTTTCCAATTCTGTAGAATAGATACAGAGGAAATAGACAAGGCAAAGGCTCTAACTCACCCCAAAAGCTAGCTCAAGGGGGAGGAGTGCCTATGGCCCATATAAGGGGCACATTACTCCTTTCCAAAACCGATGTGGGATTTAACACACTCCTTCACGCTCCGAATTTTACTGGTGCGTGACATATTTATGGGAGGCCCAACATTGGATGGGAGGCTCTGATACCATGAAGAATTTTGGAAAAATTTAGAGTATTCTTGTATTTTACTCTTAATCTTTACAATTGGTCTACATGATTATTTATACACAAAAAATTATATCTAAACAGGAAGCAAATAATCAAATAAAGAGATAATTAAGAATTCTAATCAAATCAAATCATATCCCTATAATCAGTTAGGATCAGCAAATAAGTCAACACTCAGAATAAAATTGGGAGATAGTCATTTCTCCTTACTTAGTACCATGAATCTTATTCCGAATATCATAAATTTAAACATCATTCCCAATCTTGGAATAAATTAAGGACAAAACCTTCCTTATTTTTGCAGCAGTATCAATTAACAAATAGGACTTAGAGATATGAGGTTGCATAGAGTTAAGTAACCATATCATAACAAGACAATTATCTGAGTCCCATTGAGGAAAATCTGGATCACTCTCATCCAGTTGTTTTTTTATTACCAGTGACATAGCGCTGCAGTCCTCTAGCCTTGATAAACAACAAACAAGACCTTGACCAAGCAAGATAATTGGTTCCATCAAGTTTTATGGGACTAATTTGCAAGGAAGAATTATTAGAGTTAGGAATCGAGACCCTTTTACCTTCTGCCATGGTAAAGATTTATGAACCGTGAAAGAGTAGGAGGTACCCAAGGTTGTACACACAAGAGAACCCAATCGATTCACCAAAAGATCGGGTAGCAGCACGGGAAGGCCGAAAAGATGGTCGGAATCGTCGTTGGAGTGATTGGAGCGGCGAAGCAGTGTCAGGCAATGGGTCACGCGCCTGGAAGGGGAGGCGCGTGAGCCTCACGCGCAGACTTTTTTGGTGTCGAAGCTAGGCGATCGGTCGGCGACAGTTCGGCGATTCTCCTGGTGTCGGCGGTGAGAGGAGGAAAGGCTCCTAGATGGGTTAGTACCAAGAAAGGTAGATCTAGGATTTTGAAACCCTAAAGAGAAAAAATTGAATTTGAACCCTAAAATCAGGAAAAGACTCTGATACCGTGAAGAATTTTGGGAAAATTTAGAGTATTCTTGTATTTCACTCTTAATCTTTACAATTGGTATACATGACTATTTATGCACAAAGAATTATATCTAAACAGAAAACAAATAATCAAATAATAATTATAGAGATAATTAAGAATTCTAATCAAATCATATCCCTAGAATCAGTTAGGATCAACAAATAAGTCAACAAAAAACATTATTGTTAATGTTGTAATATTTAATAAATAATAATATCAGTTAAACCCTTGTTCAACCTTGGAACTTTAAACCTTAAACCTTAACTCTATGCTTTTATGGATTTAATGATTAAACCGGATTTCAAAATTTTGCTCATTACATCTTTATAGAATGTGTGTGGATTAAAAAATAACTACAAAAATGATTTCTTATTTGAAAATACGGTAAAGAAAAATGCATAGATGCTATTGTTGTTATTTCTTCATTCTCGAGTAAGATTGATCACCAGATTAGTAGATCTCATATGTTGATCCTTCTAATAGCTAGGTCAAGCATTTTGCAATTCCATACAAGACTTACACTTATGATGCATAGTCTTCTTTCTCTATTGCTCCATTCGTTTGACTCATTATGAGGTGGATTTTTTATTTTTAATGGACACTATGGGCTTTCATGAATTCTTTCCACTCTACTAATGAGATTCTATCTTGTTCTTGAGCAGTCATATAGTTTTAGAAGGGGGACATACCCATCAACTATATTTTCCTTATCCTTTGGACCTTCAATGCAACTTCCAGATATTCTTGTAGCAGCAAGTTCTTCAGGTTCTATTCACGTCTTCTCCCTGAGTTTTGCTATAAATCAGAGGTGAGAACTGCAAACTATTATGGATTATTGCTGGGAGCGTATTGCTGAGGATGATTGCTAATTATAATGGTAATAGCAAGTTATAATGTTCAAGGCTTTTGTTCACCAATATCCTTACATTTTTTTAATGTTTTCACTTTTTTATTGGCAAACCAGCAATGTGCTATAGAGTATAGTTACTATCTAATTTGTAAAATTGGTTCACAATGACCTTTCTTAGACATATTGACGAGAGTCACATGGTATTATCTTTTTTGTGCTATTGATCATCATTTTTCACCTTTTAGCTTTAGCTAATAATTGCCCTCAAATTTTCTCCATCTTCAAATGTATGTTTGTGATTGTGTGCATGTGTGTGTGTGTGTGATTTTCGTTTTCATTTCCTTTTATCATGATAAATAAATGATCACATTTCTAGTCTATGGAAAAGGAATCTTCCAATATAAGCTACATGTGGGAGAGAAATAAGTATAATGTCTATCAAAATAAGGGAGATACCTGAAATTGTTGAAATCCAATGATTGTAAACTTGTAATGAGCATATTATCTGCTCTATCACATTTGCACTGGATGTTTTTTCAGGTTACTTTTTAGGCTCTGTGTTTTATGTTCAAATAATTAATCATATGAAAATTTGTAAATCATCCAATCTTTCATGTTTAAACTATTTTCTTCCCAGAAGTAGGAGATCAAGTAGTCTCCTTGGGTCAATTTTGCCTGATTCTGTAAATGATGCATTGGATCCAGCTCATCATCATGTGCTTCATAATGCTGTTCCAGCAGGAGTGAAAAGGTGAATCATTTTTCACTGATAATTTAGTCTTGAAGTCATTGGATGGGTTCAAAGATAGTTTTTTTCCTTTTTTAGGGGCGAAACTAAATTTAGAGGATTTAAAAATTTCCTTTTGCTTGCATGTTATATATGTCTATCATTTTGAGAGCTGTAAAAAGGCCAAAACAATCAACTAAAAAGTTAAAAACAAAATTATATATTAAATTAAAATAAATTCTATGGGAAAAACAAAATGGCAAAAAGATAAAAAAAGACTAGCCTGATGGAACTACCTGAGCACCTTTATTGTATATGCAGCATAGACAATAAGAAATTATGTGCCAAAAACATTATTATCTCTTAATATTGAGTGGGACATTTTTTCTTCTTCTTGTACTTGTATCTTGAATCCTATTTTTCTTGGTTGCTGTCCTAAATTCCTAATGTTATCACAAGCAGTATGAAATAAAACATGACACCCCACTTAGAGGGGGAGGGAGGTGGCATGATCTACCTTGTATGTAGGGCTGTAAATGAGTCAAGCTATTCGTGAGCTACTCGAGGCTCGACTCGATAAAAGCTCGACCGAGCTCGGCTCGTTTTTTAAACGAGCCAAGCTCGAGCTCAATTTTGAGGCTCGTCACTTAAACGAGCTGAGCTTGAGCTCCATAGTATTCGGCTCGTTAAGGCTCGCGAGCTGGCTCGTTTTTAGGCTCGCGAGCTGGCTCGTTTTTAGGCTCGCGAGCAGGCTCGTTGAGAAGGCTCACGAGCAGACTCGTTAAATAGGCTCGTGAGTAATATTGTTTAAATAAATTGGTGAACCAATTCGTTAAATAAATTTATGAATAAGTTCATATATTATTAAAAAAATAAAAATAACTATAAAGTTATAAAATTTAAACTATTATAAATACTTGAAAATTATAGTATTGAAAATTACAAATAACTAAGATTAATTATTATAATTAATATTCTTTAAAATTAAATTATAAAAATCTTTTGTATATAATTATTATAATAAGATTTCATAAAATTAATGTATAATCACAAATAATTAATATTAATTATTATAATAAGTATTCTTTAAAATTATAGTACTACATGATAAATTGAGTTGTAAAAATTATATACATTTTAAAATTAAAGTATAATTATAAAAATTTTTTGTATATAATTAAGCATACAATATAAAAGATGATAATAATTATCAAAGTCTATTAATAATAATTAATTAAGGTTATATGGATGTTGAAGTTGAAATTCAAGTTAACTAATTGAACAAGCATGAAGATGATTATGAAGATAATTAAATTATATTAGCTTGTTTCAACTGTTGGAAGTTGGAATCAACTTTATTCGTTTGATATTAAACTTTGTGTGTAATCTAATTTTATTATGTTGTTGAATTTATATTTATTTGTGTTATTTTAGTTATAAATTGTGTTACGTAATTTTTTTTATTTACTATTTTTTTTTATATTATTTAAATTAATGATGATTAAAAACTGATTAAAGTGTAATTATTAATTCGAGCTCGAGCCAAAACTTGAGCTCAAATCAAATTTTTTAATTTTGAGCTCGGTCTCGAGCTTTTTTAACGAGTTTCTTAATCGAGCTTTCCGAATTCGAGCTCGAGTTTTATTAACGAGCTTCTTAATCGAGCTTTTCGAGCTCGAGCTCGAGTTAGGCTCGTTATTAAATCGAACGAGCCTTTCACGAGTCGAGCTCGAATCGAGCTCGATTATAATATTTAATTCTCGAGCCGAGCTCGAATCAAATATTAGAGCTCGAGCTCGAGCTTCCAAACTTTTTTAATAAACGAGCTTGAGCTTTACAAAGTTCGGCTCGGCTCGGCTCGATTACACCCCTACTTGTATGGGTATTTAAAACCTTCTCTTGGCATCTAAAACCTTGTGAGGAGGTTTTCTATACAATTGAACTACTGGATCGTCTTTTTTTTTTTCTTCTCATATTTATTTATTTATTATATTGTTATCACTGTTCTAATAGGGGAAGGAGTGAGAATGAGAAAGGGGAAAACTAAGATGATATGGAGAGAAGTCACATTAAATAATTTACATGTCTTGAATATTAAAATAGACTAGGTGTCTAATAGAGTTAAATGGCAACAAAGGATCTATGTGGCCTATCCTAACTACTTTGAGATTAAGACTTGGTTGTTATAGTTGTTTATTATTATTATTCATTATTTTTTTGGTTGAAGGTTTTTTTTTTGGGGGAGGGGGTGGTTAAGGTTTTCTTTTTCTTTTTAAGTTAGTTTCGTCTATAGTTTGTAGAATATTAAAAACAAAGTTAAAATGAAGGCGAATATAACTCAATAATGCCATGGATTTTGTTCAGAACAAAAAAGTTCACATGCAATGTATGTACATATTTGCTATTGAACAAGCAATTTACTGTTTAGTTCTGTGAGATACTCTGAGCTATATTTTTAGCTGAATAAAAGGATCTTCAAGAAACAAAAAAATGATTTCTCTAGTAATGATCTTCTAGAAACAAAAGACGGAATGTAGTGTCTAAATATTTCTTGATGGGCAAATATGATTTCTCAGGTAATTCTTGAAGTTGTAGACATATTTTCCTGTTCAGCTTACATTAGTTCAATAATGCCTATCTACATTTATGTTGTTTGAAACGCATTGACTTATTAATCAGGTCATGTAATACAGTTATGTGGTAGTGCGCAAGGTGGACAAGGCTGCTGACACATCAACTGAATTTGTTGCTTGTAGGTTAGTTTTCTATATGTGCAGGCTTCAAATATGTTCTCTCTCATCCTTTTCTATTGCCTTTTATTATGTGTCTTTATTTTCTGCTTCTGGAGGCTATTTATTTTTCTTCTTTTCTATTTGATTCCCATATTTGGTGAATCAATTACATTACATGTTACCACAAAGTAGCTTTAAAATTTTGTCAACAAATGGTCGTGTTTGTTTCAAGCTTCTAATAAAGTGGAATTGGAGCTGAATTGAATGACCAATTTTTCTACGTGTTTGGTTTCCAAATTGGAATCAGAATTGAATTGAATGGCCATGTTTACTTCATGTTTGGTATAATGTGTAATTGAATATGATTTCCCTTGTGATTATTTTGTTTCTTTAAAAATAGAAATCAGGATTAATATGGAATTTGCATCACGAAAGGAAGCAGTATTTGTACTTGATGATACATTTATGATAACTATATCTTTTTTCTCCCATTCAAATGTTCTACCATTGGTATACTTTTTGCCAAGCCTGTGAGCAAGTCCCTTGTTTTTTTGTTGGAACCTTTGAGCAAGTGTTTAGGGAATAGGTTCACGTTAAGGGTGTCAATTAACCTAGCTTTTGTTGAGTTCCGTGTTAAGACTTGTATGCTTAGACCCAGTCATGCCATTTAGCCTTTTGCATCAGTGCTGTCATTATCATTGTGAAATACAAATAAAAAAGAAGATAAATTTTGAAACAAAAAGTAAATAGCAATTGTCTCCCTTGAGTTTGGACTTCCAGCTTCACTTAAACTCTGTTCTCAAGCAATGAACCCATAATGTCTCTTGTTTGGTGAATTGAAATTCCGGCCCCTTGTACTTTGTGGCCAGTAGCAATTAATTGTTTCAAGTCCAGATCTCATTGAAAGGATGTTGGGCATTTATATCATTTGATAATGACATGTATGCTTACTTCTGCGTATAAAAATGTGTTTTCCTTGCATATTAAAAAATATATATATTATTTATTAAGGACCTTTACATGTCCTGTGAAATTTCTTGTAAATGATATTTCTACTGTCTTATTACCTTCTTACTTTGGACTTTCCAGAGCCACGCTATCAATAATAACCTTTAATGGGTACTTCCAGGAGTATATTGTAAATATTAACAATCAGAATGAATCTAAATGGACTTTGGAGCGTGAATTTAATCTTTTGCCAGCGATATCAGGTACCACCAAATAATAATTGCACTGAATTTTCTTTTCCTTTTTTCTTTTCCTCCAATTATTGAAGCGCATCACTATTTTAATGCATCCTGCTATACTACTAGGTGAAGAACAACACTTTCAGTTGGTGTGATAAGATTCTACTGTTGCTGACATGATTAAACTGCTTAATGGAAATAAAGAAAGAGAATCTGGCTGAAGGATAGACCAATATTTATGTGATCAGCATGGACAGACAGCCCAGATTTGCAAAGTTTTGACATGTAAGTAAACTGAACTTTGCATGTCAATACACATTTACAATTGGATTCTTCAAGCTACAGCATTGGAGACATCTTCAAACTGCCTCAAACTTGAATGTATTGCTTAGTCTGTTTATATGCAAAAGCAATCAGTAAGTTATAGCATACATGTCTTTGTCACATTAAATTTTTTTAAACTGAATTTTTCTATTTACGAACTGTTTTATTTGCCCGCTTCCAGAGGTAAATCAACGAACATCTAAAGGATGTGAACTTAGATTCATGACCAGTACGAACATTGTCAAGCTCATTGCACTAGACACATTGAGAACCAGTCAGGTTAACTAATTAGTTACCTTGAAAATATTTATGGCAATTGTTCTCAGGTCTACCTCTAAGCTTCTCTGCCTTCCTCTCTTCCCAAGACCCAATCTAAAAAAAATCAAAAGAAACTCACCACTGAAAGTAAAAACATGATTGACACGATAGAGATGAAATTACATGTGAAGTTAAATCTTGGGGGTTTTAGCAATTTATCCTTCAAATTAAGATGATTTTTTTCCTTCTAGATATTGTCAGGTATTTTATACATAGTAACAATAATCGAAAAAAGTAAAAAAAAAAAATCCTACCGTTTGATTAATTTTTCACTTTAGAGTTAGTGATTTATATTATGTTAAAATAATATCTTGTGGTATCCATACCACTGTCAGCAAACAGTAGTAATTTCCAATGCTAACAGAAAAATTATATTAAGGTGATATTTTGAAGTAAAAACTAATGAAATTATAAAATATTTTTCTTTTATTTTGTCTTTAAAAATATTAAGTAAAATAATAATTAATAGTTATATTTTATTTGTCACTTAATATTTTCTGGAAATATTTAAATATTATTGTTGTTTGCTAACAATTTAATACTATAGATTAGTATTTTAATATAAATTAAATTACATATCTTGAAATAAAAATTAGTGAAATACAGTATAATTTTTAGCAGTTTTCATAATAATAACAACAACTAACTTATAATGCTTACCAATTGAAATATTTACATAGCGATAGGAAAGGTCTAAAAAGAAGAGTGAATGTGAGTTTGGTTGAACATCGTTAAATATAATGGAATTAAAAAGAAACAAACATAACGTAAACATAGGAATGGCTATTTGTATTTGCACGTGCTTACCAAATGAATCAATAACTAAAGTTGGTACACCCGCTAACTGACCTGCAACATTGCTAAGGGCTTATATTCTATCCTGGTGATTCATTAGAACAAGCAACTCCAATTAGCTAATAGCTCACCGTAGCCAACATGTCTATAACCGAAAACCCTCATCTCCAAGCATTCCTTTAATGTCTCTATAATTGACAACTCACTTACAATACCCTACTCAAAGGGATTCTATTTTTCCACTCCTTTAAACTCTCAACTTAACTCCATCCTTTGCTTCAAATGGGCGTTTATGTCAGGTTCTCTCGTGGGCAAAACCCAATTTCTCTTCTTCGTTCTGGACTTACCATCTGCTTGCTAAATTGAGTTATTCCTATGAGGTGAGGCAGTTGTCTTTCGGAGTTTTTTTCAAATTTTCGCAGAACTGTTAAGGAGAATTTTGCGAAAAAAGGTGTCTGAGAAGCTTGCTTCGGCAATTACCTCTACTTTTTGGAGGGATTGTGAGGCTATAGGATTGGAAACTGATGTCTTTTACTATCCCCTCCTCATTTCTCTTCCACCCACAATTTGAAGTCCAAATCTTCAATCTGGCAGCCACACAACTTTAATTTTATTTCGACTTTAACTTACTATAATAGATTTCCAGATTTCCAAAATGACAAATAATTATTTTAGATATTCTTTTTTATATTTTTTATTACTCTCATTTTTATATTTAAAGAAATTAAAAATTAATTATTTTATCTTAAATAAAGTTTTAATTTAATAAGTTTATTATTAATTTAATTATTATTTTATATTTTTCTGCATTTTATTATTATTATTTTAAACTTTATTAAATTAATTAATTCATATTGAATTTAAATAAAAACTAATTTTAATGTTTTAGTTTATTTTTCTTTAATTAATAAATATTCACTATAAATAAAAAATATTAAATATCTCAAATATAAAAATATGTAGATAATGTATAATAAAAGTGTTTAAATGCCAATATTAAAAATACTTAACAATCAACGATAAAAATGTAATTTTTTTTTCTTTATTCAAATTATTGTTAGAATTTAAGAAAAAAAACTTTAATTAATATTGAATAAAGATTTCTTTTATTTACTTCAAATTATTTCTGCAACTAAATAATTACTTTTTTAAGATCTAGCATTATTTATAAAATTCAACCATTAGCAATGGAAATTTTCATTAGTTTTATTTTTATTAAATATTTAATAGTTTATTTTTAAATTAGTTAAATTTGATATTTATATTTTTAAAATTTACTATTATCTAGTTAAATATTTTTAATAGATCAATAATATAGTTTTAAAAAAACAAATTAATAATTAACTCTTAATATAGTCATGCATAAATTTTTTAAACTCTTACTTTTTATAACAAGAATTTTCTTTTTTAATTCTAAATCAAATTCAAGTAATTTAATATAGTTACATATATTACATATATCAAATAATTTAATTGTAGAATATAATAATATAAGTTTATTAAAATTATAATAATTTTATTAATAAATAATTATCTATTAATAAAATATAAATGATGTGAGAAAGGGAGGGAGAATGGATAGATGTTCTTTTTTTTTTTTTTTTTTTTTTTTTTAGTGAAGAGAAAGTAGATATATTGATTAAAAACTATGAGGCCTAAGTACAAGTTTAAATACAATCAGATATAAAAAAATAAAAAAAAAAAAGGCTTCAAACCTAAAGAAAGAACTACAAGTTAAAACAAAAGAGGCCTAGAGAGACATCCCAAGGGTTACAACAAGCTCGACCAAGCAAACAAAAAACCCTAACTTGTAGGAGAAGAGCCATTTGGAGTTGTTGCTGCCACTGCTGGAAGGGACTATCAAGAGGCCATGAGATGGAAAAAAAGAGGTAGAAAGAACCATCGAAGCACAAACAAACGCAAGTAAAATATTTTCCAGAAAGTTAAAGAAACAAACAAAAATACAAAGACAGCAAAAGAATCCTTTCCTTTAATAACGTTGCTGCCTTCAAAAATAAAACTACCGGGAGCTATTTACACTCTAACCCAATGGTGAGAAGAAGGAACTCATCGTTAGGGAGTCTATTACATATGCAAAAGATACAATGAAAGTCTATTACATATGCAAAAAATTTAAGGAAAGAGTATAAAGTTAGAGAGTTTTGGGCAATATTCTTAAAACCCACCTTGTCATTAAGTTGATGAAGGAGAATAACTAAGGGTTTAAAATTCAATCAAAATTTAATTAGTATATTATTAAATAAATATCATGAAATTGATAATAATACTTATATTATAATTAATATTTTATATATTTTTATTTTTTTGAGATGCAGATGCATTTTATAGTTCAAAATTGAGCAAAACGACTAAGGATGGAACTATAGAAAACTAAAATAAAGCTTCAAATTAACTACTTAGCCCAGCCCATTATAGAACAAACTAAACCCCATTCAAATAAAACAAAAAACAATCCAAAATTCAGAAATCAGCCTAATCCTCTCAAGCAGCCTAGAAACTGCAGGAGAAAGAGGTTGACATGGAAGATGCCCACAATGCCACTGCCAAGAGGACTAGCACTAGACCTCTAACAAAGCTAGAATCATTTGAGCCAACATGAATACCAGGAAAACACTTCTAAGAAACTCGATTCAAACCCCGAAAGACTTCCCAGAAATCTTAGACTTCATAACAAAGCAAATCCATCTCCAAGGATGGCGAGGAAGAGCTCATAGCAACACTGATCGAAAGTCGACTAATCACCATGCGTGGTGATGGCGCCCAAATTTCCTTCGCTGCAAAGACTTCTCTCCAAGAGAACACTAATGTTCTGAAACCCTATAAATCGAATGAGAGCCCCTCCATCAGATCAGCAAAACAACCCTCCCGCAAGGCTCAGATCTGGAAAAAAAAAAACACAAACAAAAAATATATAAAACAATATAGGCTCAGATCTGCAAATAAATTTCTCTCTCGCAATTTTATATTTTTGTTACTAATTATTTGATATTACTCAAATTTTAAGATGTAAATAATTTTAGAAAATAATTTGAAATTTTAAATAATAATATTCAATTTATATAATAAAAAATACTTGCAATTAAAATTGTATAATAACAAATGAAAAATAAAAATTAGTATATTAAAATTATATAACACAATAAATATAAAAATTTATTTGCTTTTTACTCTATAAAAGATAATAAAATAAAAAATTAATATTTTAATTCAGCTAATAAATAAATTACTGATATTATTAATTATTTAATTGTATTTTTTTATTTTTCAATATAATGGATGATTGGATTTTATGTCTATAAAATTTTTTTTCTTTTTTTTCTTTAAAAAAAAAAGAAAGTGAGTTTAATTTAGAAAGTTCTATTTAAATCCACCCTCGATTTTCAGCGAATTCAATATCTAATCAATTCAAATTAGTTTATATAAACGGTCTTAAATCAAGAATTTTCTAATATTTTTTTTCTTTTTAAAAAATAGATAAATATCATTAATTCAAAACGATAAAAAAATTATAAGAGAAAAAGGGATATGAATCCAAATTCCTTAATCTGACTCAGAATGAGCCGATGTTGAAATTTTAAGCCGATGTTGAAATGAATTGAATTAGACTTTGTTGATTAAATCAATTCAATCAATTCATTAGCATGGCCTTTGGTGAAAATAGTGCAGTATTGGAATTTACACGCTAAAGGGTTTGAAGCAAAATCTGATATGCCTTCCAAAATTAGGATGCAGATAATGAGGAGAGAGAAGAAATGAGAGGGGATGAAGAAAGAGAATATTCATAGTTTTTCTTAAAAAGAATAATGCTAGGTGGATTAAATACGATAGTAATATTTTAATAATATCCTTTAAAATTGTGATTATTTTTATTACAATACCTTTATAAAAATCTTTATAAAATATTGTGCAGATTTTAAATTTATAATTTAAATTCTCACGCATTTAAAAGTATTATAAATTTTCGCATAAAATAATAATTTCAATAAAAATTTACTATCACTTGCAAATAAATTTTTTACTACATTAATAATTACTTCACCTAATCTTTTTTATATTGCCCATTTGGTTTTTTCTCTTCGTCTTCTTATGTTGTTTTTTTCTTTCATTATTATTAATTCGTTATTCAGATAGCTATAATAAAACAGTAATCTTGTTACTTCATATATTCACCTTCCTACTTTACTTTATTTTTAACAAAGTTGAGATCTTTATATTAACATTCATCTTTCAATCCAATCTTTTTTAACTTCACGTCCATCTTGATTATCAGAAAAAAGTGAGTCATTTCTTGTATTCTCTTAATCTAAACACAAAAAAATATACTTCATTCTGTTTTGACATCATTTAAAGTATATATAACCAGAGAAAGAAGAATATACAAATATTATATTATATCTGAAGGTGTTCAATTCGAAATTTACACTTCATTACATGAATATGCAGATAACATTATTAGAGTGAGTAAAATATTATATGAATCATTTGATATAGAGGCGAAGGCTATTCAAACTTATAATTTTTACATAATTAGAAAGAGAAAGGAAAGCTCATCATCAAATGAGGAAGATACATCTTTGATTGTTATTGGATCAACATCAGATACAGAAGTTATAGTCAAAAAAATATTTCGAACAATTTTACTATTAGTCAATTATCAATTACTCTTCTTGTTTAGTACTTATTGGTTTGTATTTTTTTAAAAAAATTAAATATTGATTAAAAATTAGTATTTATTGTTATAATTTTTCATTAAATATTTATTTTTTACCAAAAAGAATTTCATACATTTCAATCAATTTGCCAAATAAAATTTCATAACATCACCATTTCAATTGAAACCTAAAAAAAAAGTTAATATAGTGATGTAAAATTCAAAAAGACATAAGTAAAATCATTCTCAAACATTCTAGATGCATCAAAATACAACATTTTAATTTCTTACTATCATAAAAAAATGACCATTTTATAATAACTTCATATCTCATAAAAAGTATTTGAGATATTAATTACCCTAATGCTTCGAGTAGCCTCCTTCCTTATTTTAATCACTTCCATCAAAATCTCATACGTATTCATCAGTAGATACTCTTGTAGCATGATAAATTTCATTTCATCTTCTCTATAATCTTTGATCAGCCTTTTCATGAGGAGCTTCATTTCATTCTTCAATTCAATCAACTGGCTCCTAATTATTGTATATTTTCTCCAATGTGATAAGGGATGCAAACATTATCCACCTACCATCATTTTTCTTCTAAGGATTTGACGCAATTTCAGACAAAATTGCTTGTAGAAATGTGGATAGAGGAAGTAAGAAATATTGTAATTTTTGATAGCTATCTATGTTGTTCTATATGCATGAGCAACTTTATATAGAGAAGTTTAAATTGTGGCATGAGACAATATTTTCTCAATGGCTTTATGATTTGGACAGCTCAATAAAATTATTTGCTGAATTTCAATAATAATAAGTGGTATTAAAAACTTTTTTGAAGTTCCAATATGAGTAGCATACTATTTCTATAGAGAATGTAATGCATAGTATTAAATGGCTCAATGATGTTGATTTAAGACTTAACTTGAGCATATCATATATCATATAGTTTTGAGTTGTTAAATTACCAAATTTTTATTTTTATAATACAAATTTGATCTAAGTTGATATTTATATGTTATGTGCATTAAATTTTTATCTTATATTATTCAAACTTATTACCTTTCATTATAAAAATTACTTATTTAAGAAATTATGTAATTTTATTTTTATATTTAACTACAAATACATACTATTTACATTATTTGCATTTTTATTTTAAGTGATCAATATACTTTATACATGAAGTTAAGTATGAAAAAAAAATTGATTGATATAAATATTTTTTTTATTGTAAAGTAATTGATAAATATCAATTGCTTAATCAACAATATAAAATCCATAATAACATTTCTAAACAAAAATTAATAAAACATATATCTAAAATATAAAATTCATAATACCATCTCTAAACAAAAACTAATGAAACATATGAGAGAGAACATAATTATGAAAATTATATATCATTGGATTATGACTAGAAAGACTAAATATTCAAGGTTGATAACGCTTAAGAAAAATCAAATGGTCATCTTTGCTTTCGAATAATTGCATAGAACTGAGATGTATAGGTTTCTTTGCAGTGACTATAAACTTAACTACATCTCTTTTGTCAACATATGGGCATTAACAAACTCAAACCATTCACCCTCAATTCTTCCTTTGTACATAACTCTTTTGGCATTCAGTCTGGGTAGAAATTCATATATTTAAAAAGTTCGCTTCCTTTTGTTATAAAAAATTGCTATCTTTTTTTTTTTTTTTTATCTCTAACATGATTTCTTAAAAATTATATTGGAATGTTTTGCTGCATGAAATAAATGAATATAAACTAGAGATCAACTAGAAATAATAGTAAGATAATATCAATAATACGAATGAACAACTACTTACCACTTTATACTTGAAATCACATTTATTCAGTTAATAAAAAAACTTTAGGTCATCTAGCTTAGATTGAATTTATCCCAAATTTACTAAAAATAACAAAAGAAATGCAGTTAAGAGCATGACTACATTAGAAAATAATAAATATAAAAAAATAATTTTACATATCATAATAGTAATATATTAACTCTGTAATATACACTATAAAATAATCGATGATATCATAAAAAATACATGTAATTTAATAGTTGAAATAAACTTAACTATTAAGATTCTCGTCCTCATTTCCGTTTGAGTTGTCATATCACATATTAAAAGATTATATACAAAATATTGAAGATGTATAATACAAAAATAACATGTAATAAGTGCCTCAGGAAATATTGAAAAAAAAAATTGAACTTGGAAAAAGTTAATTTCTATATGCATATCAATTTTCAAATTTTTTAGAATAACCCTATGCAAGAAGACCATGTCTCTAGTATTCATTATGTATGTAGAAAGAAGAGAATGTAAGAATGCAAAAATAGAAGTATAGAAGGTGTAAGCAAAAGTGATATCAGTTAATATGCAGAGATTATGGAAGTGGAATCGGTTATATCAATAGACAACGAATGTTCACGTCTTCCAAATAGCAAAAGGCTTCTATAGTTGGCTACAAAAATAATGGAAAACGTGGTTTCAATTGAACAATGGTTAAATACTTAATACTATCCGAAAACGTAAATATAATCCTTATGAGGTGTTACAATACAGTTAGTTGCATACTCATACCATACAAGGGACTTTCAATTTTTACCATTTTGATGGGTGTTGAATCCGTCAATTGAAATTTACTTTTCTTTTCTTGATTAATAAGAACTCGTAGATAGGATAAGTGAGTATCGATCCCACAGACCTTAACTTTGTTTAATTTAGATGACTAGTTGAAATAGAAAAGTAGTTTAATACAAAAAGTGAAAAGAAGAGAGTTTTTGATGAAATTGGTTTTTTGCCTTGGACAAGCTAAAAATACTAAAAAAGAAAAATAAACAATGCAATTAAATTTGAGAAACAAATAATTAATTAAAAATTTAATTGGAGGTAGTCAAATTGAGGTGTTTTACAGTTGATCATCGATTAGAAAAATAATTCATTTTATTATCTATTGTTTGGTTATAGTGGTCAAACACGCGAATCCCACCAATTCTTCCTTATGATTAAATTAATCAGCTTCGCACTTAAATTAATTCCTAATTAACTAATAACTCCAACACACGTGTAGATTTAATTAGTCAATTACTTTAAGAGAGAAGAACCCAAATTTGATCAATAAAAACACGTGTTTTATTTAAATCAAATCTACTAATTCCTTAATATAAACTAATATGTTAATTGCTACTTATTATTAACCTAATTAAATAATTATAGATTTAATCGGATTAATTAGCAATATGTTGTCTTCCTAAGAGATTCAATGGATCCCTTAAATGCTTAAGAAAACAACAATGGAGGTAGTGTTTATCGAATTCAAAAATTAATAGAAAATAGAAATAAGATAAAAAGAATTGAAGCACATAACCTCACAACTTGAATAAAATTTCAATTTAAATTAACTTTCAACTGAAAAGAGTTGTTTAGCCTCTAAGGGGCATAATAAAATTGCAAAACTAAAGAAAAGAAGAAGAAAAGAAGAAAAAAAAGGTAGAGAAGAAGAGAGGGGAGGGGGCAAGAGAGGAGAGGAGAGGAGAGAGAGAAGAAAAATATATTATCCTAGGTTTAATTCTAGGAGCCTTTATATAAGCACAAAAAGATAAAATTTAATAATTTAAAATAAACTCTACTACTCCTATCTTATCACTATCCTAATCTGATTATATTTAATCTAACTTGAAGCTTATCTTATCTTTGCTTACGTGGCAAAATCTGATGAGGTGGCACTTTCTGAAACTTTTCATCGCCTTGGGCTACAGGTTTGACCAAGGTTATAACCTTCTGGTCCAAGAATTCTTTAATTCAGCCTCTTTTCGTTCATTTTCTCAACTTATAGATTGATATTTAGTTAATTAATTATTATTTGATATGATGTAGATTTATCAGATGTAATATAGGGCAGTAAAGATGAGAAGAATACGGGTTATTTTGTTGATATTGTAGAGCTCAAGCAGATTTAGGTTATCAATTTCAAATAAAATGGAAGTCTAAGCTAGGACTTTTTTATTTTCTGACTTTTTAGTTGTATTAGATTGTATTGGTAAGCTTATTAACTTAGTTTATCTTCTATCTTATTGCCTCCTTACAAAAAATAAATAACAAGGATCCTTTGTCTTTAAAAATATCATTTTATAGTAGTGTTGTTGCTATTCCTGTATTTATTCACTAAGGTGTTGCTTCCTTAATATGATATTGCCATGGCTCCTTTACTTCAGAGTCAGTAAAAATTTATCATTTGTTGGTTGTACTATCATATGGAACTTACAATTATAAGATATTCTTTCAAACTAATCTAAAAAAACAAAGGATTAAGGCCAAGTAACCACAAGCAAGACAAGTAGTGATGCATCCAAAAAAAAACTAGACAAAAGAAATTCGAATGCTCCATTGCTAATGGCTCCATTTCTAATGGCTCCATTTCTAAGTCTTCTCAGTCCAAAGCACGAGCTTTAGACGTGGATTGTGGATGTGAATCTGAATTAGTATCTGATGCCTGTCAAAGATCTCTGTATATAAGTACCGCAATTATTGATTCTTATAATATAAGTCTCTAGTTAGGTGTTATCTCTTTTAAGTTAATATATTTTTCCTTTTATTTTTGTTTTTCTTTACTTATATGTATTTTTTTATTTTATTCTTGAATAATTAATTGTGTGCTTATAGTTTTGATTTTTATAGATTGCAGCACACAATATGCAAATTCAAGTGCGACTTTTGATTCAAGTTTTTTTACTTTACCTTGAATTTTCACAGTGAAAAAGAATTGCATAGCAATTAAGTTTGGCTTTATATTTATGGCGTATATTGTAAATTTTGATTTTGATATAGAACTCATTTTATTGCTATGCTTATTAATCGACAATGGTGTGATTGAGCAAAAGGACAGGTTCATGTATTTCCCTTCTCTAATTTCCTTCATTATCAAATTTATTCTATTATAATTCAGTATGAGTTTGATTTAATGTTATTCCACTAAAAACCATGATGCAGTTCTTTTAATAAGAGAGAGGGAAAAAGGAGCGTCAGGATCAATATTGCATAATCCAGTGATCACATGATGAACAATGGTCTGAGGAGGGCACATTGGATGTGTGTGATGATTTTGTACCTCTCTACTGTGAAAGCAATAAATGGATGGATTTCAGGAAATTATAATATGTCAGTGATGTTCTAATTTTAAATCGTCTGAAGAGCATTTTGATCATGTTTATAATATATAAACCTTTATTTTGTCTGTAAACAGTATATGTGGATTATACTTTATTTTTCCTTTTATAAAATGATATTATACTGTTGACTTGAATCTTATTAATCAATTATTGATTGAGTGTTATACCTTAAATTGTTAGCCCCATTTGAAATTTTATATTTTTTTAAACAATTTCATAATTTCAAATTTTAACATTCATATTTTACACTAAGGTTTGCTATACTTTCATATAGTAATAAGATTTTGATTGTGTGCTATAAGAATTTTCTAATGATTGAATTGCTATTTTGATGGTTTAGTTTGATTTATTGTTTTATGCTTTTTATGTGAAATTGCATTTCAAAATCAATTATATTGGTAATAAAATAATGAATTGACTCTCTCATTCAGGATATAGAAAAAAAAGTGATTGACCGCTGGATTTCTTCATCCCGGTCTAAGGCCAGGCCCATTAGGACAACCCATAATCTGAAGGCTTCTAAGTCTCCTCCAAGAGCCAGGTCCAGTCCGTTCAGCTTAAAGACCGGGCTCTAGTCAGATTCTTTAATCAGGCCGGCCCAGCTCTTTCGGTCCAATGAACAGATCCCCTCTGGGCCTAGTCTTAACCTTATCTTCCGGCTCAGCTCGGAACCAGGAAGAAGTTCAGCCCATTCGCCTTATGGGACCATCCGCATGCGTGCCTGGGGAGAATTAGGGGCCGTTATGTATGGGGCAGAGATCTGATTTCCTCGTACGTCTGTATCAACGTGGCAGGGACAGGTGGCCCAGTGATAGCCAATGTGTTATACGTCATAAGCCGACGGAGAAAACAGATAAAAGGGGAGATACTTCCCTCTAGGTCTAAACTTTTTCTAAGTTCACAAAACCTCTGTAAAACCCTATTTTTCTGGATCTCAGATCATAAAAAAAGTAATGAAAGTAATAGTAAAATATTTTTCAAATAAAAAATAAAATAATCGCAGTTAAAATTAGAATATATGAAAAATAAAATTTAAAAAATTATAAAAAAAATTGTTACTGATTTATAAAATAAATATATAAAAAAATAAATAAATAATAGCGGCAGCGTAGCGCAGGTAGGGCTGTAAATGAACCAAGCTATTCGTGAGCTACTCGAGACTCGACTCGATAAAAGCTCGACCGAGTTCGGCTCGTTTTTTAAACGAGCCGAGCTCGAGCTCAATTTTGAGGCTCGTCACCTAAACGAGCTGAGCTTGAGCTCAATAGTATTCGGCTCGTTAAGGTTCGCGAGCTGGCTCGTTTTTAGGCTCGCGAGCTGGCTCATTGAGCAGGCTCGCGAGCTGGCTCGTTGAGAAGGCTCGCGAGCTGACTTGTTAAATAGGCTCATGAGTAATATTGTTTAAATAAATTGGTCAACTAATTCGTTAAATAAATTTATAAACAAGTTCATATATTATTAAAAAAATAAAAATAATTATAAAATTATAAAATTTAAACTATTATAAATACTTGAAAATTATACTATTGAAAATTACAAATAATTAAGATTAATTATTATAATTAGTATTCTTTAAAATTAAATTATAAAAATCTTTTGTATATAATTATTATAATAAGATCCCATAAAATTAATGTATAATCACAAATAATTAATATTAATTATTATAATAAATATTCTTTAAAATTATAGTATTACGTGATAAATTGAGTTGTAAAAATTATATACATTTTAAAATTAAAGTATAATTATAAAAAAATTTTGTATATAATTAAGCATACGATATAAAAAATGATATAATTATTAAAGTATATTAATAATAATTAATTAAGTAAACAATGTATATAATCAAGTATTATTAATTAAAAGTTTTAACTAAGTATCAAAGCATTATTGGTTAAAAATAATAATTATCAATAAGAGTTTTCGATTTTTGACATTTCGTTTTCAAATTTCATCTTAACAAAATATTATTGATTAAAAGTTTTAACTTAAAAAAATCTAATCAGTCCTATATCAATACTATAAATAATTAAAAATCACATTTTTAAAAATTATAAATAATAATAAGTACTTTTTAATATTATTATTCAAGTAGTATTACCTGATAAATTGAATTGTAAAACTAGATACTTTTTAAAATTAAAGATTAAAGTATAATTATAAAAATCTTTTTTAAACTAATACTACTGTAAATATTTAATTAATCATTATTAATATATTTATATAATTATTACTAAAAAAATTATAATTTTAATTAAAATAATATAATTTTAAATGAAATACTCTAATTATATAAAAAGAATATTTTTACAATCCATTAATTAAATTATGTAATTAATTAATTATAAATAAATACATTTTCATCAAAATTGGATAGTTTTAATCAAAATTACGTAGTTTTGTGTAACTAATAATAACCTAACTAATCATATAACCTAATAATATTAGTTTTAACCAAAATTAATATTATTATTTAATCAATTCAAACTTCTGATGTTGCCGCACACCATCCCACCACTCACCTTCCACTCACCTTTTCGCATGCCAACACACCATCCCACCACTTACCTTTTCGCATGCCAACACCATCCCACCACTCACCTTCTACCGCATGCCAATCACAGCCTCACCTTCTGCCGCATGCCAATCACAGAGCCTTCTAAGACCCATCACATTGCTGGAGGATATTGTTGAATCCATAGCTCCACCGCCGATCGCCATCGCTGAGCCACATCCCGCCATTCCGTCGATCAGTTCTAATGTAAATATAATTTATTATCTTTATTGTTATAATTTGCATTTGATTTTTTTAATTTATGATCATTATTATTATTAGTATCTGATTTTTTAATTTTCTACAACTTTAATATAACATATTAATCGCAATAGAATAAAATTTTTTAATAAATAATCTCCATATTTTTACCCTGATAGGATATGAGCTTTTGTAACAATAAAATAAGCAGTGCATTCAACATATATGAAATTAGGTTAGCCTTACTATCAGAACAGATATGAAGTTAGTCTCAAGACCCTTTTTTTTTTTTATAAAAGATAGCAAATCCATTAGAAGAATGTTTTCTTAATGCCCTGTAGGAAAAGAGAGATTGAAATGCTCTATAACAACTTTTCCTAAAATTGGAAAATTTGGGTAGAGTTTGTTTCTTGTTTTGGTCGTGTGTTAATTATCCTAAACAAGACTCACAGGCATATTTTTTTTATATTATATATATTAAAGTATTTTATTTTCAAGATTCCTACTGTCCTTCTACTAACTTGTTTGTATACCATTTGGATAAAATTATTTCTATTAATTTGAATCATTTATATTTATTATATGTTCATTAATTATGAATACATGATTGATATGATACATTATTGTAAAATAGATTTGTGTATTTAATAAAATTAACATGTAGTTTTTTTTAACAGAATGTCAAACGTAAATTCGAACGAATTAAGTACTCCTATTGATCAAGTGCCTTCTGTTATTTTTCTTTCTACTCAAGATTCATCTACAAGTCCAGCCATGGATGATGCCACTACAAATGTTGATGAATCAAATCAAAATAAAGAAAAAGAAGATGAGGAAAGTCCATTTTGTCTGAAAAAAAGGAAGCGGACTTCAAAAGTGTGGACTGAGTTCAAGGAAATTTCACTTTCTGATGGAACAGTGAAGGCAGAATGTATTCATTGCAAGCACCAACTTGGAGTGTGCAAAACTGGTGCCACAACACACTTGCTTAGACATTTAAAGAGTTGCCTAAGAAGGAAGGTGAATTTGAAAGGGCAACAACAACTCAACATCACAACAACCATAGCTGAGACAGAAAGTGTGACTTCTGTGCAAAATTTTAAATATGACCATGCAAAAGTAAGAGAAGTCATTGCTCATATGATTCTTGTTCATGAGTTGTCATTCAGCTTTGTAGAGTATGAGGTTTTCAATTTGTTAATGAGAACCGCAACTCCATATTATCAGAAGGTTAGTCGTGCAACTGCAAGGAAAGATTGTTTTTCTGCGTATGAAATTGAGAAGAAGAAAGTGAAAGCATTACTGAAGGACACTGACAAGGTTAGTGTGACCACGGATTTATGGAAGTCTGGGCAGCACATTTCATACATGGTTGTTACTGCCCATTTTGTGGACTCTGAATGGAAGTTACAAAAACGTACTTTGAATTTTTGTGATGTCCCACCACCTCATACAGGTGTTGTTATATGTGATGTGCTACAAAAATGCTTAGTTGAATGGGGCATCGAAGATAAGGTATGGACTATTAGTGTTGATAATGCCAGTTATAATGATGTTGCTGTTAGGATGTTGAAGGATAATCTTGCTTACAAGAATAGTCTTGCACTTCATGGTAAATTATTTCATGTGAGATGTTGTGCACATATTTTGAATTTATTGGTACAAGATGGTTTGTCTGAGATTGCAGATATAATTAAAAATGTGCGTGAAAGTGTAAAACATCTTGTTGCTTCTGAGTCTCGCCGTTTAATTTTTAGTGAAATTGCAAAACAATTGAAATTACCTTCCAAGAAGCTTCTTTTAGATTGTGGCACAAGGTGGAATGCAACTTATTTCATGTTATCAGCTGCTTTGGAGTTTAAAGATGTCTTCCTTCGATATCAGCAAAGAGATTCAAGTTATACATATTTGCCTAGTGAGGATGATTGGCAAAAGGTTAAGGAAGTGTGTTCTTTTCTTGAAGAATTTAATGAAGTTACCAATGTTATTTCAGGTACTGAATATCCAACTTCAAATTTATTTCTTCATGAACTTCATTCAATAAAAAATTATTAGATGAAGCACATGAAAATGGGAATATTTATATGAAAGTCATGGTTGGTAAGATGAAATGTAAATTTGATAAGTATTGGGGTGATTGTAATTTGTTGATTTCTCTAGCAGCTATATTAGATCCAAGAAATAAGATGAAATTGATTGAATGGAGTTTTCCAGAAATATATTCTGAGTTTGATTCTGATGAGCATATTACAACTGTGATGGAGACATTGCGCATGCTTTATAATGAATATGTAGATGCTCATAAAACAAAAAGTATTGGATCAAAAATTAGTAGTGGTGAAACTCAAAAAGAAGGATCTAGTTGTATTATAAGTGGAAAAGGGAAAATCAGAGGAAGAGCACAATTTTATAGCTATATTAGGAATGTTGATTGTGTGATTGAGCAACCAAAGTCTGAATTAGATGTGTATTTGGAAGAAGGTGTTCATATTTGTCAAGATGATTCTAACTTTGATGCCTTAGAATGGTGGAAGATGAACAACATGAAATTTAGGATATTATCAAAGATGGCTCGTGATATACTATCAATTCCTATAACAACTGTTGCTTCAGAATCTGCTTTTAGTGCTGGAGGTAGAATTATTGATCCACATAGAGCATCATTGGGAGCAGAAACTGTTCAAGTTTTAACTTGTGGAGCTGATTGGTTGCGAGCATTTTATAGCATCAAGAGAAAAAAGAAGGTAAGTTTAATAACACATTATTATTTTTATTTTCAAATAATAATATGTAATTAACTTTTTTTATTCTTTTATTATTATTAAAGGATAAAGATGATATTCAAGAGGTCATACTACCTTAGTGGTTGGATCCTTAACATTCAACTTTGTTGTTATAATTATTTTTCAGGTACAAATTATTTTATTTTTTTATTTTTTTAATTTATAGTACTAATTAGATAATGACACATTTGTTTATGTTGCTAATAGAGTTTTTTTTTTTTTTTTTTTTTTGTGTTATTTGAAGGTTATATGGACGTTGAAGTTGAAATTCAAGTTAACTAGTTGAACAAGTATGAAGATAATTATGAAGATAATTAAATTATATTAGCTTGTTTCAACTGTTGGAAGTTGGAATCAACTTTATTCGTTTGATATTAAATTTTGTGTGTAATTTTATTATATTGTTGAATTTATATTTATTTGTGTTATTTTAGTTATAAATTGTGTTATGTAATTTTTTTATGCGCACTTTCTTTTTTTATATTATTTAAATTAATGATGATTAAAAACTGATTAAAGTGTAATTATTAATTCGAGCTCGAGCCTGAACTCGAGTTCAAACCGAACTTTTTAATTTCGAGCTCGATCTCGAGCTTTTTTAACGAATTTCTTAATCGAGCTTTTCGAGTTCGAGCTCGAGTTTTATTAACGAGCTTCTTAATCGAGCTTTTCGAGTTCGAACTCGAATTAGACTCGTTATTAAACTAAACGAGCCTTTCACGAGTCGAGCTCCAATCGAGCTCGATTATAATATTTAATTCTCGAGCCGAGCTCGAATCAAATATTAGAGCTCGAACTCGAGCTTTCAAACTTTTTTAATAAACGAGCTTGAGCTTTACAAACCTCGGCTCGGCTCGGCTCGATTACACCCCTAAGCGCAGGTCTCCATCTAGTTAAATTTAATTTTATTATCTATTTAATGAATTAAACTACTAATTGAACGTAAAGCGGGGATAGCTCAGTTGGGAGAGCGTCAGACTGAAGATCTGAAGGCCGCGTGTTCGATCCACGCTCACCGCATAATATGTAATTTCTCATGATAATGCTCACATCTGATATTTACGTTTCCAATTTGTTTAATTTTTTACGGCTCGCAGTGACAAGGCCGCCATGCCACGCTTGTCCGCTAAAAATGAATGAATGCATTATCTTCTTCATTTTCCAACTAATATTTTTTTAATAAATTAATTTAATACATTTAAAGAAAAAGTAATGGGTGTTTGTCTACAGAAATGAAGGAGCCATTATAAATACGTGTGAAAAAATACCTACTCACGGAGGAAAGGGAATATATAGATGAGAGAAATAAATTAGATTTAAGAATACATTGATCGCTAAATTAAAATTATATGTTAGAGTCTTATTTTTAGTTATAGTAGGTTTTGTTTCTCAATTATTTCTTGAGGAGAAATTGTTTAGGTTTTGATGGGTTTTATTGCTTTTGCGCGTCCAGTTACTCTTGCTAATTATGTTAGTGGTATTTATTTTTCTTTTTTATTTTCTCTACTTGAGGTTTTAAGTTATACGATGAGAATTTTTCTTTTTGAATCTATATTTACTTCAAGTCTCCATTTGTTATGATAGAGAGGGTATGATTTCATTGATATTAGTATTTTGGTACTGTATCATTATGTTCGGCGATTTCCATATTTTTCATGTGTTTGGCTTCCGTGAGGATGTATGGATGATTGTTTTTACTTTCAAAGGCTCTGCTTTATGTTGTTGCTTTCTCCTTTTTATTTTTTTTGGCTTAAGGTTTAATTTTAGTTATTGATTATTCTATTTTTGTGCTAATAGTTTGCGATAATGTTTTGATGGGTCTCTAAATTCGATGAATTGAATTTGTCATTAAGAATATATAAAAAAAAAAGTAATGAGAGTAATAGCAAAATACTTTTCAAATAAAAAATAAAATATCTGCATTTAAAATTAAAAAATATGAAAAATAAAATTTGAAAAATTAGAAATAAAATTGTTACTGATTTATAAAATAAACACAAAAAAAAAAAAGAAAAAAAAAAAGAAGTAATAGCTGCAGCGCAGGTCTCCATCTAGTTTTGATATAATGATGATTATGAGGACACAATTTAATTTTATTACTATTTAATTAATTAAACTACCAGCTTAATATCCAGCGGGGATAGCTCAGTTGGGAGAGCGTCAGACTGAAGATCTGAAGGTCGCGTGTTCGATCCACGCTCACCGCATAATATGTAATTTTTTATGATAATGATCATCTCTGTGTTATTTACAAAAAATGAAAGAAATATTTGTTTTATTTTTTACGGCTCGCAGTGACATGGCCGCCATACCACGCCGCTAAAATTGAATGAATGCATTATCTTCTTCATTTTCCAACCAATATTTTTTTAATAAATTAATTTAATATATTTTTAAAAAAAGTAATGGGTGTTTGTCTTTAGGAATCAAGGAGCTATTATAAATACGTGCGAAAAAATACCTACAAAGAGGAGGGAAGAGAATAGATGAGAGAAATAAATTAAATTTAAGAATGTATTGATTGTTAAGTTAAAATTATATGTTAGAGTCTATTTTTAGTTGAAAATTTTTTTTACATGCTTCTGTAGTAGGTTTTGTTTCTCAATTCTTTCTTAAAGAGAAATTGTTTAAGTTTTGATAGATTTTGTTACTTCTAGGAATCTATATTTGCTTGGAGTCTCCATGTATTATGCCAGAGAGGATATGGTTTCACTGATATTAATATATTAGTACCGTGTCGTTATATTCAACGATTTTTATTTCTATACGTATTTGGCTGAGATATGCAACATCCTCTCTTCTATAAAAATGTATGGATGGTTGTTTCTATTTTCAAAGGCTCTGCTTTATGTTGTTGTTTTCTCATTTCTCTATTTTTTTTTATGAATTTAAAGTTTATTTTTAATTATCGATTGTTCTATCTTTGTGCTAATAGTTTGCGGTGACATTTTGATGGGTCTCTGAATTCGATGAAAATTTTAATATTGGATTCGATGTTGTTCATTTAATGTTTTATTTTTATTTTTATTTATTTGTGATGATATTTGTTGTGACGGTGCCTAAATGGATCTATAAATTTAAGGTAATCAACGGTTTTTATTTATTTGATTCTCTTTTAATTTTTTTATGTAATTTAGTTTATTTTAATTACTAATTATAATTTTTATTTACTTGGATTTAATTTATTCAAATTTTTTAATTTAATTTTCCTTTCATTAATTTGTTATTTTTGAAATAGCCTCATTTGAATAAACCCATATTTACTTGGCATTTAGCTGATATTGAGGATGAAAATTTTAATTTGGAATTAAAGAATTCAAAATTTTTTAACTGAGAAATTTTCATTATATATAAAAATAAAATTATAAATAATTTTTTAAAAATTCATTTAGATTCTTTTCTTACAAAATCATTCATGTCAAATGATGTAATAAATTTTTTCTTGTTTTTTCTCTTTTCTCTCCCGAGTCCTCCCAATTCTTTGTCTTCTCACGTTCTCTCACGTTCTTTATATCTCTTTCTTCCCATCTCCATATCTTCTTCCCTATTTGAATCCAAGCGTAGCCTTCATCATTCATGAATTGGTTTTTGTCTCTCATTCATCAATTTAAAATTACCAACAAAAAAGGAAAAGAAAAAAAAATGGAACACAGAACAATTTTCCATCTTTAATTTCTTGCTTAGCCAATTGACTAAATATTTACTTCATTTTGCATTTTAATTCAAATTTTAAATTTTAGATAATTGATTCAATATTTATTTTTAGGTATAATTTTGATTAACTTTTAAATTTAAAATTAAATATAAACAACCTAATTATTAAATATAGCGTGTACAAAAATTTTATTTTATAGCAATAACTGCGGAATTTTATAGTAAAAATGTTATTTAATCCAAGACAGTGTTTATTATAAAGTTTTCATAAATTATTATTGCAAAATAAAATATATTTAGAGTTGAAGCTGTGGACTGCAATAATTAGAATCAATCAATATATTATATCAATCAAAATTTATATATAATATTGATTAATATAATATATTGATTGGAATATTACATTGGAGATATTTTTTTAAAGCCCTCAATTTATTTAAATATCTAAATGAAAGTGGAAGAATCTTTGATAAAGTTTTATCAAAATTTATATATAATATTGATTAAATTTATCAGTTTTTTTTAGTTATATATGAATTAATATTAATTTTATATATGAAATTAGTTTATATTTAAAAAATAATAAAATATTACATTTGGTATGTCAATCTAAATTTTTATATTATACATATAAATAATTTTTATTTTTTTAATAAATTATCAATAAATATAATTAAATTGTATTTACTTATTATAATTTTTAAATAAATTTATTCTTTTGATATATAAAAACTCATTGATTATTTAGTTTTGAAAAATATATAAAATTTTTGTAAAATTTTAAAAAATTAGTTAGTTTTAATTTTTAAATGTTTTATTATTTAGTTGTTATGATATAGAAAAACTCATCATTCAATTTTATAAAAATATCTACTAAATATTATTTCTATATTAAGAATATTTTTTATTTTTTAATAATATTTAATAATTAAAACTAACCGAAACCAATTAGTAAATTTTTTAAAATATCAGAGATATTTTAATATAATTTTTAAAATTAGGGATCTAATTAATAAATTTTTCTATAATATAAGAACCAAACTATAAATTTTTATAATTCGTATAAATTAATAAGTAATTATTCCGTCTGTCTCATAATTTTTATTCACTTTAATTTTTTACACAATTAAAAAAAAATTATTAACTTTTCAATAATAACCTTTTTAAAATATTAAATTTTATTAAATATTAAGAATTATTTTGATAATTAATTAGAAAATATTTTTAAAATAATATAAAATTAAATAAAATTATAATAATTAATTTATATGTTAAGTGTACATAAAAAAATGAATAATTTAAAAAAAAGGTCAACAAGAATTATGGAATGCTGAGCTACAAATATGTCTTCTATATATTCAGCCTTAATGTAATCCTGAAACTCGTCATGACCTTTCTATTTTTGTTTTTTCTCTATTCTACATTGAAGCCAGTTGGTCATATAAAAGCCCAATCCTCTCTCCTTTCACGTTCGCTACATCTCTTATCTCGTAATCAGTTTTCTACTACCCTTAAAATATGAAGCACAAAAAGGACAAGCTTTTTCTCTTCTAACTGCTCACGTATTGACAATCTATCATTTTGATGAGAATATATAAATTACCAAAACAGATTCATGCATTTCACCGCAAAAATGGCTACTGTTTCTGCAATCTCTTCATTGCTGCTCCTGATTTTCCCAGCCTTCACAGCTTCAAAATCCATAGCAGAATCCACTGTTCAATCTAAACGACTGGTTGCCAAATTGATTCACAGGGATTCTGTTCTTTCTCCATATTACAACTCCAATGAAACAGTTGTTGAGCAACTACAACGATCTATGAAAGCCTCAGCTGCCCGGCTCGCCTACTTGTATGCACAGATTGAAAGAGACATTGTTTACGTGAATGATCACTTTCTGCTCAGTCTTCTTCCCAGTGCCTATGAACCCTTGTTCTTGGTAAGCTTTTCCATGGGCCAACCTCCTATTCCTCAACTGACAATAATGGACACAGGAAGCAGTCTTTTATGGGTACAATGTGCCCCTTGTAAGCGTTGTTCCCAGCAAACTGGTCCGTTGCTAGACCCCAAAAAATCATCAACATACGCTAGCCTATCATGTAACCACCACTTGTGCCACCGTGCCCCGGGTGGCGACTGCAACTGGTTGAATCAATGTGTCTACAAACAAAGTTATGTAAATGGTAAAAAATCAATAGGAGTTCTTGCTACTGAACAACTTGTTTTTCAGAATTCTGATGGAAGCATAAACGCTCTGCCTGATGTCGTGTTTGGTTGCAGCCATGAGAATGGGAACTACAAAGACAGACGTTTCACTGGCGTCTTTGGACTAGGAAATGGAACCACATCTCTTGTTAGCCAAATGGGTTCTAAATTCTCTTATTGTATTGGCAATATTGCTGATCCTAACTATAGATATAACCATTTGATTTTAGGCGATGGAGCAAATATCGAAGGCTATTCAACACCTTTAGAAGTAGTGGAGGGCCATTACTATATCACTCTGGAAGGCATTAGCGTTGGGGAGAAACGACTTGTCGTAGATTCTAATTCATTTAGGAGGGAAGAGAAGAGGAAACGAGTAATAATTGATTCTGGAACTGCACTAACTTTTCTAGCAGAAGATTTGTACAGAGCACTTGAGAATGAAATTGGCAGTCTGTTAGATACAGTTCTGAAACCATTCTGGAGAGAGTCGTTTCTCTGTTACAAGGGGAGTGTGAGCCAAGACCTTTATGGGTTTCCAACGGTGACGTTTCACTTTGCTGAGGAAGCAGATCTTGTGCTGGACAGTGAAAGCTTGTTCTACCAAGCCACTGCAGATGTGCTTTGCATGGCTGTGAGGAAAGCCAGTGGCTATGGGAAAGATTTGT
Organism: Manihot esculenta; assembly: GCF_001659605.2. Taxonomy (NCBI): domain Eukaryota; kingdom Viridiplantae; phylum Streptophyta; class Magnoliopsida; order Malpighiales; family Euphorbiaceae; genus Manihot; species Manihot esculenta. The sequence continues at coordinate 8,773,903 of NC_035166.2, forward strand.
CAGTGATTGGGTTAATGGCTCAGCAGTATTACAATATGGCTTATGATCTTAGCCAGTATAAGTTGTTCTTCCAGAGGATTGATTGTGAACTCCTTGTTGATTGAACTGGGAAAAATATTAACACCGGAACTCTTTCTGCTAAACATTTAATGCATTTTTATACTTGTTAAAACCAAAAAACACTCCACAAAAGTTTTATGAAATAATTTATAAAATTTACTGTACTAATAATGATATTTAAATGGAGTGTCTTTAAATTTTTTAAATCAACAGAGAATAATTAAAACAAAATTTTAATTAAGTTGAAATAATTAAGGATTTGAGGTTGTATTTTGTTAACAAAACATATATCCTTGTCTAAATTTTATAATTAAATTATTACATACTTTGTATTCCATTAATTACCCTTTTTTAACAAAATAAAATTTGTGAAGCTTAATTATTTCAGATAGGAATTGGGTTAAGGAGATTTCAATAATTTAACCTATAATTAGCAAGAAATTGAACGGAAGTGCCATGCATTTTCTTGACATGACAAAACTTGAGATATCATTACTAGGAAAAAGGAAAATAAACGAGAACAATTATCGATGAGAAATATTTTGTTGGTAGTTTTCAATAGCTTGTTGGTATTTAAAAATTAATCAAAAATTAAACTGTAAAATTTTTTATTTTTTTTTTCGGGAAATTTGATTAACTAATTAAAGACTAATGGAATGCTGCCAACCCTGTCTAACCTCACGAGTTTGTTTATTGATCAAGAGATTTATTATCCTGTCTTTTCAAAACGCGTTTACTGGAATCTCTTAGACATAAATTTATAAGGCCCTTTCCCTTTTAACATCTTTTCGATGTAGGATATCTTTGATTCACCTATATGGGATTTCTTCCCTCGTAAGAGGGCACACCGTACTCACGAGATTTAGAATAATATTAATAATAAATGTGTTAAATACACTGATAAACTTCATTGTAACAGCCCGGAAATCCGGACCGCTACCGACGCTAGGATCCAGATCGGCATAAGGCCGCCGGGAACCGTAGCAAGCCTGACATAACCTATAATCCTGTTTAATCCCATACATGATCAACAATACTCATAAACCTGTAAACATTCTCATATAACAACCAAGCTCAACCTGTACATAAACATAAACATCACATAAACCTCCACTGGAGCCCTCATCAAATGCTCCAATGGGGTATCTCACCATACATAAGCTTGGTTGAAATATAACCTCATATCTCATATCATAAAGACCATGTACATACAAGTGGGATTAACAATCTGTATTGGTCAAGCACAACTCTATCCTCAATATTCAAATTACATAACATAACTTAAAATACTTTTACATTACATCATAATACAATTGTCATGTCCACAATCTAACTATTACATAAACATAGCTTCCATACTCTGGCTAACCTCCTGATCTACCCTGTACCTGCACATCTGGGGTTAGGGGAGAGGGGTGAGCTATAAAGCCCAGTGAGCAGAATAGAGAAAACATATATTAAAATATTTCATGCTTCCATGAAATGCAACACATCACAAACATATCACATAAGGATGGTATTGTCACCTATAGTCCTCAATATAGTCCAATCGTGCCAGGGGCGTAGAATGGGCCTCACTGGTCTTTCTCTTACATACATAACATAACATAACATTCCAATATGCCAGGGGCGTAGAATGGGCCTCACTGGTAATCCATACCGTATCCTCATCATATCATACCATAGGAGGACAAGAGGATCATCCAATAGCCAATCCGCATCCACATCATATTATGCAGTGCAACATATTCGTGAATACTAATGCAAACAACCTAATATCACATGGCATTCATGATGCATGAACATGCTCAAAAACTTATACTTCTTTAATTTAAAACTTAAGAGTTTATTCTACTCACCTCTGGCTGAAGCTCTACAGACTCTGAAGCAGCTATCTCACTGCTGGGGCCCTCGGTTCCTCGGGTCCGAACCTACACAGGTGGACTCAAATGAGGGACCTAACATTATGAACATAACTCTAATCTACTCCCCAAAAACCCCCTAAAACATCATGAAATAATCATGGAAACACATGCATGAAATGGCTGGACAGGGCACTTTCGGCGGCAGGTTCGGCGGCCGAAAGTCCCTCCAGAGCCGAAAGTCAGGCACTTTCGGCGGCACCTTCGGCGGCCGAAAGTCCCAGACAGAGACGAAAGTCTCTTTTCGGGGGCAACTTCGGCAGCCGAAAGCTGCCTCCACAAGGGGGGTTCGGCGGCCGAAACTCCCTTCGGCTGCCGAACCTGGTTTCTGCCAAACGGGCAGAAACTTGGTTCACATGAACCTCTTGCCTCCCAAAACCTCAAATCATGCATAAACTTGTTCTAAAACATGCATACACATCATACATCACACCTAGGGGTCTCAAACTATCATATACCCCATCTACAACATTTCAAACAACACATAAACAAGCTACATTGCTCATCAAAGCATCAAAACCCATAAACTCATCAATAAGTCTAAACATGCATCTCTACCCATAGATCTTGCATAAAACTTATTTAAAACACATAAGGAGCTTAAGATCGGCTCTTACCTCTTGAAGATCGAGAGGGAGACGACCTAAACTTGGAGATCCACGAAAATGAGCTCCTGAGTTCCCAAAGCTCCAAAACTTGGTTTGAATGCTCAAAACTTGCAATGTGAGTTTAAAACTCAAGAAAAATGGAAGAGATTTGGAGGAAGAACACAAGAATTGCAAAGGGAAGGTCGGAAGCTCACTATGGCCGAAAATGGGAGAAAACTCGCCCATTTCGGCTAAGTGCCCCTTTTATAGGTGGCTGGCCAGGCCACGTTCGGGGGCCGAATGTGCCTCCGCATCCATGCAATGTTCGGCGGCCGAACTTGACTTTCGGCGGCGGAACCTGGGTTTTCCTCCTATGACTTTTCATGCAAAAACTCATTTAATTTCATACTTAAAATTATAAAACACATTAAAACATTTTTATAAAACATGATTCTACCCTTCTAGAGATCTCCGACATTCGAGATTCCACCGGACGATAGGAATTCCGATACCGGAGTCTAGCCGGGTATTACATTCTCCCCCCCTTAAGAACATTCGTCCCCGAATGTTCCTCAACTAGCACAAGCATACATACAACATAACACACAAGCACATAGAGATCTAACCTTAAAAGAGATGAGGGTACTGCTGGAGCATAGACTCCCGTGTCTCCCAAGTGCATTCTTCCATATTGTGGTGGTTCCAAAGGACTTTCACCATTGGGATTTCCTTGTTTCTCAACTTTCTGATCTGGGTGTCTAGGATCCGTACTGGCTGTTCAACATAGGTGAGATCCTCTTGGATCTCCACATCAGGCTCACTAAGAACCTTGCTCGGATCTGACACAAACTTCCTCAACATGGAAACATGGAAAATCGGATGGATTCTTTCCATTGAAGCAGGCAAGTCCAGCTTGTACGACACATTCCCAATCCTTTGCAGGACTTCAAAGGGTCCGATGTACCGTGGAGCCAGCTTACCTTTCTTCCCGAACCGAACCACTCCTTTCATAGGAGACACCTTGAGCAATACCAGATCTCCCTCCTGAAACTCTACCTGTCTCCTGCGAATGTCTGCATAACTCTTCTGCCTACTCATAGCAGTCTTGATCCTTTCTTTGATAATGGGTACCACCCGGCTGGTGATCTCAACAAGCTCAGGCCCTGCTAAGGACCTCTCTCCAACTTCTTCCCAACAGACGGGTGATCTGCACTTCCTCCCATACAAAGCTTCATATGGAGCCATCCCTATGCTAGCATGATGACTGTTATTGTAGGCAAACTCCACCAAGGGTAAATGCTGCCTCCAAGAACCGCCAAAATCTAGCACACACATTCTGAGCATATCTTCTATAGTCTGGATGGTCCTCTCTGACTGTCCATCAGTCTGGGGATGGAAGGCAGTACTGAAATCCAACCTGGTACCCATGGCATTCTGCAGACTTCGCCAAAACCTGGAGGTGAACTGGGGCCCTCTATCAGACACTATTGAAACAGGAACCCCATGCAACCTGACCACTTCATCCACATAGATCTGCGCTAACTTATCCACATAGTAGTTGCTCCTAACAGGGATGAAGTGAGCAGATTTAGTGAGTCTGTCCACAATCACCCATATGGAGTCTAATCTGTTGGACGCCGCCGGTAGCCCCACTACGAAATCCATAGCTATATTTTCCCATTTCCATTCTGGAATAGGTAGCGGGTTAAGCATTCCAGCCGGCTTCTGATGTTCCAGCTTCACCCTCTGACATACCTCGCAGGCTGACACAAACTGTGCCACTTCCCTCTTCATAGCTGGCCACCAATATACTCTTTTCAGATCCTGATACATTTTGGTGGCTCCAGGGTGAACACTGTACCTTGCATTATGAGCTTCTCTCATAATGTCTCCTCTCAATCCCACGTCATCTGGTACACATAGTCTGTTCCCATAGCGGAGGATCCCCTTATCATCAAACCTAAACTCTTCATTCTTGCCTGACTGAACAGTCCTGGCAATCTTCACTAACTCTGGGTCCTCATGCTGTTTCTGAGCCCCCTGCTCCAGAAACACGGGTGTCACTCTCATCTGTGCAATCAAAGCACCTGTACCAGACAACTCTAACTGTAGACCTTCATTCATGAGCTTGTAAAACTCCTTCACCACTGGTCTCCTCTCTGTCGCGATGTGGGATAAACTGCCAAGTGATTTCCGACTCAAGGCGTCCGCTACTACATTAGCCTTACCCGGATGGTATTGGATCTTGCAATCATAGTCACTGAGCAGTTCTACCCATCTTCTCTGTCTCAAATTCAAATCTCTCTGACTCAAGATGTGCTGCAGGCTCTTATGATCTGTGAAGATCTCACATTTTACCCCATAGAGGTAATGCCTCCACATCTTGAGTGCAAAGATGACTGCTGCCATCTCAAGATCGTGTGTGGGGTAATTCAACTCATGCCTCTTCAGTTGTCTAGAGGCGTAAGCGATCACCCTGCCATTCTGCATCAACACACAACCCAAGCCTACTCTGGATGCATCACAGAACACTGTGAAGTCCTCATTACTAGTCGACAGAGCTAACACTGGTGCTGAAGTTAACCTCTTCTTGAGCTCCTCAAAACTTTCTTCACACTGATCGGTCCATACGAACCTCTGGTTCTTTCTGGTCAATCTGGTTAGAGGAGCTGCAATCTTTGAGAAGTCCTGAACGAACCTCCTGTAATAACCAGCCAAACCCAAGAAACTTCTGATCTCTGTCACTGAGGTGGGTCTAGGCCAGTTAGTCACAGCCTCTATCTTCTTGGGGTCTACTTCAATTCCGTTCTCTGACACTACATGCCCCAAGAACGAGATGCTCCTCAACCAGAACTCACACTTGGAGAACTTGGCATACAAGCCATGTTCCCTCAAGGTCTGCAGAACTATCCTCAGATGATGGGCATGCTCCTCTGCATTCCTGTAATACACTAGGATATCATCTATGAAGACAATAACGAAGTGATCCAGATACTGTCTGAAAACCCTGTTCATGAGATCCATGAATGCTGCAGGGGCGTTTGTCATCCCGAACGGCATCACAAGGAACTCATAGTGCCCATATCTGGTCCTGAAAGCTGTCTTTGGCACATCCTCTTCCCTGATCCTCAGCTGATGATACCCAGATCTCAGATCTATTTTGGAGAAACAACCCGCTCCTGCTAGCTGGTCGAATAGATCGTCGATCCTTGGCAATGGGTATTTATTCTTGGTAGTGACTTTGTTCAACTGCCTATAGTCGATACAAAGTCTAAGGGATCCATCCTTCTTTCTTACAAACAGCACTGGAGCACCCCAGGGTGAGGTACTCGGTCGGATGAAGCCCTTGTCTACCAACTCTTGCAACTGTTCTTTCAATTCCTTTAACTCGGCTGGGGCCATCCTGTAGGGAGGGATAGAGATCGGTCTAGTTCCAGGCATCAATTCAATCTCGAACTCTATCTCCCTAACAGGTGGTAAACCTTGCAACTCGTCTGGGAACACATCTAAAAACTCATTGACCACTGGCACTGCGGCGGGCTCTCTAATCTGACTGTCTAGCTCTCTCACGTGAGCCAAATACCCCTGACATCCCCTCCTAAGCAACCTACGAGCCTGAAGAGATGAGATCAAACCTCTAGGTGTACCCCTCCTGTCTCCTCTGAAGACAACCTCTGATCCATCCTGACCTCTGAACCTGACTACCTTGTCCCTGCAGTCCAAGGTAGCACCATGGGTAGATAACCAGTCCATCCCTAGAATGACGTCAAAATCTGTCAACTCTAGAACCACAAGGTCGGCGGACATGCATCTCCCCTCAACAAAAACTGGACTACACTGACAGACTGACTCTGCCACTGATGGATCACACTTGGGTCCACTGACCCAGAGAGGACACTCTAACCCAGAGACCATTAATCCCAACCTCTCTACGGCCCTCGGAGCAATAAAAGAATGAGATGCACCAGGGTCCATTAATGCATACACATCAGAACACCCAATGACTAAATTACCTGCCACCACGGTGTTAGATGCATCTGCCTCCTGCTGTGTCATGGTGAAGATCCTTGCTGGAGCTGACGGACCCTCACCTCTGAACCCTGCTGAAGAAGAGGCTGACCCTCTCCCTCTGCCTCTGCCACTGGCCTGTGTCATGGCTGGAGCTACTGGCTGTGCTACGCTACCAGAAGCTGTCTGCTGAGACTGTGTCACAAAAGCTGCTCTAGGACACTCTCGTGCCATGTGTCCCTCCTGCCCACATCTGAAGCAGGCTGACGTCCCAACCAGACATACTCCTCTGTGCGGTCTCCCACATTTCTTGCACACTGCATTCTCTGCACCTGAGCTCGAGCCACTTCCTAATCCCAGACCTGACTTGATCTTGTTCCAGAACTTATTCTTCTTAAACTTCTTGGTGGTACTACCCCACCTCTTACTACCTGAGCTTAAGGAAGAAGGATCCACTTTTCCCCTACCTGGGGTTTTGGAACCAGAAGGCTGTGCTGCTGACTGTTTGACTTTTCCCTCGATAATAGCACTAGCCTCCATCCTCCTAGCCATATCCACTATGGCATGAAAACTCTCTCTATCTGCTGACTGTATCAAGGAGGAATACCTGGAATGAAGCTTCATGATATACCTCCTTGACTTCTTCTGATCTGTATCAAGGTTCTGCCCAGCAAATGGCAGCAACTCCATAAATCTGTCAGTATATTCATCTATACTCATGTCATCAGTTTGCCTCAACTGCTCAAATTCTATCATCTTCAATTCCCTTGAACTATCAGGGAAAGCCCACCCTGCAAATTCATTAGCAAACTCCTCCCATGATAGACTATCCACCCTCAGTTTCACATAGCTCTTGAACCACTCACGGGCCTTCTTGCATTTTAGTGTGAACCCAGCCATCTGAATGGCTCTACTGTCATCCGCTCCTATCTCATCTGTTATCGCCTTGACCCTCTCAAGGTACACAAACGGGTCATCACCGGTTTCAAACTGGGGAGCACCCAACTTCATATAATCGGTCATTCTGACCTTGCTCCCTCCAGATGAGCTAGGTTGAGGTATTTGGGTTCCTGGGACAGTAGGTGCTGCTGGTGGTGGAGGAGGTGCAACATTTTCTGTAGTAGGGTTTGCTGGATTTGGATGGTAGGGTGGTGGTGGATACATAGGATACTGTGGGTATGGTGGGTAATATGGTGGGTATGGCATCTGTGTGGGGTAGGGGCTAAAACTAGGGTAATCCGATGTACCTCCCATCGAATACCCGGGATTCTGTGAGAAAGGTGGGTAATGAGGTGGCTGAACAAAACCCGAGGCCTGAGTGCCTCATTGGGACTCTCCCATACCTTCCTCTGACATACTCATCCCCAAACTGCCATCCCTCCTCTGGTCCACATCCATGTCATCTCCCACATCTTCTGACATTCCTCCCTGAACTGTTCCTCGTACTGACCTGCTTCTACCCAGATCCAGAGACCTTTTAGGGTCTCTCACTGCTCTTTCTCTGTTAGACCTGCTAGACATTGCCCTAGGCAATGCTGGAGGACGGGCGCTCATGCCCTCATCCTCAGGTGGCACTCCAGTCAATCTTGCAGATCGACGAGTTCCTCTCATCCTATTTTCTCTGAAAAACCACACATAGCACGAACATCAGCATCATATGGTTCATGTGGGCACACATGAACCCTCATCACATACATCACATACATAACATATCATTTATGCACATGCATATAATCATGGCATATCACATCATCATACAAGACAGGACTCCATATCCTATCCTAGTGGACATGACTTTTCCTATTGTGCTTGACCTTCTATGACATCTATGAGCCCGACACTCTAGGTCCGATCATATGAACCTAGGACTCTGATACCACTCTGTAACAGCCCGGAAATCCGGACCGCTACCGGCGCTAGGATCCAGATCTGCATAAGGCCGCCGGGAACCGTAGCAAGCCTGACATAACCTATAATCCTGTTAATCCCATACATGATCAACAATACTCATAAACCTGTAAACATTCTCATATAACAACCAAGCTCAACCTGTACATAAACATAAACATAACATAAACCTCCACTGGAGCCCTCATCAAATGCTCCAATGGGGTATCTCACCATACATAAGCTTGGTTGAAACATAACCTCATATCTCATATCATAAAGACCATGTACATACAAGTGGGATTAACAATCTGTATTGGTCAAGCACAACTCTATCCTCAATATTCAAATTACATAACATAACTTAAAATACTTTTACATTACATCATAATACAATTGTCATGTCCACAATCTAACTATTACATAAACATAGCTTCCATACTCTGGCTAACCTCCTGATCTACCCTGTACCTGCACATCTGGGGTTAGGGGAGAGGGGTGAGCTATAAAGCCCAGTGAGCAGAATAGAGAAAACATATATTAAAATATTTCATGCTTCCCTGAAATGCAACACATCACAAACATATCACATAAGGATGGTATTGTCACCTATACTCCTCAATACAGTCCAATCGTGCCAGGGGCGTAGAATGGGCCTCACTGGTCTTTCTCTTACATACATAACATAACATAACATTCCAATATGCCAGGGGCGTAGAATGGGCCTCACTGGTAATCCATACCGTATCCTCATCATATCATACCATAGGAGGACTAGAGGATCATCCAATAGCCAATTCGCATCCACATCATATTATGCAGTGCAACATATTCGTGAATACTAATGCAAACAACCTAATATCACATGGCATTCATGATGCATGAACATGCTCAAAAACTTATACTTCTTTAATTTAAAACTTAAGAGTTTATTCTACTCACCTCTGGCTGAAGCTCTACAGACTCTGAAGCAGCTATCTCACTGCTGGGGCCCTCGGTTCCTCGGGTCCGAACCTACACAGGTGGACTCAAATGAGGGACCTAACATTATGAACATAACTCTAATCTACTCCCCAAAAACCCCCTAAAACATCATGAAATAATCATGGAAACACATGCATGAAATGGCTGGACAGGGCACTTTCGGCGGCAGGTTCGGCGGCCGAAAGTCCCTCCAGAGCCGAAAGTCAGGCACTTTCGGCGGCACCTTCGGCGGCCGAAAGTCCCAGACAGAGACGAAAGTCTCTTTTCGGGGGCAACTTCGGCAGCCGAAAGCTGCCTCCACAAGGGGGGTTCGGCGGCCGAAACTCCCTTCGGCTGCCGAACCTGGTTTCTGCCAAACGGGCAGAAACTTGGTTCACATGAACCTCTTGCCTCCCAAAACCTCAAATCATGCATAAACTTGTTCTAAAACATGCATACACATCATACATCACACCTAGGGGTCTCAAACTATCATATACCCCATCTACAACATTTCAAACAACACATAAACAAGCTACATTGCTCATCAAAGCATCAAAACCCATAAACTCATCAATAAGTCTAAACATGCATCCCTACCCATAGATCTTGCATAAAACTTATTTAAAACACATAAGGAGCTTAAGATCAGCTCTTATCTCTTGAAGATCGAGAGGGAGACGACCTAAACTTGGAGATCCACGAAAATGAGCTCCTGAGTTCCCAAAGCTCCAAAACTTGGTTTGAATGCTCAAAATTTGCAATGTGAGTTTAAAACTCAAGAAAAATGGAAGAGATTTGGAGGAAGAACACAAGAGTTGCAAAGGGAAGGTCAGAAGCTCACTGTGGCCGAAAATGGGAGAAAACTCGCCCATTTCGGCTAAGTGCCCCTTTTATAGGTGGCTGGCCAGGCCACGTTCGGGGGCCGAATGTGCCTCCGCATCCATGCAATGTTCGGCGGCCGAACCTGGGTTTTCCTCCTATGACTTTTCATGCAAAAACTCATTTAATTTCATACTTAAAATCATAAAACACATTAAAATATTTTTATAAAACATGATTCTACCCTTCTAGAGGTCTCCGACATCCGAGATTCCACCGGATGGTAGGAATTCCGATACCGGAGTCTAGCCGGGTATTACATTCATCCACGATACTTCTAGAAAAATAAAATAAAATAAGAACTCAGAAGAGATGGTGAAAAGAGAAAATAACAAGATTTGGAGAGGGAAGTAAGAGAAATAATAAGAAGATAATTAAAAGGCATTGAATCTAGTTCTTTTCAATAGATATAAATTACAGATATAGTTAATAGAGTTAAATTCATATAAAATTATTGTTTAATCTTATTTTTTTATTCAAAATAAATTTAAAAAATAAAATATAAAAATAGGCATTGAATTAATAAAATTTAACTAAATCAATTTAAATCAATCCCAGTCTTCCATTTCAAAAAAAAATAATAATAAATCAATTTAAATAAAAAGGTAAATTAATTGAATAATAAGTAATTAAAATAATTAATTAAATTAAAAAAGTATCTCAATAACAATTTATAGGATTAATCATAAATATAAATATTTTAATTTTAATTTTTGAATCAATCAATTTGAAGACTTTCGGTCAAATGGGTTCCGTTAAATTTGGTTTGAATGAAACTGACCGATTTACTCCTTGAAGCGCTACATTTTGCTTCATTTGACTTTAGGGCTAAACAGTAAACAACTTTTCATTTTTTAGACTTTCAGTCTTCCGTTTTGAGGAACGTCATCCCCTTCTAGTCCATTCTCTCTCTTTCTCTCGCGTCCCTCTTGGTTTCCTCCAAATCGGCAAATCTGATTCCCAATCTCACCTTATCGGCTTCTCCTCCCTCTACTGTCCATTCGACAGCCAATGCTCACTCCTTGCACTATCAATAGGCGAAGACACTTCGAAGAAAGATGAGCGCGGCACTTAACGGTCCTTTCCTTTTGGCAGTTCCTGCTCAACTTCGCTAGCGGTGCTTTCCTCTCCGGCAGTCCTTGCGCCATGTAGCTACTTATTGTTGGAGCAGAAGAGGAAGTGATGACAAGTCTAAGTTCCGAATCCTTCTTGTAAGTTTATGTGTATATTGTATCCTTGAGATTGTACATAGAGCCCATCAAGTTGTTAACTCCTACACCTTAGTTTTTCCAGTTTGCTAAAGTTAAAGAGAAGAAAGAAAATTTTAAACGTATAGGGTTCTGATTTAAATTGGGGAAGAAATGAGGAAAGGAAAGACTATGTTTTCTAACCCTATTATCAATTTGATATGTGGTCGACTAGAATACCTCATATTAGTAATTGTTGGTTTTCTTGACAGACAATTTCTTGTCTTCCAGAATTTTGGACAGCATGGTAAGGAGCTGATTACATTAAAACTTTGCTCATCGTTTGCAGAACAATTGATAGATTTATAAATAGCTAGCAACAATTATCAAAAGTAATTTGAATTAACTATATGATATCAAAGTTGATTTAGTTATTTGGATTAATTTAGGTCAGCTTATTATAAACATAAAATTTTAAAACCACTCAAAATACCAACAAACTATAATACCAAGCTCATGAAATTTGAGTGAGAAAAATTGATGGGTTTAAAATGTTTATCTTTTTTTATAATTTGTGAGTTCAGACATCAATAATTTATTAGAGCAAAATGGTAAATCTTTATAATATTTGAACTATCTTACTAATGGATTAGCATAATGAATAATTTGTTAACCATCTCATCGCAGCTGTTTGAGCTCACTTCTCTGACCTAAGGTTTTAATTGATTATTTATCCAATCAATCCATGAATTGGCAATTTCAGATGCCATTCATTTCCCACTTAGATAACTAAATAGATGCCATACAAGTACCCTTGTAAACTATTTCAATTTTAATATGGAAAATAAAATATTTGTTTTCTGCTAAATTTATTGTGTATCTTTTTAATTGCAAAGATAGGGAAAACACATATATTTGTTTAATGATTATTAAAAAATTGAAGGGATTGTATTTTTTTATTCATATATGATGTAATTACAATAATTAAAACAAAACTATGTTCATTTTGTCAATGAAAGAAAAAAAAAAAAAAGGATATAGATTGTTAAGTATAATGTACATCTTTTTTTTTTTTGAAATGGAAGTATAATGTACATCTATGTTCTAATCTGAAAAAAAAAAAAAAATTCTAAGCAAAATAATTGGAATTAAATTTAACTATTGAATAATAGTATTAGACTGCTCAATTTCATCAATTTTATTATCAATTTGCACAAGATTAGACTAAAAAATTAATTTTAATTTAAATTTATCAATTTGCTCCCCTCTTCTTCTTCTATTCTCTATTGCTGGGTTACTATGTTAAATTTATTTTTGTTGCTTATGCTCCTCAAATTAATTATTTCAAATAAATCTATTTTATTTTAGAGGATTTCAAATTAAATCCTTAAGGAGGTGTATTTATATACCACTCTAAGTTTTATATTTTTTCTAATTCTACTAACAATCTTAAGGATTGAACGGATAGATCCGATTGCATCTACTGCAAATGTCAATGCCCTCATTACCTCCGATATTGTTGTTATCGTCGTCCACCCAAGCGCAATTGCTCTCTTTGTCGTCATTATCTAACCGAATACAACTGCTCTTTCTATTCTTTTCATTACAGTCACTTTTTCATTACAGTCACTGATGCAGTTGCTTTTGTACATGCCAAACTTTTTCCTAATATCTTTAAAATCGAGGTATTTATAGATCAAAATTTTAAAAGGTGACAAGAAAGAATTTATTCAATTATTTATAGACATTGTGTAGTTTTTAAAAGGTGACAAGAAAAAATTTATTCAATTATTTATATATATTGTGTAGTTGCAGTTGTCTTAAGATACAAGCCAACACCTACTGCTGATCTAAAATTACATGAAAGTTAGGCCTACTCGAATAAAAACTTTGTCTAATGACCTATTTGATATCCACTATTCTTATAAAGAAGTCAAAGAAATATGGAGTTCGATGAATCTAAAGTATACTGCCAAGGATACTGGAAAATAGAAATTTGTCATGGGTAACTTTTTCAGATGGAAAATGGCATATGATAAAGATATTAAAATGCAAATGAATGAGTACCGCAAGATTTTGGAAGATCTTATAGTTGAAAATATCACCTATAAGATGAATTTATTGTAGAATTGTTAATTGAAAATTTACCAGAATCTTGAAAAGACTATAAGTAATAACTTAAACACAAGCGCAAGCAATTATCACTTTTGAACTTTTTTATTTGCATCATCATTGAATACACCAATAGAAAAGAGCTCAAAGTTGCAAATGAAAAGGAGCTAACTTCAAAGGCAAATCTAATATAATAAAAGGCACACAAAGGAAATAAAAGGCATGAAAGTAAAAAATGGATTACAAACCTAAAGTTTCGAATTCCACCTTTAAAAAGAAAAGTACTTACTTTGATTGTGAAAGCTATGCTATCATGTACCTCAATTTAGATATAGAATGAGAAATGGTGATCCTCCTAAACGAAAAGCAAATTTGATCGAGAAAGATGATATAATTATTATGATTATTTCTAAGCATATATTATGGCCAATGTAAAAGACCGAATGGTAGACTTTGATGTTACTAGGTATATACATGCATATAGAAATATTTTTACTTCCTACACTACTGTGAGGGAAGGAAAATGACGTATATATATTGGTGACTCTTAGAATGTAGATATTCTCAGTAAAGAAAAAGTTGTTCTTAAAATCGCATCCGGAAGGAAAATGACGTATATATGTTGGTGACCCTAAGAATGCAAGTATTCTCAGTAAAGAAAAAATTTTTCTTAAAATCACATCCGAAAGACCGACTCTTAATAAAGTTCTCCATGTACCTTATATGAGAGCAAATTTGATTTTAATAGCTTTATTAGAAAATGTTATGATTAAAATATCTTTTGAGTCAAATAAAATTATACTAATAAAAAATAGTATTTTGTGGGTAAAGATTATTATAATTAGGACTCTTTATTCTTAATGTTTCTAAAATAATAAATAAAAATATGTCTTATCCTACTTAATTGATTGATTCTATTAATTTATGACGTAATAAATTAGAACATGTTAGTATCTCTGAAATATATAACATCTTAATATAATTTTTACTATTAATAATATTTATTTAAATAAATATTAAATTTATGTAAAATCTAAATTGAAGAAGAAATTATGTCTATACAAAGAAAATATAAATTGTTTGGATTAATATATATTGATCTGAGTGATTTAAAATAAATTATAATTAAAAGTGGTATAAAATATTTTATAATCTTTATCAATAACTTTTTTAAATATACTAAAATTCATCTTCTTAGAAATAAAGGTAAATTTTTTAGTATGTTTTTTATATAAAATTAAAATAAAAATTTAATTAAATTGGAAAATAAAAAGAGTTAGATCTCAATGCTAACTAAATAAAAAGAATTGAGTGAAAAAATTTAAAAAGAAAATAAAAAAGATTAATGCTAAATAAATAAAAGGTCACTTTCTTTTTTACTTATGTCAAAATGGGTTGATATAGCTTTTGTACTCGTCACGATACTTGCAATTTATTTTTTATATAAATTTTATTAAATTATTTTAGAGATATTATTAAAATATATTAATTCTCAATAAATAAATTATGTAAATAATATATTTTAACTTTGTTAAGATTCATAAACTAAATATTTAAAAATTAAAAAATATATTATAATCGAAACATATATCATTTCATTATCTTGTAATTTTTTTAAAAAAATTACAATCTAACTATTTATATTATAACAATTTTCTTAACCTTAATATATTTATAAAAAATGAATCGTCATCCACCTTAAAAATATTATCATAATTATTTAATATTAATTTGGATATACATATTAATAGCATCTATAATTAATTTTATTTTATTTTTGAATCAATTAATTTTAAATTTTAAATTTATTGTTTTAGTTAATAATCAATATTAATATTAATAATTTCTATTAAAATACGTATATTTTAATATAAACCACAATCAAACTCAAACTTTTACTAGCTCATATATATCATTTTAATAATTTTTTTTAAATTACATACTAGTCGAATGAGTTGTTTTAAAATATAAAATAAAACATTATAAATTAATTATTAAAGTAAATATGGTCTAATTCAATAATTACTAAAGGTAATATTTAATTAAATAATATATATTTTATTTTAAAATTTAATAAATAACAAAAATTTTAATTCTTACTATATTAAAAAGGGTTAAGTTTTTATAATTAGAATTATAAATTTCTATTTTTTAATCGTTTTCCTTTTTATAAAAGTGATCAACTTGAAGGGAATATGATTTTTTTTTTTTTTGCTAAAAATATTCAACTTTTACAAAATTGTTATATAATATTTTAATTTGAACTGTAATAAAAAAAAAAGGTCTGTTTTAAATATATACAAACTCTATGATTAATTTAAATGAAGTTTAAAATAAATTAATTTTAAGAACGAGTTAAATCTATAATTGTAATATTATTTTTTTTTTCATAAATTCTTATATTTCACCGCAAGGAAATATCAGAATAGTAACTTGAAGTTTTTGTTACTAATCATTTAAAATCTATTATAAAAAATATTTTATAACGGATTTGTAACGGACATTAACCGTTACAGTAAACTTCGTTGTTAATGTATTAATAATGAAATTTATAATTCATTACTAATTTATTAATGGATTTGTAACGAAATATCTATTACTAAATTTGATTTCCTTTTATTTAGTTTTAATAACGGACTTTTTTAGTAACAGATTTTTCGATTACAGAAATTCGTTGCTAATTTTAAAAGAGTAGAAATAATTTTTTCCGTTACTATTTTGAATGGATCAGTAACAACTTAATCCGTTACTATTTATAAAATTAGAAAAAAATATTATAAATTATATACTCTAACCAAACAAATTAACCTATAAATATACTCAACTATTATAATTCATCTCAATAACAAATATGAAAATCAATGTCAGACATGTCATGAACGAACTCAAATCCAATATCATATATAATATAAATCAAATCAAATATATATCCAAGTATTAAGTTAAATTAAAAAAATTAACAAATTATTTATTATCTTAGTACATATGAGTTGTAACAACCCGGAAACCGGACCGCTACCGGCGCTAGGATCCAGATTGGCTTAAGGCCGCCGGGACCCGTAGCAAGCCTATCCTGAATTCTGTGTACCTGATAAATCTCATACATGATCAAACATAAACATAAAAACTGAAAAACTTCCTTTCTCTTACCAAGCTTGACCTGCATGCACTATGTCTGAAAACATAGAACCCACTCTCATAGGGTCAGCATATCACAAGTCAGCCTTGGTTCCACACATTTCTTATCAAGAAACATAAAACAGGATCATGCATAACAAGGGATTAACCATACACTAGGGTCAAGCACAAAACTTTATCCCTTACATGACATTACATATCTATACATTACAGTACATACTAATCTTTTAATTTACATCATGTCCACTACTCTATTACATAGCCAAAACCTTTATCCTTGACGCCTTCCTGGACTACCTCTGACCTGCAAAACTAGGGTGAGGGGAGAGGGATGAGCTAAAAAGCCCAGTGAGTAGAAACAATGAAAACAGTTCATTAATTACATGCTTTCATGAAATGCGTCACAGCACAAACATTTCACATCTCGGATTGGACATGACCTCAAAACTCCCTCTGTCAGAGCCCGGCCCCCAAAGGAGCTCACACAGGTCTTTCCTTACTTAACAGATCGTGAGCTATTGAGGTCGCCTTGGTCCATCCACATCAACAGTGAATAATGCAATGCATCATATTCGTGAACTAATGCAATCAACCTATTGCACACTCATGGTGCATCAAACATGCTAAAAGCATTTAATTTCTCAATTTAAAACATTAAGTGTAGTTCCACTCACCTCTAGTAAACGCTGGACTGACTCTGCAACAGCTAACACTGATGGCCTCCTCGGTCCCTCGGGTCCGATCCTACACAGGTGGACTCGAATGAGGTGCCAAACACACTCCAAACAACTCATAAACAACTCCCCAAAAACCCCCTAAAACATCCTCAAGCATGCCTGGAAATCAAGCAAAGAAAAGCTGGACAGGGTATCTTCGGCGGCACCTTCGGCGGCCGAAAGTCCCTTCCAGATCCGAAAGTCTAAACTTTTGGGGGCAAGGTGCGGGGGCTGAAAGACCTTCCACAGCCGAAAGTCATCCACCTTCGGCGGCATGTTCGGCGGCCGAACCTTCCCTTCAGAAACGAAAGTCCTAACTTTCGGGGGCAAGGTTCGGCGGCCAAAACAGCCATCCTAAGGGGTTCGGCGGCCGAACCTTGCTTCGGCGGCCGAACCTGAGTTCATCCAGAACTCAGCTTCATGCACAAACAAGCCTCCCAAACCTTCCAAACACCCAAAACATGCAAACCCCAATTCCACAACCTGCATATACTCAAGTATAGGCACAAAGAGGTCCAAAACTAACTGAAAACCCCAACAAACAACACAACCAAACACATATACATGCTTTGACCACAAATAAACCAAAAACTCACTTTACCCTAAACATGCATCTCTACCCATAAACCTCCATAAAACCTTCATAAAACATCAAAGAAGCTAAGGATCGACACTTACCTCTTGAAGAACAAGGGTTGATGTGATCCAAACCTAGAGATGTGGAGAATCCAAGCTCCAAAGTCTCCAAGTTCACAACTTTGCCTTCTTTGCTCAAAAACTCTAAAAACCAAGTTCAATCACATTAAAACATGCAAGATTTGAAGAAATCTCATGAAAACATCCCAAGGGAAACAAAACCTACCTTTGACCCAAAAACAGAGAGCTCACACACCCTCCATTTCCGGTCAAAGGGCTTTTATAGGTGGCCAACCGCCTCTCCTTTGGCGGCCAAAACTGCATGCAAAACCATGCAATGTTCGGCGGCCGAACTTCGCCTTCGGCGGGCAAAACCATATAATGTTCGGCGGCCGAACTTCACCTTCGGCGGCCGAACCTGGCAATTGTCCCCTTGGTCTTTTCCTTTTCAAAACCCAATTTTCCTCACTCAAAACCATAGAAACACTTAAAAACATTTTGAAAACCTCTTTTTAACCCTTCTAGAAAGCTCTGACAGTCGAGATTCCACCAGACGGTAGGAATTCTGATGCCATGGTCTAGCCGGGTATTACAATCTACCCCCCTAAAAAAAACACATTCGTCCCCGAATGTTCAAACAACAAACATGCAAGCAAGCAAGCGAAGCCTAAAACCTCTCTCCAAAGAGAGACGCAGGTACTGCTGGAGTAAACACTCCTGGGTCTTCTAGGTACACTATCATCCTGTGGTGATTCTAAAGAACTATCACCACCGGGATTCCTTGTTCCTTAACTTCCTGACCTATGTGTCCATGATCCATAATGGCTGCTCAACATAGGTGAGATCCCCTAAGATCTCCACCTCTGGTTCCTTAGGAACCTCACTTGGATCTGACACAAACTTCCACAACACAGGAACATGGAAAACCCGATGGACTTTCTTCATCGAAGTAGGTAAATCTAGCTTAGATACATCCCCAATCCATTACTTACCATGGAGCCACTTTACCCTTCATCTCACAACGGATCACCACTCTTCTTTGTCATACAGAAGATGCCACAAACAATCCCCCAACCTTCGCCTGAACTCCACAAGCTTCCGCTGCGCACTCTGATCCTTGCCCTTCTCTCTTCATCTTTACTAAGCTGGCTTCTTCTCTAACTCTCAACAGGTAGTACCCGAATCTCAAATCTATCTTGGAAAACAACCAGCTCCTACTAGTTGGTCCAATAGATCATCAATCCTGAATGGGAATACCTGCCCTTGATAGTGACCTTGTTCAACCGCTTACAGTCGTTACAAAGTCTCAAGGATCCATCATTCTTTTCCCACAACCACACTGGAACCTTCCAGGGTGAGGTACTAGGTCAGATGCAACCCTTGTCTACCAAGTTCCACAACTACTCTAACACCTCTCTCAACTCTGCAGGTGCCATCCTGTAGAGAAGAATAGAGATGAACTTGATGCTAGGTATCGCCTCTATTTCCAAACTCTATCTCTCTAGCAGGTGGTAAACCTGACAGCTCGCCCGGGAAAACTTCTAAGAACTCTCTTTCAAACAACAGACACTGAGGCTGGTTCCCTGACCTGACTACTAAACTCTCAACAAGAGCTAGAAACCCTCTAACAACCTTTCCTGAGCAATCTACGAGCCTGTAGGGTTGACATCAAACCTCAAGGCACTCCTACACTGTCCTCTCCAAGGACTACCTCTGATCCATCCAGAACTCTAAACATGACTACCTTGTCTCTGCAGAATCGGTAGCACCACGAGTAGCTAGCCAATCCATCACTAGAATGACGTCAAAATAGTCAAATCTAGAACCAAAAGGTCAGCTGGAAGGCATCTACTCTCAACATGCTCTGAACTAAACCGACAGACTGACTCTGCCACAGATGGATCACACTCGGGTCCACTGACCCAAAGAGGACACTCTAACCTAGAAGTCATCAAACCCACCCTCACTACGGCTCACTAAACAACAAGGAAAGAGAAACACTAGGGTTCACAAAAACATACACATCAAAACACTCAAAAGTGAGCATACCTGGCACCACTGTGTTTGATGTGTCTGCCTCTTGCTGAGCGTGAGTGAAGATCCAAGCCGGAGCTGACGGACCTTCTCCACGGGAACCTGAGGAATGAGGGGCTAACCCTCTCCCTCTGCCTCGACCTCTGCCCTGAGACACTGTTGGAGCTGCTGATTGAGCCTCTCTACCTGAAGCTAACCGCTGAGACTGTGCTACCCGGGGCGCAGTAAGACACTCATGTGCTATGTGCCCTTCTTGCCTGCACCTAAAACAAGCTGTTGTCCCATAACGACAGACTTCTTTGTGTGGCCTTCCACACCTCATACATCTTGATCTGCCTAAGCCAGAGCTTGAACCAGCACCACAACCCAGACTATTCTTCAACTTCTTCCAAAACTTGCTCTTCTTTGACCTTCTCAGGCCTCTATTCCCTTTCCCAGTGGTTTTTCCCCACTTCACTCCTCTCGAGGTAGCTGTACTCCAAGTGGAGGGATCATTCCCTCCTACACCTGAGATTCTGGAATCCTGAGTTTGAGTACCTTCTTGAGACTCTCCCATGCCTTCTTCAAGCATGTTCACATCCAGACCTCTAGCTCTCCTTTGCACATCTATTGCTACTTCCCTCCTGTCTACAGACATTCTCCTTAGATCCATTCCTTCTCTGCTTTCATCAAAAGACCTTCCAGGGTCCCTTGATCTTTCCCATCTGCCGACTTCACACGACTGTGCTCTTGGCAGAACAGGGGGAAAGGTGTCCATACCTTCCCTCTCAAATGGAACTCCAGTCGATTCCACAGATCGACGAAAGCCTCGCATCCTAGCTCCTCTGAAGAACAACACACAAGCATACAAACAATCATTAGCAATCATACAGTTCACATGGAAACACATGAACCCACATCACATACAAAGCATAACATTAATGCACATGCATAAAATCATGGCATTTCACATCATCATACAAGACAAGACTCTACATCCTATTTTAGTGGACATGATCTTGCCTATTGTGCTTGCCCTTCTATAACATCTATGAGCCCGACACACTCTAGGTCCGATCATATGAACCTAGGGCTCACACCCCTTCGGTCCGACCATATGAACCTGAGACTCGGATACCAATCTGTAAAGACCCGGAAACCGGACCACTACCGGCGCTAGGATCCAGATCGGCTTAAGGCCGCCGGGACCCGTAGCAAGCCTATCATGAACTCTGTGTACCTGATAAATCCCATACATGATCAAACATAAACATAAAAACTGAAAAACTTCCTTTCTCTTACCAAGCTTGACCTGCATGCACTATGTCTGAAAACATAGAACCCACTCTCATAGGGTCAGCATATCACAAGTCAGCTTTGGTTCCACACATTTCTCATCAAGAAACATAAAACAGGATCATTCATAACAAGGGATTAACCATACACTAGGGCCAAGCACAAAACTCTATCCCTTACATGACATTACATATCTATACATTACAGTACATACTAATCTTCTAATTTACATCATATCCGCTACTCAATTACATAGCCAAAACCTTTACCCTTGACGCCTTCCTGGACTACCTCTGACCTGCAAAACTAGGGTGAGGGGAGAGGGATGAGCTAAAAAGCCCAGTGAGTAGAAACAATGAAAACAGTTCATTAATTACATGCTTTCATGAAATGCGTCACAGCACAAACATTTCACATCTCGGATTGGACATGACCTCAAAACTCCTTCTGTCAATGCCCGGCCCCCAAAGGAGCTCACACAGGTCTTTCCTTACTTAACAGATCGTGGGCTATTGAGGTCGCCTTGGTCCATCCACATCAACAGTGAATAATGCAATGCATCATATTCGTGAACTAATGCAATCAACCTATTGCACACTCATGGTGCATGAAACATGCTAAAAGCATTTAATTTCTCAATTTAAAATATTAAGTGTAGTTCCACTCACCTCTGGTAAACGCTGGACTGACTCTGCAACAGCTAACACTGATGGCCTCCTCGGTCCTTCGGGTCCGATCCTACACAGGTGGACTCGAATGAGGTGCCAAACACACTCCAAACAACTCATAAATAACTCCCCAAAACCCCCCTAAAACATCCTCAAGCATGCCTGGAAATCAAGCAAAGAAAAGCTGAACAGGGCATCTTCGGCGGCACCTTTGGCGGCCGAAAGTCCCTTCCAGATCCGAAAGTCTAAACTTTCGGGGGCAAGGTTAGGGGGCTGAAAGACCTTCCAAAGCCGAAAGTCATCCACCTTCGGCGGCATGTTCGGCGGCCGAACCTTCCCTCTAGAGACAAAAGTCCCAACTTTCGGGGGCAAGGTCAGGCGGCCAAAACAGCCATCCTAAGGGGTTCGGCGGCCGAACCTTGCTTCGGCGGCCGAACCTGAGTTCATCCAGAACTCAGCTTCATGCACAAACAAGCCTCCCAAACCTTCGAAACACCCAAAACATGCAAACCCCAATTCCACAACCTGCATATACTCAAGTATAGGCACAAAGGGGTCCAAAACTAACTGAAAACCCCAACAAACAACACAACCAAACACATATACATGCTTTGACCACAAATCAACCAAAAACTCACTTTACCCTAAACATGCATCTCTACCCATAAACCTCCATAAAACCTTCATAAAACATCAAAGAAGCTAAGGATCGACACTTACCTCTTGAAGAACAAGGGTTGATGTGATCCAAACCTAGATGTCATACCCGGCTAGACTCCGGTATCGGAATTCCTACCGTCCGGTGGAATCTCGGATGTCGGAAGCCTCTAGTAGGGTAGAAACATGTTTTCATAAAATGTTTTAAGGTATTTCATGGTTTTAAGTAAAATGGAAATGAGTTTTTGCATTAAAACAACCTTGGAGGAAAACTCAGGTTCGACCGCCGAACCTCAAGTTCGGCCGCCGAACATGCATGCCTTCGGGAGCGCCTTTAGGCCCCCGAAAGCACAAGTGAGGGAAGTCCAGATTCGGCCACCGAACCTCAAGTTCGGCCGCCGAACATGGCATGCATGCGGAGGCACATTCGGCCCCCGAACGTGGCCTGGCCAGCCACTATAAAAGGGTCCCTTAGCCGAAAATGGGCGAGCTTTCTCCCCATTTCCGGCCAAGGTGAGCTCTCCGCCGCCCCTCACCAATCTTGAGTTCCTTCCTCCCCATATTACTCGATTTTCATGAGTTTTTAACTTGTTTTGAAGATTTTCAAGCTTTGAGCAAAGTTTTGGAGCCTTGAGGTTCAAGAACTCGAATCTCTTCCAACTCCAAGTTTGGTCGCCTCTACTCTCGATCTTCAAGAGGTAAGAGCCGATCTCTAGCTTATGTTATGTTTTAAGTAAGTTTTATGAAGTTCATGGGGGTAGAATGCATGTTTAGGTCATAGTTATGTTTATGGGTTTTTGGTGTGATTTTTGAACAATGTGAGTTGTTTGTATGTTGTAGTTGGGGTTTTTGATGGTTTGATGCCCCTAGGAGCTTGTATGTTTGCTTGTGTATGTTTGGGAATGTTGTAGAATAGGTTTATGCACGTTTGGTTGAATTTGGAGGCACAAATGCACAAGGGAGCTGAGTTTCTGCCATTCTGGAAGAAACCGGGTTCGGCAGCCGAAGGAACTTTCGGCTGCCGAACATGCTTGTGGAGGCAGCCTTCGGCTGCCGAAGCTTGCCCCCGAAAGGAGACTTTCGTCTCTGTCTGGCACTTTCGGCCGCCGAAGGTGCCGCTGAACATGCATGAGTTTCGCCTCTGTCTGGGAGTTTCGGCCGCCGAAGGTGCCGCCGAACCTGCCTGACTTTCGGCTCTGGAGGGACTTTCGGCCGCCGAACCTGCCGCCGAAAGTGCCCTGTTCAGCCTTTTCTTGCATGTTTTTCTATGGTTATTCCTTGATGTTTGAGGGGGTTTTTGGGGAATAGTTTAGGGTTATGTTCATCTATGTTTGGTCCCTCATTTGAGTCCACCTGTGTAGGTTCGGACCCAAGGAACCGAGGACCCCAGCAGTGAGTCTGTTGCCCCAGTGTCTGGTCAGAGCTACCCAGAGGTGAGTGGAATAACTTACTATGTTTTAAAGTAAATAATGTACTTTTTAGCATGTTTCATGCATCATGAATGCCATGTGATGAATTAGGTTGCTTGCATTAGAATTCACGAATATGTTGCATTGCATATGTTAAATGTTTATGTGGATGAATGTTGAATGATCCATAGCCCTCGATCTATGATATGACAATGTGATATGTACGGTACGGAAAGTAAGACCAGTGGGACCCATTCTACGTTCGCTGGCACTATGTAAGAGCAAGACCAGGACCCATTCTACGTTCTGGCACAGTTGGACTATGTAGAGGGCTATTGGTGACAAGTTCATCCTTGATGTGATTTAGCTGTGATGTGATGCATTCCATGATCCATATGATTTAAATGTTTTTAGTATTCTGCTCACTGGGCTCTAGTAGCTCACCCCTCTCCCATTTTCCCCAGGATTGCAGGTACAGGGTAGACCAGGAGGTTTACAAGAGTAATGAAGTCTGGTTTATGTAATAGATAGTGTGGACATGATAAATGTATTAATGTTATGTAAAAGTACAGTTTTCAGTCATTTAATGATATTGAGGATTAGATATTGTGCTTGACATTGTGTGTGAGGTATCCCTTTTATTACATGATCAAAAATGTTTTATAATGTTCATGAAAGCCAACTCATCTCATGTTGTATCGCCCGTTGGGGCATTGATGAGATCCCACAGAGGGATCACGTTTATGATTATGACTATGTACATGTATGTTCAGGTTGAGTTGGATGTTTGAAGGAAAAGTTTTAAATTTTTATGCATGTTGTTGATCATGTATGGGATTATTCAGGTTTACAGGTTATATGTTAGGCTTGCTACGGGTCCCGGCGGCCTTAAGCCGATCTGGATCCTAGCGCCGGTAGCGGTCCGATTTTCGGGTCATTACAGAATGGTATCAGAGCCCTAGGTTCATAGGATCGGACCTAGAGTGTCGGGCTCATAGATGTTCTAGAAGGTCTTTTGACGCTAGCAGAAGGGGGACAGATAGAGGAGGAAGTTCTTCAGATGTGAGGGAGGTTATGGAAGAGGAGCAGAGGAGGGATGGGAACCTGGATGTGAGCATGGAGGAAGAAGGGACAGGGGAGTCTCAGGGAGGCGTTCAGGCCTCGGGGTATGGTTTTCCACCCCATTATCCACCCTTCCCACAGGGTTCA
The DNA here is from genome assembly GCF_001659605.2 of Manihot esculenta. Classification (NCBI taxonomy): domain Eukaryota; kingdom Viridiplantae; phylum Streptophyta; class Magnoliopsida; order Malpighiales; family Euphorbiaceae; genus Manihot; species Manihot esculenta. The sequence continues at coordinate 8,799,253 of NC_035166.2, forward strand.
GGGTATCCGATGGGAGGTACATCGGATTACTCCAGCTTTAACCCCTACCCTACTTACATGCCTTATCCACCTTTCTATCCACCTTACACACAGTACCCAGCTTATCCACCCTCACCCTTCTATTCTAACCGGGGAAACCCCACCTCGGGAAATGCTGCACCCCACCTCCGCCACCTTCAGAACCAGCAGCCCCAGTTACTCAACCTCATAGACCTAGCTCAGCCGATAGGAGCAAAGTAAAGATGAAAGATTACCTCAAGCTGGATGCTCCCAAGTTCAAGTCAGGGGATGACCCCTTTGAGTATCTGAGAGTAGTGAAGACAATAACTGATGAGCTAGGGGCGAATGATGGCAGGGCCATTCAGATGGCAGGGTTCACCTTAAAGTGCAAGAAGGCACGGGAATGGTTCAAGTGTTATGTGGACCCGAGACTAGACGGCATGACATGGGAAGAATTTGCGAATGAGTTCGCTGGATGGGCTTTTCCAGACAGTTCCAGAGAACTGAAAATGATTGAGTTTGAGCAACTGAGGCAGACAGAGCACATGAGTGTAGAGGAGTTCACAGATAAATTCTTGGAGCTATTGCCTTTTTCAGGGCAAGCTCTAGATACAGATACGAAGAAAGCCAAGAGGTATGTTATGAAGCTGCATTCTAGGTACTCCTCGTTGATTCAGTCAGTTGAGAGAGAAAGTTTCCACACTGTGGTGGATATGGCTCGAAGGATGGAGGCGAGTGCTATAGTTGAGGGGTCAGTGAAGCAGTCAGTGACCCAGTCTTCTGGGGTTAAGACCCCAGGCAGAGGAGGGCCAGGTCTCTCTTCTCAGAGCTCAAGTAAGAAGAGGTGGGACAACACCACCAAGAAGCCGAAGAAGAATAAGTTTTGGAACAAGTTGAAATCCGGTCTGGGATTTGGCGGTGGCTCGAGCTCAGGCTCAGATGGTACGGAATGCCAGAGATGTGGAAGGCTGCACAGGGGAGTGTGTCGAGCTGGGACTAATACATGTTTCAGATGTGGACAGGAGGGACACATAGCTCGGGAGTGTCCTAGAGCACCTTTTATGGGTCAGCCCCAGCAGACAGCTTCTGGTAGTGTGGCACAACCAGCAGCTCCAGCCACAACTCAGGGCAGTGGCAGAGGTAGAGGGAGAGGGGCAGCCTCTTCTTCTGGTTCCCGAGGTGAAGGTCCATCAGCCCCAGCCAGGATCTTCACCATGACTCAGCAGGAGGCTAACACATCCAACACCGTGGTGTCAGGTAATCTCGTCATTGGGTGTTTTGATGTGTATGCATTAATGGACCCGGGTGCATCTCATTCATTTATTGCTCCGAGAGCCGTCGAGAGGTTGGGTCTGATAGTCTCTGGGTTAGAGTGTCCCCTATGGGTCAGTGGGCCCAAGTGTGACCCGTCAGTGGCAGTGTCAGTCTGCCAGTACAGTCCGGTTTTTATTGAGGGAAGATGCCTCTCCGCCGACCTTGTGGTTCTAGATTTGACGGACTTTGACGTCATTCTAGGGATGGATTGGCTATCTACCCATGGTGCTACCTTGGACTGCAGGGACAAGGTAGTCAGGTTCAGAGATCAGAACGGGTCATAGGTCGTCTTCAGAGGAGACAAGAGGGGCACACCTAGAGGTCTGATATCAGCTCTTCAGGCTCGTAGGTTGCTTAGGAAGGGATGTCAGGGGTACTTAGCTCATGTGAGAGAGCTAGACAGTCAGGTCAGGGAGCCAGCCTCGGTGCCAGTTGTCAGAGAGTTTCAGGACGTTTTTCCAGACGAGCTTAAAGGTTTACCACCTGCTAGGGAGATAGAGTTCGAGATAGAGTTGGTGCCTGGAACTAGACCGATCTCTATCCCTCCCTACAGGATGGCCCCAGTCGAGTTGAAGGAGTTGAAAGAGCAGTTACAAGAGCTGGTAGAAAAGGGTTTCATCCGACAGAGTACCTCACCTTGGGGTGCTCCGGTCTTGTTTGTGAGGAAGAAGGATGGATCCTTTAGACTTTGTATCGACTACAGGCAGTTGAACAAAGTCACTACCAAAAATAGGTACCCTCTGCCAAGGATCGATGATCTATTCGACCAGCTATCAGGAGCAGGTTGTTTCTCCAAAATAGATCTGAGATCGGGGTACCATCAGCTAAGGATAAGGGATGAAGATGTGCCGAAGACAGCTTTCAGGACTAGATATGGGCATTTTGAGTTCCTTGTAATGCCGTTCGGGTTAACCAATGCCCCTGCAGCATTCATGGATCTCATGAATAGAGTATTTAGCCAATACCTGGATCACTTTGTTATTGTCTTCATAGATGATATCTTAGTGTATTCTAGGAACGCAGGGGAGCATGCCCATCATCTGAGGTTGGTTCTGCAGACTTTGAGGGAACATGGCTTGTATGCCAAGTTCTCTAAATGTGAGTTCTGGCTGAGGAGCATTTCATTCTTGGGGCATGTAGTGTCAGAGAATGGGATAGAGGTGGACCCCAAGAAGACAGAAACTGTGGCTAACTGGCCTAGACCCATTTCAGTGACGGAGATCAGGAGTTTCTTGGGTTTGGCAGGTTACTACAGGAGGTTCGTTCAGGACTTCTCAAAGATAGCAGCTCCTCTGACCAGACTAACCAGGAAGAATCAGAAGTTTGTGTGGACCGACCAGTGCGAAGAGAGTTTTGAAGAGCTTAAGAAGAGGTTGACTTCAGCACCAGTTCTAGCTCTGCCATCTAGTGATGAGGACTTTACAGTCTTTTGTGATGCGTCCCGTGTGGGACTGGGTTGTGTACTAATGCAGAATGAAAGGGTGATTGCTTATGCTTCTAGGCAGCTAAAGAAGCATGAGTTGAATTACCCCACACATGACCTAGAGATGGCAGCAGTAATCTTTGCACTCAAGATGTGGAGGCACTACCTCTATGGGGTTAAATGTGAGATCTTTACAGATCATAAAAGCCTGCAGTACATCCTGAGTCAAAGAGATTTGAACTTGAGACAGAGAAGATGGGTGGAGTTGCTGAGTGACTATGATTGCAAGATTCAGTATCATCCGGGTAAGGCAAATGTCGTGGCAGACGCCCTAAGCCGGAAGTCACTAGGCAGTTTATCCCACATATCGGCAGAGAGGAGGCCAGTGGTAAAGGAGTTCTACAAGCTCATTGAGGAAGGTCTACAGATGGAGTTGTCTGGTACAGGTGCTTTGGTAGCCCAGATGAGAGTGGCACCCGTGTTTCTGGAGCAGGTGGCTCAGAAACAGCATGAGGACCCGGAGTTAGTGAAGATTGCCAGGACTGTTCAGTCAGGCAATGATAGTGAGTTCAGATTCGACAGCAAGGGGATCCTCTGCTATGGGAGCAGACTATGTGTACCAGATGACATAGGGCTAAAAGGAGACATTATGAGGGAGGCTCATAATGCAAGATACAGCATTCACCCCGGAGCCACCAAGATGTATCAAGATCTAAAGAAGGTTTATTGGTGGCCAGCTATGAAGAAAGAAGTGGCACAGTTTGTGTCAGCCTGCAAAGTGTGTCAGAGGGTGAAGCTGGAACATCAGAAGCCGGCTGGAATGCTTAACCCGCTACCTATTCCAGAATGGAAATGGGAAAATATAGCTATGGACTTCGTAGTGGGGTTACCGGCGGCGTCCAACAGAGTGGACTCCATATGGGTGATTGTGGACAGACTCACCAAATCTGCTCACTTCATTCCTGTCAGGAGTGGCTATTCTGTGGACAAGTTGGCGCAGGTGTATGTTGACGAGATCGTCAGGCTGCATGGGGTTCCTGTTTCGATAGTGTCAGATAGAGGGCCCCAGTTCACCTCCAGATTTTGGCGGAGTCTGCAGAACGCCATGGGTACCAGGTTGGATTTCAGTACTGCCTTCCACCCCCAGACTGATGGACAGTCAGAAAGGACCATCCAGACTATCGAGAATATGCTCAGAATGTGTGTGCTGGACTTTGGCGGTTCTTGGAGGCAGCATCTGCCTTTGGTAGAGTTTGCCTACAATAACAGCCATCATGCTAGCATCGGGATGGCTCCATATGAAGCTTTGTACGGAAGGAAGTGCAGATCACCTGTTTGCTGGGAGGAAGTTGGAGAAAAGGCCTTGGCAGGGCCTGAGCTGGTAGAGATCACCAGCAGGGTGGTACCCATAATCAGAGAGAGAATCAAGACTGCTGCCAGCAGACAGAAGAGCTATGCAGACGTCCGCAGAAGACAGTTAGAGTTTCAGGAGGGGGATCTGGTATTGCTCAAGGTGTCTCCAATAAAAGGAGTGGTTCGCTTTGGGAAGAAAGGTAAACTAGCCCCACGATACATCGGACCCTTTGAAATCTTGCAAAAGATTGGGAATGTGTCGTACAAGCTGGATTTACCTGCTTCAATGGAAAGAATCCATCCGGTTTTCCATGTTTCAATGTTGAGGAAGTTTGTGTCAGATCCGAGCAAGGTTCTTAGTGAGCCTGATGTGGAGGTCCAAGAGGATCTCACCTATGTTGAACAGCCAGTACGGATCATAGACACCCAGATCAGAAAGCTAAGAAACAAGGAAATCCCGATGGTGAAAGTCCTGTGGAACCACCACAATTTGGAGGAATGCACTTGGGAGACACGGGAGTCTATGCTCCAGCAGTACCCTCATCTCTTTTAAGGTTAGATCTCTATGTGTTTATGTGCTATGTATGTATGTTATGTTTTATGTCATGCTATGTACTAGTTGAGGAACATTCGGGGACGAATGTTCTTAAGGGGGGAGAATGTAATACCCGGCTAGACTCCGGTATCGGAATTCCTACCGTCCGGTGGAATCTCAGATGTCAGAAGCCTCTAGTAGGGTAGAAACATGTTTTCATAAAATGTTTTAAGGTATTTCATGGTTTTAAGTAAAATGGAAATGAGTTTTTGCATTAAAACAACCTTGGAGGAAAACTCAGGTTCGACCGCCGAACCTCAAGTTCGGCCGCCGAACATGCATGCCTTCGGGAGAGCCTTTAGGCCCCCGAAAGCACAAGTGAGGGAAGTCCAGATTCGGCCACTGAACCTCAAGTTCGGCCGCCGAACATGGCATGCATGCGGAGGCACATTCGGCCCCCGAACGTGGCCTGGCCAGCCACTATAAAAGGGTCCCTTAGCCGAAAATGGGCGAGCTTTCTCCCCATTTCCGGCCAAGGTGAGCTCTCCGCCGCCCCTCACCGATCTTGAGTTCCTTCCTCCCCATATTACTCGATTTTCATGAGTTTTTAACTTGTTTTGAAGATTTTCAAGCTTTGAGCAAAGTTTTGGAGCCTTGAGGTTCAAGAACTCGAATCTCTTCCAACTCCAAGTTTGGTCGCCTCTACTCTCGATCTTCAAGAGGTAAGAGCCGATCTCTAGCTTATGTTATGTTTTAAGTAAGTTTTATGAAGTTCATGGGGGTAGAATGCATGTTTAGGTCATAGTTATGTTTATGGGTTTTTGGTGTGATTTTTGAACAATGTGAGTTGTTTGTATGTTGTAGTTGGGGTTTTTGATGGTTTGATGCCCCTAGGAGCTTGTATGTTTGCTTGTGTATGTTTGGGAATGTTGTAGAATAGGTTTATGCACGTTTGGTTGAATTTGGAGGCACAAATGCACAAGGGAGCTGAGTTTCTGCCATTCTGGAAGAAACCGGGTTCGGCAGCCGAAGGAACTTTCGGCTGCCGAACATGCTTGTGGAGGCAGCCTTCGGCTGCCGAAGCTTGCCCCCGAAAGGAGACTTTCGTCTCTGTCTGGCACTTTCGGCCGCCGAAGGTGCCGCTGAACATGCATGAGTTTCGCCTCTGTCTGGGAGTTTCGGCCGCCGAAGGTGCCGCCGAACCTGCCTGACTTTCGGCTCTAGAGGGACTTTCGGCCGCCGAACCTGCCGCCGAAAGTGCCCTGTTCAGCCTTTTCTTGCATGTTTTTCTGTGGTTATTCCTTGATGTTTGAGGGGGTTTTTGGGGAATAGTTTAGGGTTATGTTCATGTATGTTTGGTCCCTCATTTGAGTCCACCTGTGTAGGTTCGGACCCGAGGAACCGAGGACCCCAGCAGTGAGTCTGTTGCCCCAGTGTCTGGTCGGAGCTACCCAGAGGTGAGTGGAATAACTTACTATGTTTTAAAGTAAATAATGTACTTTTTAGCATGTTTCATGCATCATGAATGCCATGTGATGAATTAGGTTGCTTGCATTAGAATTCACGAATATGTTGCATTGCATATGTTAAATGTTTATGTGGATGAATGTTGAATGATCCATAGCCATCGATCTATGATATGACAATGTGATATGTACGGTACGGAAAGTAAGACCAGTGGGACCCATTCTACATTCGCTGGCACTATGTAAGAGAAAGACCAGGACCCATTCTACGTTCTGGCACAGTTGGACACTGTTATGTTATGATATGTAAGGGAAAGACCAGGACCCATTCTACGTTCTGGCACAGTTGGACTATGTGGAGGGCTATTGGTGGCAAGTTCATCCTTGATGTGATTTAGCTGTGATGTGATGCATTCCATGATCCATATGATTTAAATGTTTTTAGTATTCTGCTCACTGGGCTCTAGTAGCTCACCCCTCTCCCATTTTCCCCAGGATTGCAGGTACAGGGTAGACCAGGAGGTTTACAAGAGTAATGAAGTCTGGTTTATGTAATAGATAGTGTGGACATGATAAATGTATTAATGTTATGTAAAAGTACAGTTTTCAGTCATGTAATGATATTGAGGATTAGATATTGTGCTTGACATTGTGTATGAGGTATCCCTTTTATTACATGATCAAAAATGTTTTATAATGTTCATGAAAGCCAACTCATCTCATGTTGTATCGCCCGTTGGGGCATTGATGAGATCCCACAGAGGGATCACGTTTATGATTATGACTATGTACATGTATGTTCAGGTTGAGTTGGATGTTTGAAGGAAAAGTTTTAAATTTTTATGCATGTTGTTGATCATGTATGGGATTATTCAGGTTTACAGGTTATATGTTAGGCTTGCTACGGGTCCCGGCGGCCTTAAGCCGATCTGGATCCTAGCGCCGGTAGCGGTCCGATTTTCGGGTTGTTACACTAGAGATGTGGAGAATCCAAGCTCCAAAGTCTCCAAGTTCACAACTTTGCCTTCTTTGCTCAAAAACTCTAAAAACCAAGTTCAATCACATTAAAACATGCAAGATTTGAAGAAATCTCATGAAAACATCCCAAGGGAAACAAAACCTACCTTTGACCCAAAAACAGAGAGCTCACACACCCTCCATTTTCGGTCAAAGGGCTTTTATAGGTGGCCAACCGCCTCTCCTTCGGCAGCCAAAACTGCATGCAAAACCATGCAATGTTCGGCGGCCGAACTTCGCCTTCGGCGGGCAAAACCATACAATGTTCGGCGGCCGAACTTCACCTTCGGCGGCCGAACCTGGCAATTGTCCCCTTGGTCTTTTCCTTTTCAAAACCCAATTTTCCTCACTCAAAACCATAGAAACACTTAAAAACATTTTGAAAACCTCTTTTTAACCCTTCTAGAAAGCTCTGACAGTCGAGATTCCACCAGACGGTAGGAATTCTGATGCCATGGTCTAGCCGGGTATTACATGAGTAATGAAAAAAAGAACTATAAATGTGTAGTGTATTCATTCTCGTCCTCATCATTAGTTTCATCTGCTTGATCAGGAGGCTGTGCAGAAGTTTCCTCACCAGTAGTAGGAGCTGAAAGCTGGCTACCTTGCCTTTGACTCACGAGCTGCATAAGTAAATCTTTCACCTGTGAGAGCTTAGAGGTAATCCGTATGTTTTGCTCATGCAATACTTGTTCATTATCCTCATGCTCCTATAGCTTGCGTTTGAAATAAGTCATTTCATTATGAAGATCCTGATTTTGCTGAGCTGATGTGAACGATGAACTAGCAGAAGACTTGTTTGGAAAGAAAACTGAAGCCTGTGATCCAAGATTGTACTCCCTTTTTTTTTTCTCTCCACCCACTGCCTCAAAGTATAACTGAGCCTCATCAATGCAAGATGCTTCAGTACTATCATTATCTGTCTGTGATGCTTGCTCTTTTAAAGTCAGAAAGCGGTCCTTAAAAAAAATACAATGTGATATAACAGTATAAACTATAAATCAAATAATTTATTATAATTTATTTAACTTCTCACATGAATGGCTTTTTAGCGTGCATCAACAAACTCTGAGACCCCTTTCTTCTTATAAGTAGCCTCAAATAACTCATGAGGTAGAGGATCTCTGTCTAATCTTTCGCATTGCAAGTTCAACATAAATAGTAATAACATGCTTGAATATAAATTCACAACAAATTGGATAAAATTTAAAGCATTTGAAAAAATTTAAGTAAAAATAAATATTACATACCATCTATTGTTGATGCCTATACTGAGATATAGATACTCTACAATGTCTTGATGGGCTAGCCCCTTGCCCACCTATTTTACTCTTTCTGTTATTTGAGAATTTTTTACATTTGTTTTGATACTCAGCTGCACCCCAAGCGAATTGTCATGCATCCATTACTCCTTCTGACAGCTATAGCCTCTTCTCCTTCCCATTCCTTATGCTACACATAAGGCTACAATAGCGCTCTGTAGCTTTCTTTCTCCAAGCTATCTTCATAAGCTGCTCTATTGTCTCCTCCCATAAGAAGTTTTTCTGTAATTACTCACATTTAGTGATAAATAATGAACAGTAAAATTAATCACATGCACAGTAAAATTTTATTACTTTAAATTCTTACCTATAGAATTCTTTAATATCTTCTGGTACATTTTTCCAACAAAAGCCATCTGCTACTAACTTTTCCTTGAAGATCAAGATAATCCGCCTAATAATCGGATCAGAAGGCTGCATGCTGTAAAAAATAATTGATTAAAAAATTCTTTTTGAAATGAGTAGAGAAATTAAATGCATATTTAAAAATACTTATAAATTATACTCATATTGAGTTTACTAAGAAAATATGTGGTCTGTGTCCTGTAGGTCCACAACTACCAGAAGCATATACAAATGTAGATGCAGCCGTCGATGCAATAGGTGGCAAACCTATGGGAGTTGAGGCAATAGTAGATGTGTGCACTGAAGCAGGTGTGAATGATGCAGCATCCTGTGTGGATCTGTCACCCTAGTATAGCCTAGGAACCAAAGCAGTGTGCTGGACCAAATCTTGATTGACCTTGCATTTTGTGATTCACTTGTGTGGATACTACCCTTACCATGGTCTCCTCAACTCCTGCATGAAGATCTACATCCTCGTCCTCTCATCCTATATAAATGCACATTAAACAAATCTCAACAACTGAGAGTAAAACTAGATATCAATTATGTTATACCTTCTATTCACTATCTACATCTAATTCATCATTATCATCATTGTCATCATCATCTGTTTCTATTGCTATTATAGATTCATCTTCATCATTTTCCTCACCATCATCAATTTCAATAACATCCCCAGTTAGATCATTTAATTATTCTGTTGAATCATCAATTTCTCTAATAATGGCAGTGTGTTCCATTTCATCTTGTTGAAATGATTCATTAGCAGGTTGTGTATTTTTCTGTGTTAGAAGTTGAATTACAGAATGTGCTTTGACTTTTACAGCAGCCCACCATTCGATTTTGTCTTGCTTTAGGCTAGGATACAGAGTATATATCACTTGTATCACTTGTACTCCCAGCACAAAAGGCTCATATCTATTAAAAGATCGTTTATGATTAACATCAACAAGTTTATATTTAGTATGGATCTTTGTGTCTACATTTGGAGTGGGGTCAAACCAATTGCATTTGAAAAGTACAACTTGCTTGATTGGAAGACCTTAATACTCCAAACGTATAACTTCAAGCAATTGTTTATAGTAATCGCTCTCTTCGCTGCTGTAATTTGACCCCTTAATACATACTGCACTGTTCACAATTGCTCTACTTGCACAATATGACTTTGATTGGTACTTATGTCCATTCATCATATATTCATTGTATGATGTCATACTTCATAATGGACCATTTGCAAGTGATATGAAAAACTTGTTGGATACATTACTGCACGAATCATGAACATAATTGTTGAACCATATAGAGAAGTCATTCTCCAATTTGATGTCAATCTGAGAATCATTGACTAACAAATCATTTGAGCGTAATTGATCAATGTAAATGCTGGAAAAATCTCAACTTAATTAGAAAAATTAATTTAAAAAAAAATAATATGTAAATTAATTATTTACGATAACTTACTCAATATAGGGTTTCACTTATGGGCAATTTAATAATATGTATGTAACGGTCAACAGCTTGGCGGATTTGCGGCGCAAATCTGTCCCACATCGGTAGAGAATGGGAAATTGAATTTGTATATAATAGCTAAGCACGAAACTACTAAATAACTTGGGTTAACCATTTTGGGTCAAGTGGAAAATGGGTTCAAAAGTTATTTGGACCAGTTCGGGCCCGGCTGTTTTAATTGGTATCAGAGCCACCCTGGGTTAGACAAATTGTGCGGAACTAGTGGGCCTGCGAGGAAAGGGCTACCCGTGAGAAACGAGGTGGAGCCGCCCGAGGTACTAGCAAACCACAATACCTAAGGGCCCGGTCCTGGTTAGCAATTGTAAGGGATTCAGTTGCGACGAGGACGTCGCAAAATTTAGCGGGACCGAGTGTAACGGTCAGCAGCTTGGCGGATTTGCGGCACAAATCTGTCCCACATCGGTAGAGAATGGGAAATTGAATTTGTATATAATAGCTAAGCACGAAACTACTAAATAATTTGGGTTAACTATTTTGGGCTAAGTGGAAAGTGGGTCCAAAAGTTATTTGGACCAGTTTGGGCCCGGCTGTTTTAATGTACATTTGTGCTGCTTTATACTCATCCTCCGCAAGGTTCCTGCTTGTCCCTTTTCCAATTGATCGACCGGACTGCATGAAAATTGATAGATTGCCTTCATAATTTTCAGTACTTTCTAAAATGTCAACATTTGTTAGCATTTTTTGATGTCTAGTTTGGACCTACAACTCAAAGTAGTGTGCACAAAATGAAATTGCTTCTTCTACTAGGTACACATTACATATTGATCCATCGACTCTAACTTTATTTCTGACATTATTCTTAAGCCGTCGCAAATATCTATAAAATATATGACCAACATTAGTAAACATTATTAAATAACTTAATTAATAATAACATTTGAAGTTAAAAGAACTTACCGTTCAAAAGGATACATCCACCGATATTGCATTGGACCTGCCAGCCATGCTTCTTATGCTAGATAGACGGATAGATGTTCCATACAATCAAAGAAGGTTGGAGGGAAAACATGCTCAAGCTTACATATGATCAAAGGAATTTCACCATGCAACCGCAACGTATCACTCTTACTTATAGCTGTAGATGTTAATTCCTTAAAAAAATTGCTCAACTCTGTTAAAGGCTGCCAAATATTTGAAGGAAGCAATTCACGAAATGCAATTGGCATAATCCATTGCTTGAAAATATGACAGTCATGACTCTTCATCCCAAACATCTTCAGCTTCTTCATATCAATACATCGGCCTATATTGGAAACATATATATCGAAAAACTTGATATTTTTCAGTCAATCACATAACACTTGCTTACTTTGCTAATTTAGAGTATAACAAGTTTTGGGATATCTTCCAGTGACTTGTTCCATTTTCAAATTTGGCTGAACGCATATCACATTTAGGTATGCTCTTAATTTAGCATTGTCCTTTCTCTTTCCCTCAACATTCATTATAGTGTTGATTATACCTTCAAAGAAAATTTTCTCAATGTACATTACATCGAGATTGTGCTGAATCAAATTACTTTTCTAATATGGTAAATCCCATAAGATACTTCTTTTTCGCCAACCGCATTGCTTTGATAGACGGAAATTTATTTCAAATGCATCTTCATCTATAACCCTCTTAAATCCCAATTCATCAATCTGTTTCAGTACTTCTTCACCAGACATTGGTGGTTTAGCATGCTTAGTAACAGATACATTCTTCCTAAAAAATGTTTTGTTTCTTCGAAAAGAATGAGTACGAGGTAAAAGTTTACGATGATTGTCAAACCATGATTGCTTACCTCCTCTTGTTAATGTGAACGCATCATTATCTTCCATGCAATAAGGACAAGCGGTCCGTCCTGCAGTACTCCATCCAGATAACATTGCATAGGCAGGAAAATCACTTATAGTCCACATTAAAGCAGCTCGCAAGTTAAAATTTTCTTTATTAAATGCATCATATGTTTCAACTCCATTCTCACATAAATCTTTCAACTCAGTTACTAGGGGTTGCAAATACACATCCAACTTATCTTTTGGATTTCTACACCTAGGACAAGTATAGTGAGAAACATATAATCACCTTTCATGCACAACCATGGGGGTAAGTTGTACGGTGTCAATATGATAGGCCATTATGAATATTGCTGATCAGATTGTCCAAAGGGTTGAAAACCATCGGTACATAGTCCTAGACGGACATTACGTTTCTCAGCACTAAAATGAGGTTAATTGTTATTAAAAGCTTTTCATGCATGTGAATTAGATGGATGATGCATTAAATCATCATCAGTCTCATGATTGGCATGTCAAGTCATATCCTTAGCTGTAGCATTAGATGTGTACAATCTTTGTAGTCTAGGTGTGATTGGTATATAATACATTTTACTATAAGTAACTTGGATTTTACTAGAGTTCTGCCTATCTCGTAATCGTTTATACCTCAGATGATCACACACCTTGCACCTAAGCAATTCATTATTCTCATCCCAATAAATCATACAACATTTAAGCAACTATGAATCTTCTAAATTGGTAATCCCAAGCCTTCGAGCAATTTCTTTGTAGAGTAGAAATTATCAGTAAACAAATTATCAGTTAGTAAATTTTCTTTGATGAATTGACAAATATTGTCAAAAAAACGTTCAGACAAATGATGTTCAGATTTGATATTCAATATCCTTGCCACAGCTTATAGTTGTTAATGATTTTCACAACTTGGCCACAATTCCTGATTAGCAGCGGCCAACATATCATACAATATCTGAGTAGATGGGTTTGGAGGCTCATTACTTATTGATGGGGAAAAACTAGGTCCCGCTGCATCTACAACAAGTTATTCATAAGCATTAGAGAACTCGTCATATTGATATTCCACATTGCAAGTGTTGTAAGTCGAATCATTACTTCTCCTGTGGTCCGCATTGTACATTTGAATTTCACCATACAAATACCATACATAATAGTCTCTAACAAACCCATATTTCATCAGATGAAACCTAACTGTACTCTCATTTTCAAAACTGTGATTTTGGCACTTAAACCGATTACATGGACACCTAAGTAGTTCTCCATTCAAACAGTCTGAAAACTGTTTGGTAGTTGATATGAATTCATTTAATCCATCAAGGAATGAAGGATTTAGTATACCATCTTTTAGTCTTGCATACATCCAACCTCTATCAAAATGCATATTGTACCTTTTGTACCTAGAATATATAACAATAAATAAAAACTTGATCAGAACCGCATCCTCATCTTAAAAAACTAAATGTCCTGTTAAATGATGAAATATCAAGTGCAGCAAATATAATGGTCTTTCGGTGAAAAAGTAACCCATTCAAGGAATTGATGAATAAGAGATTGCTCCTTTGAATTGAATCTAAAATATTCTCTAAGTACTTATTGATGGCCATTCCGAGTTTGAACTAACACTGATCAAACAGGGACTGCCTTGAAAGAATAACTTGCTGATGCAACTGGTTATTCTAATCAAGGTTAAAATTAGGAGAAAACTTGTATTTATGCTTTGAAGTTTGTGGTGGATTGGTTTATATATTGATTAAGAAATTGGAGTTTATACGAGAACTTTAATGTGGTTAGTGGTGGCTTGGTGGTTAGGGCTTATAGTGAACTCTGTGCATTTTCAGTACAAATAGGTCTTTGTTAAGGCCGTTGACGATGTCCATTTCCTACTTGCAAGAAAGGAGGGATTTGGTAGGTGGCTTCTTTGCAATTTTATTATATTTTTAAGTATTTATTTGCAATGGCTACACCAGTTTATTTTGTTTACTTGTTTATTTGCAATGGCTATACCAGTTTATTTTGTTTACTTGTTGCTGCATTATTGCTGTAAATGTTTGTTAGGGGGGCAGTGAGCTGCTTACATGGGGGTTGTTGTCATGGTGGTTTTGATGTATATGGTTTATTTTTGTGTCATGGGCAGATAAATTATGTCTTCTCTTATTTCAATTAGCAAAAAAGTCATTTTGGCATTTAATTACCATATTATACTACTATGTTCAACTAATCATATAACGATACTTTTTTTTATTTATTTTCCTAGTTATGATTTTAGGTTTCTGCAAATGCCAGTATAATATTAGGGTTTTAACACTATATAGTAAGATCATGCTTGTCATATTCTATTTAGTAACCTGTAAATTTTTTCAGTTCTAGCATATATCATATACATGTACTATTTTTGGAATTTTTCATATATTTGTACTATTTTTAGACTTATCTCGGATAAGGTATTTTATTTTATTTTAATCACATTTATTAATGTGTTTTATGGTTCTTTTTCTAATATTTGTACTACATCGAGTTCTTACCAGCCTTTTCAGTTGTCCAACATCAGTATGTACTACGTTGAGCAATCTGTCAAATGCATAAAATTAGGAATATAACCTAGTCAAAATCCCATAGTGTATTGCGCCAATATAATGTAGAGGATTTGCTAATCAGGTATTTGACAAATCTCATTTAAGATGGAGTTTAATATGTATATGTTAGGCTACAAAATCTGTTTCCATGGCACACATACACACACCCATGAGTAGTTCAATGTGTTACTAAGAAGAGCTTCTAAGCTAACTGCTTGTGTAAATTTTCGATTTGCATATTTTGTGAAAACAAATGTGTGATAGACCTAATCCTTATATCTGATATATTCAAGTCATTTCCTTTTTTTTGTGACAATGTACTCTCTCTCTCCCTCTATGACACACACACATTCAAATGTCATTGCAGATGTAGCATAGCTTCCTTATTTTCCAATTCCTCATATTTTGCAAATGCAAATGCAAATGCAAATGCAAATGCAAAAAAAAAAAAAAAAAAAAAAAAAAACTCTATCTATGCTTTGAAGATACAAATATAGTGTTCTTGTAGATTTAATTTGATGACTAAAAGCTTAATCATTAGCATCTCTTTTTTTACTTTGCATAGAGTATTACTTACAAATTTGTACCTTGTAAATACAAGAAGTTAACCATTGCAGTTTCTCTCTTGCAACAAATTTTGCCAAGGCCATAAACTCATATACTAGTGAAACTCCAGCTAAAAATTTTTAATATATATTATAATTAGCTCCCCTTTTAGCAAGAATGCACATCGAGAAACAATGAAAACAGTAAGAAAATAACACATTTAGTTAAATCTTAGCATTTCCACAAATTTCACAAATCTCATATTAATATCTCAATAAAATTCAACAACCCATTTCAATAATTCACACAAAAAAGAGCGCATCTGAAATTATAATCTCAAAACCAATTCAAACTTGTAGTGACTGAGGATGGAACTATAGAGGCGAGAAGCAGCAGCGGCGTAATTGAAGACGAGGAGCAGCACCAGACAACAGAAGGACTGGACCAACGGATGCAGCAACGGGGACTAGAGGGAGCGGCAGAGGAAAGAGAAGAAGCAACCATGACCAGCGGATGCAACAGCGGCGTGATTGAGGACGAGGAGCAGCACCGAACGGCAGAAGGGCTGGACCAATGGATGCAGTGATGAGGATCAGACGATGCAACAACGAGGACTAGAGGGAGCGATGGAGGAAAGAGAAGAAGCAACTACCACCAGTAGACGCAGCAACGACGTTGACAGCGTGAAGAGAGATTTTAGGAATTTTGTCCAAATGCTGACAAAGAAGAAGTAAATTTGTGTAATTAAGAAAGAAAAATTTCGAGATTTCATATACTAGGGTTTTTAAATATAGTAACGGACACATCCGTTATTAAATTTAACTTCTGTAACAGATAATATAATCATTACTAAATGACTAAATAAAAAACTATTTAGTAATAGATATGCTCATCCGTTATTAATTTTGAGCCAATTGAACCAATTCTATAACAGATTTAAATCCATTACAGAATTTCGTAACGAATTTATAATATATTATCTAATCTGTTACTATTATTGTTATTTACATGATATCCGTTATTAATCCATTACTAATCGGTAACACAAATTTTCCGTTATTAATTTTATAAATTTTTGTAATGTTTTCCTTTTTTCTCTTTTATTTATAATACTGATATACAGATTATATATTTATATAATTTAAGATTAACCATTCTCCTGAACTAGTATTAGTAATGCATGTAAACTATTACTCTTATAAATAATATTAACAATGATGCATGAGTTTAAGGATTATTTATTTTATCTTTTAAAAAAGATTTACGTTGTTTACATATTTTATATTGTTTTTATATATAGTATTAAAAATATGAGTACTATGAAATCAACATTATAATAATACTCATAATTTAAACTTTATAATTAAAAAATTCATGTAATATCATTAGTAGGAATACCATAAAATATTAATTTAAAATATTCTGTATTAGGTAAAAAAATTATAGTTAAAAGTATTATTGTAATATCATAAAACTATTTATTTATTCTTCGTAAAATATTATATTTGTTAAACTAATATTTTATAAAAAAAATATGGTTTTTAATTAAATTTTGCAGGGTTTTATTTTGGAACAATTTTAAAAAAAACAATTTAAAATCTTTAAAAATTAGAAACTAATTTTTTAATTAAATGGTTTTTACTTTTTTAATAAAATTTTGTTTTGAAGTATAGTAATATTTATTTTAATTAATGATAAAACTAATTATAGATTTAACTTAAAATAGTATTAAGAATTTAAAAATGTATTAATAAATTGTAAAATTTATCTAAATATATAATCCTTGAACAGAGTTTGATTTAAATAAAAAATTAATTTAACTAAACCATCCAATTAAATATTTTTTTAATTAATAATAATAATAATAATAATAAATTTATATAGTGCACCCTAAGGATTCACATAGACAAACTCAATTAATTTATTATCAAGTTTTAGATATCACTAACTTGTAATTAAATAATTCTAACTCTTTATTTGATAGAATTTATTTTATAAGAAAAAATTTAAATAAATTATTATAAAATTATATAAAATTTTAATTTATTTTAAAATGAAATTTTTTAAACTTAAAAAAAATTAAATTCTTTTATTTTAAATAAAAAATTATTTAAAAAATTAATTCAATTAAATATTTACAAAATTCTTTATTCCAAATTCAGGGTAACAACATATTGGCAATACAATGCCTTTTGTATCATAGGTGACCTATTAATAATTTTACTACTGACGTTATATTGACAGTGTTAAAAAATTTATCAATCAAAATTTATATTTATTATAAGGATTATTAGATAAAAAAATTTAAATATTTATCAATTTTTATATTTATATTTTAATCTTAAAATTTTGAACAATAAAATTTATTATTTCACATTTACCTTAATTTTAACTATTTATCTTAATTAATTTTAATCAAAAAATTTATAATTCACGTATAATTATTTTTTAAAAACTTCTTGAATAAAAAATCAAATGGTTTACTTTAATTTATATTCATATCCAAAATTTTAAGTTTTGAATAATAAAACTAAACTTTTTATAAAGTTTTGGATAATGAAACTAAACTTTTTTCATTTTATCTCAATTATTTTTATAAAGTTTTGGATAATAAAACTATTTTTTTTTCATTTTATCTCAAGTATAATAAAAAAAATTAAATTAAATCTGAAAAGTTATAAAAAAAATTACAATATAGTTCCTAAAATTTTATTTGACTAAAAAATAGTACTTAAAATAAATATTTTTATTTTAAAAAAATTTTTGTTTTAACAAAATCTTTTTTTAATTCCATTATTTACTTTTTATTCTCATTTTTATATACATGTTGTAATTTAATAAAAATTTAAAATATAAAAAATTTATAATATAAAATGTATAATATTTAATTTTATTTAATATTTATTGATATGAAACACAGTTTTTTGTCGGATTAGTTAATAAATTAATATACATCACAAATTTACTAGGTCAATAAAATAAAAATATTAAATATTTTAAATAATTTATAAAAGATGTAATTAACCTATCTAAATTTATATATATTTATGTAATTTATAATAGTAAGTATAAGTTTTCAATAAAATACTTTAATTTGTGATGTTTTATATAAAAAAAATTTATTTACAATAAATGTTTTTTAATATTATATTTGATAAATATAAAATTAATGTACTTTCAATATAAAATTTAAATTAGAGAACTATATGTTTATTAATATAAAACTTTAAGTACTATTGTAATTTGCCATCGACTTTTCCAGATTTAATTTAGCCATATTTAATTTCATTTTTTTAATTATAATCATAATAAATTGAAAAATATTTAATTTTATTATTTAAAATTTTAAATATAAATATGAATTATTTTTTATCTAATAGATCTTTTAAAGAATAATTTTACATGACATGTGGACTATAAATTTTTTTGTTAAAATTAATTAAAATAAATAGTTAAAATTAGATAAATATAAGAAGATTTATTTTATTGTCTAAAGATTTTAAAGTTAAAATATAAATATAAAAAGTGATAAAACATTTTTATTCAATACGGCTTACGGTAATTGCGCTGTTCGAGCTGCAAGTGAAACAATCCCAAGGATTTCCGTGATTGGTTCACTAACTCAGCAACACAATAAAAAATTGTGAACCTCATGTTGAATTCTCCAATCACAGCCTTTAAGTCGCACATACAATATATATAAGTCAATGGCTTACTTCTGAACATAATTTTATAGGAAGCATGAAAATGGAACCATCTCTAGCATCTAATTGTCAATATTATGATCCCCAACAGCAAAAAAGTTATGCACGACTGTTATGAAATTCCTCAACTGACATCCAATTCTCCAAATTATACTGTTCAGAATTTGTAAGTGTGAATTGCTGTCTTTCAAAAATGAATTACATCTACAAGCTGGCACTCGTTTCAACAAAATGGCTTTATCTATTCCTTGTCTTAACAAACTTGGCCCGTGACGCTTTCTTCTCCAGCTTCTCCCTCTTTTTTCGTGTCTTTTCATCTTCCACATCCCCCTAATTAATGGAGAATCACAGATCAGATCAAACCCCTTATGTAAAAGCTTATAATCCTCTACAGATGGATAAAACAAGGGAAGAAAATGTACCTCGGACCCTAGTGATAAAAATCCTTTAATGAATCCAAAGGATTTGTATGCTCCAAATGCTGGTATCTGAAAGGCAGCAAATAAGAGAAGCTCACTCGCACGTCAATCACCGTGTTATGTCAGTCTCATACATGCTATTTAATCAAAAGGCATTCATATATAGTACTTGCATGTTAGCAAAAACTCCCCTGTAAATGTCTCGACATATACTTGCAACACTCGTTAACCTGTATATATCAGTCAAAATGTCCTACAAAAAATTGGCCAAGGTCTTGCTTTGACCATAGGGTTAAGAAATCCAGGATAGCAATCCTATGTTTTATAAGAATGTACAGCCAATCCTATGAATTATAAGAATGTGTATACTTGTGCATCCTCTTTATCATAAAATTCATCCTTAAGTTGTCATTGGATTTGTGCTTACATACACACACAAATATAAACAGACTTCTATCATCACCCTCCTGTGAGTAAACCAAAAACTTGTATTTCAATCTAAAAGAAGCTAAAGCATACTATATACATCCCTTTCCCTTGCGTAGACTAGCATAACTTTTCCTCAAAGTCCACTGCAATCTTTATAATCTGTGTTAAAACATACAAATATCACCCAAAACCCACCTCCTCATTCATATTCAACACCATGCAGACCATGTGGCCCCATGACAGGTTGACTTAATATCCAACAGTAGCAGAGTTTGCCACATAATCTCATAGCAAATCTTAACAGTAATAAGACGATATCAAAATATCTTTTATATTCTCTATTTTATCTAGATTGGACAAGGTGTTGCACAATTAAGCAATATCCAAAAATAATAGTAATAATAATAATAATGAAAGAGACTGTATTTTATGAAGTGCAGGCTCTAATATCATATCAGTTTCCAGCAGTTTAGTTCCCTAATTGTCGACTACCAAGTGATCTCTATTAAAAGCATAGAGCAGTTTTTGCAAGACCTTTTCCAACCTTGTCAATTATCTGACATGACAGCTTCAACATGATTTTTTTTGCAATAGTTTTTGTCGTCGTTGATATCATATAACAAGCCCTCAAGCAGTAGAACAGAAACATTAAAGAATTAACATATATGAAATATACTTGTGAACATTTTTTTAAAGAACTGTTCACTGTTGTATTATTAATGGATATGATTCAAGCATATAAGCTTTCTCCCATGTCCACAAACAAAAGCACTAAACCACACTCTTGCTCCATTGTTATACTCGGTTTACACGAGCACACAGAAGATCTTATGCCTTCATTTACAACATAACTAAAATATACCTTAGTGTTAAAGCAGTACCAAATATGACTTCAGATTTGCTAGGCTAGAAATGTATCAGATGCATAGAAGTTGGTTTTCCAACATAAACACAGGAAAGTTCAATTTTCTAGTAGAAGTGAGCTGTGCATATAGTAACTTTTTCCCAGAAAATTCCATGTCTCCTTTTTGACCATCGCATAATATAGCATCCATTATTAGATAATTAGATGCCCTTCATTCTCAAAGAATAGTACAAGTGCAGTCCTTTACATCAAGATGCAATTTTAAAAGAAACGTAAGTAAATGGGATCTTACCACCAGATACGTGTACCAAAATTTTTCTGAGATAATGGATGTGAGTTGCACAAAGCTTGTAATGTAGATAACATCATGGAGATAGCTGGAAGAAGGAACAACTATGAGGATAATATTTTACCACACACATCAAAACCCAGATATCTAGAACACTCTTATTAGATAAAGATCCAAACTATTAGGATAGGAAACAGCTTGAATAATAACAATTTAAACTCTTCCATAAAACAAATGAAATTAAGTTTATTATTGATTCTAATAAACTAGACCTTAAAGTCACGTGTTAGCTTCATATAGCAGCAAAGTTTCAAAGTGCAAGTTTACAGGGAAAAGAAAAGTAAAAACTAGCTAGCTGAGTCCCATGTTATAGTATAAAAAACTGTTGTTCTGGCCATTTTGTATCCGCGACTGTAAGGATAGGTGATGTGCTCTTTGTTATTGAGCCCAAAGAGAAGTCATTCCCATTTATGAATAACTAACCAGATAAAGAACAATCTCAAATCTTTATATTATGCTCACTCATTACTCAAATGGTAAAGAAGACTTCATTACCATGCAGAATGAAGATACATGGTAACCTATATACAGGTGGCATTAAAAAAGGGAGAAAGTCTTCTTTTGGTTGATTGTACACCTCAGATTTAAGCCATTTTTGGTTCAAATGAATTCCAAAAAATTTGTGGAATTCGAATGAATTCAATGTTTCTGCATGTTTGATTTTAATTTTCTTGTTTTTGAAAAAAAAAAAAGCTTTAAGAATTCAGTTTACATGTATAACTAAAATCAATCCTATCAAAATTGATGAAATTTGTCAAGAATTCTATGAAATGAACACAAAAAATACTTATACATGCACACTCCCACACACTTATGTGTGTAGAAATTGATTAGATACAAGTTTTTTTAATAATAGAGGAGGAAATTATCATAAATCTTTTTTATTATTGCAGCTAGTTTAGGAAATGATCGTTAATGAATTTCCATTATGAAACTATACCAAACATGAATTATATGCAATTCATTTGAATGAAGTCTAGGTTTGTAATTGGTTTGAAATAAACATTATGTTATTGTTTTCAAATATACCACAACTACTACTCAACTACCTTTTATTTCAAATTGAAACATGTTCCTGAAGTGAGCATATTATAATAAATTTGCAAATCTCATTCCCTCTTGACCACAAAAAAGACATCCTCGTTCCCTTTTTGAGACGACTGAATTACATGTCTATGGAAGAAAATCAATTTGCTAATTTCACATGCACAACTCTGCCCATCATTTTGTCTTAAATTCCTTTATAAAACTCCACCAACCTGCCATCAAGGAAGAATAGTTTTTGAAAATGGAAGTTTAGGGTTAAAAGGTGTCATTTGTTCATTGCTACCTTCGACAATAAGCTTGTCAACTGGAGAAACAACTCTTTCTTTAATACTGGGAGTAAAAATAAAATGTAAAAGTAGGTTTAATATAGAATTGAAATTGTTCAAGAACACATCTTGAAGCAGAAGCTTAGAATATGATTCCATTATTTGCCATCAAATAAAGCATGTTGAGAACCATCAGCAGTAGCCACAAGGATCAATATTCATCATTTGGAATCTAAAGGATCAAGTTTGTCTTCTAATTAGTATGAGAAAATTATATTTCTATCTCTAGAGCTTTCAAACAGTTATACCTCACAAGCATCTGTAAAAATTACTAAGGGAAATTTTTACCCCCACTATTTCTCACTTCTTGCGGAGAGTTACTTACCCTCCATATCAATGGGTACCATAGAAAAATGTGAGGCTATTTAGAAGTGCAGGTGCAGATTCAGGTCGAATCTCAACAAGCACAATGACCTTCCTATTTGTCATAATTAACCTCTTCTTTCTATTCATTAGAAATTCGTTTTACTTGAAGGAAAAAAATTGATGGGCAACTTCCCTCGCTTCAGTTTATTATATTTGATGATAATATGAATGCCGTTTTTAGACCACAACTCAAAGGGTCCTCTAGCAGCTAAACATGGATTTATAAACCCAACAGTAAGAACCAATGAGCACATTACAATCAATAAAAATTCCCCACTCCACTAAAAACAAAACTGACGGCTCATTCTTGAAGCTTCATTTCACATAAGAAAAACCAACTATGCTAATTTGAATTAAATAAAGCTGTGATAAAATAATCAACATCATCCAACAAACAATCGGCTAAAATTGAAAGAATGAAAAGGAGAGAAAAAGACTCGCATACCCACAAATTCCACCGGTGCTCATATCAAACCCACCATCAAGAAGCTCCCCATCATCTCCATAAGAAGGTTTTGCCATTGCAGCAAGTTGTTGATAGGGAATGAAATAAGCTATAGAGGTGAAAACCAAACCCATCCAATGTTTCCAAGTGAAAGTAGAGTGGAAAATCAGCATCCTCACCAAGACATATATAACCTAGATTAACAAGTATCAGACAACCAAAATCAAAATAATAACAAAAACAATATATCAATATGATAAGCTCTTGATCAATTGGGAATTGATAAGATGAGAAGGGAATACATTGCAGGCAATAATGAGGTGGCGGAGCTTCGCCATATGGCGTATGTTCTCTTCCTTGCGCTTCTTGGCTCCTTGATTTGCCATTTCTTTCTCTCTATAACACAATTTGCAAACCCTAGGTTTATCAGCCTTTTCCTGACTAGTGAAGCCGAGTAAATTGAAAGAATCAGAAGTCAGCCAGCCAAACTGCCAGAGGAGAAAAGCAGACAGAGACGAACACTTTGACCAAATTACAATCTAACCACAATAGGAATTGTATTTCCCAATATGCCTTTTATTACTTGAAAAATTGGAAAACCATTTGTGGAAATATTTTAGAACAATAATTCATTTTTCAATGTCTAGTGATATTAATAAATTTAAGAATAATTTAAATTTTAATATAATTAATAGATTAATTTTCATATTTTAAAATTAAATATTTAAATTTTTTATTTTTATTTTATCTAAAATTTATATATTTTTTTATTATTTTTAATTTTTTTATAAGAAATTTAATTTATTATATAATATTTAACTCCTTCTCTTTTATACACTAAACATATGCTTGTCTAAAATAATTTAAAATTTTCTTAATTATTATCATTTTTCAATTTTTTATATAAAAATTTAATTAATTATAAATAATTAAATTCTTCACATTTTATATATTAAAATATATTAATCTTAATAATAAAATTTATAATTTCTTTTTATATTTTTTACCACTTTCAATTTTTTCTTATCTTTCGCAATTATCCAAACCATTAAAAAGTTAACATTTTTATTTATTCAAACCTTTCATACAACTAAATCATTTTGAGTGTTATTCTCCGCATTTAATTTGTAATTTTTTTATTTTATTAGTGAATTTTACTCCTTTCATATTTTGCTCCACTTCACTTGTGGACATAGGCTTTTATTGTATTGTTTTATTTTATTTTCTTATATTTACTTTGTCATGTCATATTTTATTTATTCCAAATAAATATTTTCTATGTAGTCTCAATATATTACCTTAGCAAGATAGAAGGTGATACTTGAAAAGTTTGAAATTTGAGAGGAGTCTCAATATATTATTACCTTAGCAAGATTTTGTTCATCGATGGCTGGTTGTTTTGAGATATTGGTGCATTTTCTACAATGAGGAACTATTGTATGCTTTAGTTATTAATTACTAAAGATGAACTTATGTATTTTCAATTTTGTTATTGGTAGAAGATTTTTTGCTTCGGACTATTTACTCAAATTAGATTTTCCATTTCTATGCAGATTTTAATTGGTTATTACTCTAGAAATTCTACTTAAATTAAATATCAAAATTAAATATCAAATAATGGGAGGATTAAAATTGATTTTTGAGGTTCTGAATTTTATTTGAACTGGTCGTTTATCTGTACGCTATATAAATAAAATATTACTAGTATATAAAATAATATAAAAATATTTTATAAAATAATATATTTTTTTGGTATGAATTCATTCTGTTTTGTTAAGAGGAGTAAAATATTTTCTCTTAGATTTCAAATTTCAAATTATTAATGGATTAAAAATAGATCATAATATATTATTTTATTTTTTAGAATTCAAAATAATACAAGAAAAATTATTTGTGAAATATACAACCTATTGTCATAAAATAAAATAGATAATTATAGAGAAAAATAATTAAAAATTTAACTAATATGTATGATTTTTAATTTTAAAGTAAGAAATTTAAAGAATCTAAGTATTAATAAATATAAGTTATACATCAGCAAATTTTATTGTATTAAATAAATTAAAAATTTTAGTATTTACAATCATATATTACTAATATCTAATAATAAATTCTATTCAAAAAATTATATTTATAAAAAAATAAAGTTTATGGAAATTTGCACTCCAAGGCTTAGCATGGTGGAAAGTGCATGTTTAAGGTTCGACTCCCCCAACCCCTATTTTAAAAAAAAAAGTTTATGAAAGTTTCAATAAGGGTGGATAGCGGTTATAGCAGCGGTGATGAGGGAGAATTATTTAAATTTAAAAAATTTCAATATTTGAATGATTCTTATTTAATTTTTATTTATTTTAAAGAATTGAGTTGGACGAAAAGAATTATGCAGTCATATATTTAGTATTGGGTTGAGTTAGACGAAAAAAAAGTATACATTCATATATTTCATACTAAATATTAAGAGAATAATAAAAAAAAATTGTAAAATACAAACCATTTGAAAATAAAAAATAAAATTATGTGAAAAATAATATGAAATAAAGATTGTATTACTGAGTTTTATATATAATGAACATAGGAAAATTATATTTTTATAGAAAATAAAATAGACTAACAATTATAAGTGTAATAAAGTATAATAGTTCATGTTTAATAACTAGATTGTTTGAAGTTTGTAATGATTGATTGTATTAAAAATAATATTTTATTTTTTATTATATTTTAATTATTTTTATTTATTTATTTTTTATATAAATAATTTAAATAATTTAAATAAAATAAAATTTTACTTTGATGATATTTTAAATAATTAATTCTATTAATATTTTAATTATTTTATACTCTATCACAATTAATATTTTTTATAATAATTTTAATTAATTATATATATTTATTCTGTATAATTATTCATAAATAAAAAAATATAATATTTATTAATTAGATTATATTAAATATGACTTTAATAAATTATCAAATCAATAAACCAACACAATCACAATAGTAAAAAATTTTTATATAATATTTTGTTATAAACTTTTATATATATATAAGTATATATTTTTTACAGTGATTTATTTAATTGTTTAACATTTTTTTTATATGATAGTTATTCAATTTTTATAAATATATTTTTAATATTTTATTTATTATTAAAATAAAAAATACAATGAATTTTTTTATAATAAAATACATTAAAATTTTTATTATAATATAATAATATATTATATTAAAAAATAGTAAGAAATCAAAATATTAATAACAATTAATATAATAAATAGTATTTATTATATTAAAAAATAGAAAATAAGAAATTCATACGTAATGATAAAAATAATAAATTTTATTTAATACATATATTAATTATTATTTTATATAAAAATAAAATTAAAAATACATAAAAAATTATAAATTTATAGAATATGACATAAATAATTTCTCATATATTTATTATCATTCACATAAAAGATGGAAAATATATAACATCAATTAATTAATAATATTGGTTATAATTTTTTTACAGTTTATTTATTATTAAAAATAAAAATAAAATATATATTAAAATTTTTATTGTATTGTGATTAATATATTATATTAAAAAAATTATAAAATATTTAAAAAAATATGCTAATAATAATAATAAGAAATTGAAAAATCACATACTAATAATAATAATAATAAATTAAAGTCATATATAAATTATAACAATAAAGATAATGCATTACATTTACAATGAAAATATTATTAAATATAAAAATAATTTAAAAATAAAATTTATTAAATTTACTTTTTAAAAAAAAAAAACATGAGAGAAATATCATTAATTCAAAGCGATCAAAGAAACTATATGAGGAGGAGAGACATGAATCCAAACTCCTTGATCTGACTCAGAATGAGCCGATGTTGCTAGAACATGAGCGATATCATTCGCAGACCCGTGAATAAAACTATATCTTCCTTCTTCATAACTGGATAGAAGCAATTTATAATTTTGAACCAAAAGACCAAAATGTGATAAATCATTTAACGAAACATTGTTAAATTTGCCACGAATAGACAATACTCAATGGCATAAATTTAAACATATAATTTGTCACATTTTAATAGTCTATTTTAGACCGCAATTTTTATACCTAACCATCTCCTCCTCCCTACATACTACTGTTATCATATTAGGAATTTCTTGTCCTATTTTAATTTTTGAAAAAATAAACTAACAAACCTTGCACTTTTTAGAACATCAACCATTCACAAACATCTAGCTTCCCCAAGGTTGGGTTGCTAGGCGTAATCTTTAGATTGAGGAAACTTTCCAATATCAAATATTTGGCCAAGACTAATTTTTTTTTTTTTTAAATTAAATTCCCTTCTTAAGTTGACATTGGTAAATTGAAATAAGATCCTGATGAAAAATTATGATATAGAAAATAAAAAAAAAGTATTAAAAATGAGGCGCATAAAAAGATGTATTAGATCTCACCCTAAACCTCCTTCTGTCTATGCTATAATGTACACAACCTTGTTGAGTGAAATTTCATAGCTTTATTCCACCGAATACAATAAATTAAATTGAACTCTATGTCAAATGGAATGGCACATTATTGTCACCACCAAAGGAGTATGGCACATCAGTATCATCAACAAAAGGATTGGTTGAGTTTGTGCCAAAGCCAATCACTGGTGGCTCCTGTTGTTGCTGTTGCATCATCACAAAATTTTGTTCTTCATGTACTGCTATTGATTGCGCATTAGTTGCAGGTCCTACATTACTAGGTCCATAAAATAGACCCTGGTTAATATCTAAAGAATCAAAAGGATTAGGAGGCATCTGCCCTATCCGGCAAACACTATTCTGGTTCATTGTTATAGCCATTGCACCATCACATAAACTGTCTAGTGTTAACTTATCCAGTTCACCAGCCTGTGTATGAAAAAAAATAATTCATTTTCATAAGAATATTATCAATCCAAAATTACTGAGATTTTAGTCAACACATAATGATATTATATGCAAGATCTAGCATGAGGCTCAATCATCCTAGAAAATATGTTTGATGGTTAAACATCAACTAATAATAAGAAAAAGAAGATGAACATCAAATGTTGTTGAAACGAAGGCTAACCAATTCATTCTCTGCAACTAGTTCTTCATTAAAGTTTGGGGTTGTAACAAGTGCAACCTCCCAACCTGCAATTTGAGGTGTTGAATTGATGCTAGTTTCATCTAGGATATTTTATGAAAGATATCATGAGTGCTAGCTAAAAGTAATACTTGGGAATGCAGGTGTGTTTTTGTCATCCAATTCGGATACTTCCTGGGTTAACTCATCCAAGTCCTGGTTAAATAACAAGAATGCCAAACCAAATTAAGAATTAAAGAAAATTAACAAAGTAGTATGTGGAGTGGAAATTTCTTTAGGGGAACCATCTTCATCCTCGCTCATCTAACAGTGTATGAAAATTGTAAATATTTTTTATGCACAAGTGTGTGTTGATAATAATGAACAAGTAAAAATGATTTCCATCCATAATTTTCTTTAGTATCCAAAGACAAGCTACCCAACAATCTTCTTTATTTATTTTATCTTTTAGGCATATCAGCTCCTCTGAAAATTTCTTATAGTTTAAGTAGGATTTGAACTTTATATAATTTTATGCAATATGGCAAACTATGAAGGGTAATTGCCAAGAAATCATGGACTAAATTGGAGATTTGTGCATAAAATAGTGAGTTTCCTTGATCATAGTAATTTTCAAGATCATACAGAAAATAGAAAAACAAATCTTTTAAAAATTATACTTGTATCCCTTCAAGAGGTAAGACGTGTGGTGAGTCTGTCACATAGTCTTCCATTGCTGTCAAAAATGATGCAGGGGGCTACACTTACAAAGGAGGAAAGTTAATTAAGTAATCAACTTAAAGGTACAAAACTAATTATAGGATTGCATACCATTTTGATTTTGATAAACTTTTGTCGTCGTCCAAACTCAAAGCTCCTGCACATCTCAAAGAACTCAGATAAAGTTTCCCCCTGCAAAGAAATTAAAAATTTCCAACATATTGAATGTTAATTAAAATCTAAAGTTTTCAACGTCGTATAACATAGTTAGCCATGCACCTATACCTGAGTTGTGGCCTTCTTATAAATTTCTAACGCTCTGATTGCATCATGGCGCTCCATATCAAAATACTTGGACACAGAATAAAGTCATTTTGCATTTCTTTTTTTATTTAATGGATTGTAAGAACACAAATACCCAATGCAACACTCACGTTGTCAACCAAATTGAGAACTCCATCTGTAATTGTAACATATAGCTTAACACTTTCACTTGCAACCTGAAAGAAAACTCCATAAACGATGGTGGGATTAAACAAAGCCAAACCACAAGTCTTAAATCAAATGAATTTTAGACCATTCCTTACAATTGAAAGAGCATAATGAATTAAGTTGTTATGCACAGCCATTCCTTCTGGCTGCAAAAATAGGTAAAATGAACGCTGTCAAGCATGCAGATGAAATAAAAAGAGGTTGCGATAGTGCATATTTGCATACTTTGCAAGCAAGAAGGCGAAAAAGAAGTTGTTGCAAGATAGGTAACTGCTCAAGTAAGTCTGGGGTCTCAAGCTCCTTTGTTCTCTATTAAAAAATTTGAAGAAATATAGGAAGTCAATAATTTTATAAGAATTCAAGAAATGAAAAGGTATAAATTGCAGAACTGAGTTGAGGTTGATATTACGTACCGAGGGATTTTTCTGAATGTCATATTTCAACACACAGAAACATGCAAGAAGTTCTTCAAGATATAAAGCATATGCACGAACCCAAGCAGAATAATCCCATGCTTAGCACCAAAAAGATCTTTTCTCAATTAGTTCCTTATGCTGAAAACCTTAAGAATACTAGGTAAACAAACATATATCTATAAAATACCATGTGGACTTGAATCATCCCTTAAATGAGATAGGTGAAACACAAGACGTGTTCCCTTACTATAAGTAATTATCTCTTCATGGAAAGTATGATCTATTTCTCTCAATGCACGATGTATTACAATTAATGTCTTCAATGCAACCTGTATATAAATAATAAAAATGACTCAAGCTAAAGGAGGAAAATTTTAACATAAGGAAATAAGAAATTAAGAAAATAATAGTTTGATTATTTTTCACCGTTGTAGACAAAATAAATGTTTAGTAGTGAAATTAGAAGATGTTTTTAATGACCAAGGTGAAGTTAAGCTCAAACCCATTAACTGCTATGATTTAAACATGCAAGAAACAGACATTAATTATAGAAAATAAAGACAAATATTTCTAGTCTTGGACTCGATGTTCAAAAGAATTCTCCTATATGAAAAATGCTGTATTCATTATATGTCAACCAAGTGATTTTGACTTGTTTCTTTATAGAAGTGAAGAGGATTTTTGAAAAATTGAAATGATCAGAAACATACCGTCCAATTATGTGTTTTGGCAAGACGCTTAGTAAGACCATTTATGCAATAAGTAACATCAGCACGAGGACTTGAAGCTGAAAGAGCACTAAAGATAGCTGACAAAACAAGGAACATTTTGATTTAGTTATAAAAAATATAACTAACCCCTTTACCAACAAATGCAAATTGGTCTTCATCAGTATCAGTGCATTACAATTTGAAACACATAAATACTTCTTCAAGAAATAGAGGAGAGTTTCACTCACTCAAGATATGTTTCTCCTTTGGCAGCATTTCATCATGGTTTGTGGCCTTAACAATTGCAACATCAAGCGCCTATGGCACAATACTATTAACATAACGATAGATATGGAAAAATATAGGTAATACAGTAAGTTTCAAAGTCCTACTTCACCTTGTTTTCGCTATTTACTTTTGCCAATCCAACCTTTGTGGAGTCCTTCAAAGCTCCAATAGCTCTTCTGAAAGTTTGTTGAGTGTTACCACTAGCTGCCATTCTATTTCAAGAAATTCATTCCTTTAAAACCAACAACGTTATAGTTGTCCAATTTCAATTCAACGACCTTATGGCCCTAATCACCAAATAATTCATCATCTTTGTTGTTGCTTTTCCAAGTTAGATATTTTATTATAATAAGCTCTTGATAGAATAGAAAATAAAATTAACACCTAAGACATGAGCATAAGAAGAAAATAACAAGTGCAAAAGTATTAACTTACCAGTTTAGCAAAATAAGAAAAGTAAAGACAAATATCCTTTGAAGAATCAAAATTGGCTCTGCAAAAAGGTAGGGATATAAAAATTATAGAATATATGGTATAGGATATGATGAAAAAATTTGGAAAAAAAAAATCAAACAGTTGTAAAAAAATGAACAAATCCAAATAATTATCCGTTAATGTAAAAAAAATATTACAAGTCAAAAAATCAAAATTTTATGTGCAGTTATTAAATAAAACAAAACAAATTAAAACTTTGAAAATATAATCACGTAGATAGATACAAATATTCAATAGGACATGAAACATTTATAATAATAATAACCACGAAGACGATGATGATGATGAGGAAGACAAACAATTACGTAATGAGGCATATGTTTCAATCGCCGCTGGACGGAGTTGCAGCGGGAAAGAAGAAAACGCCGGAGATATTACAAAAAGCAACCGTGTATACGAGGAATTAGAGATCTGTTCAAAGATTGTTTTTGCCTAATAGGCATCAGGAAAGAACAAGGCTTCGAAGATTACAAGGTGGCATTAGCTTAGTTGCTCTAACTTGTAATTAGACATTTTCCCATGGCTAATTTTTCGTTCTTTGATTACCTAACCCTATGACTTATGTCAATTATTATTGTTGACATACAAATTAAAAAAAAAAAAAATCATGCCTCATCACCAATTAGCTTTAGTAAGGAAAATTTATTATTTGGGGAAAACACTATTTTAAACCTTTGAGCAATTAGTTAAACTCTGGTCAAATATAAGAATGGTCCATTTAAGCATTTGAATTTTATATAGTAACCATTTAAATTCACAAATATTTTTAAAATAACCATTTAGCCCAAAAAATAATATTGTACATTTGTATATAAATTAAAATATTAAACAGGGCGTAAGCAATAGTTCAATATCCATTTTTTTTTAAATAAAAATTAAAGAGTAAAATTTGAGACATACTAAATTTATTTAAATGCATCTAGGCCATCTCCAACGACCAAAATACAATGGGATTTTGGCGCTCAGCGATATTATCACACCAAATATAGCGTTATATCATTTTTTTTTAAATTTATAATATAATTCAAAATTTATATTTTTTCTATTTTTTTTAATTTATAATATATTTCAAAACTTATATATATTTTCAATTAAATTTAATTTCTTTTCACTCTCATAATTTATTATATTTTTAATTTATTTTATATTTTTATAATTATTGAAATTTAATTTAAATTAATATATTCACAATTATAAATAATATTTATAATAAATTAATTAATTTATAATATATTTATAAAATAATTAAATATTTAAATATTGGATGAAAATATAAAATATATAAATATTTAGAGTGAATATATAAAATTATATGAATTTTTTGAGTAAAATATATAAATAAAATTAAAGTAAAATAAATAATATAATATTAAAAAGAGAGAAGAATATAAATAAAATATTTTTTTTGGTGTTAAAAATGGTGCAGAAAATTGGAGATAATATTACACTATTTTAGTAAAGCACCAAAATAGTGCAAAAAATGGTGCATAGGATTGGAGATGGCCAACAGGCTAAACTTGTGAGCGTATGTCCATCAAAACCCTCATTTTAATAGATAAATTTAATTTGACAAATAACTTTCTTAATTTCTCGAAAAATATTTAAAAATAATTTAAACTTTTTTTAAAATAATTAATCCACTTAAATCCCTAAATATTTTACAAAAATTATTTAAACCCTTGATATTTTTTTTATTAAATGGTCACTTAATTAAATCCAATATCCTAACCCTATTAAAAACTTTGTTAGTAATTGAAAATAGACATTTAAGCCCTTAATAAAAAAAACTCAATAGTCATTTAAACCCTATTTAATAAATAAATTTATTTTTGAAATTTTAATAATTGATAAATAAATTATGTTAATTTATATTGTTCATAAAAATATAATTTTATAAAATCTATAAAATAAATAAAATACTAGTGGCCATTTATAAATATTAAAATTTTATTTTATTAAAAAATACAGAAAATCATTGATTTTAATAAAACACTTAAAAGAGTTCAATTTTCTTTTCTTTTTTCATTATTTAAATCTCCAACTTTAACCATAAAACCTCTATTAAAAAATTTTAACTATCATTAAAAATTAATTATGACTTTATATGTAAAATAAATAATGAAAGTTAAAAAATATGTATTAAAATTTAATTTTTATTTTATTATTGTAACTCCCTTACCTTATTGATATATAGACTGAATAAGAATTCTCGCAAACTAATATTTTTTTAAATATTTTGAAATTATTTTTATATATAGACTGAATAAAAACAGCTACAAACTAATATTTTTTTAGATATTTTAAAATTAAATTATTTATTAATTTAATATATGTAACTATTAATGTAACAGCCCGAAAACCGATACCCTACCGTAACGGCCCGAACCGCCACCGGTGCTAGGATCCAGATCGGCTTAAGGCCGCCGGGACCCGTAGCAAACCAAACATACCTCCTATCACCTGGTCAAATCCCATACATGATCAAAACTTTAACATAAAAACTCAAACATCTGATGTACAAACCGAGCCTGACCTGTATGCGACATAACTGAAAACATAAAAGGACCCCCTACTAGAGCCCTCATCAAAACTCTAGCTGGGTCAACACAACATACATCAAGCCGGAGTCACATCCAAAGAACTAGAACTTAACCTGTGCATGCATCAAACCACAAACATAAGACCTCCTCTAGGGTCCTCATCCATTACCATAGCGTGGTAAACAACACATGCCACAAGATTAGTTCAAACACAACTCAACATTTAAAACATTATATCATGTATTAAAAAGGGACTAACCAAAATCTTAGGGCCAAGCACAGTACTAATCCATAAACATAACTCTACTATACTTTACATTACATTTTCTCAAATTAGAATACATGTCCACACTAAAAGTACTAAGTTAATACTATTACAAGACTTTTACCCTTGACGTCTTCCTGGCCTACCTCTGACCTGCAAAACTGGGGTTAGGGGAGAGGGGTGAGCTAAAAAGCCCAGTGAGTAGAAACATAGAAAACAGTTCATTAATTACATGCTCTCATGAAATGCGTCATAATACAAAGAAATCACATAACTGTATCTTGTCCGTCTCGGGGTTCATGCAAATAAATATTCCCCACGGACTGTTTTTGAGAGTTCCTTTTTGCTAGCATCCTTTACTCTCAAGGATCGGACATGACCTCAAAAATCCCTCTGTCGGTGCCCGGCTCCCCTAAAGGAGCTCACACAGGACTTTCACATACATGACAGGGTACCGAGTCCACAGAGAGCTCACAGGGACTTTCCTATATGTACTTGTCCGGCTCTCAAAGGACTTACCCAAGACTCAATGACAGAAATGGGCTATTGAAGTCGCCTTGGTCCAAACCTCCTGAATCAACATCAAATAATGCAATGCGCCATATTCGTGAACTAATGCAAACAACCTACTACATATAATCATGATGCATGAACATGCTTTAGGCATTAGATTTCGTACATAAAAGATTAAGTTTAGTTCTACTCACCTCTGGCAGACGCTGGACTAACTCTGCAACTGCTAGCACTACTGGCCTCCTCGGTCCCTCGGGTCCGATCCTACACAGGTGGACTCGAATGAGGTGCCAAACATACTCTAAACAACTCATAAACATACCCCCAAAAACCCTCTAGAACAACACTTAAACATGCATAGAAAACAACCTTGAAAAGGCTGTACAGGGCACTTTCGGCGGCACCTTCGGCGGCCGAACCCTCCCTCCAGAGACGAAACTCGGGCACCTTCGGCGGCACCTTCGGCGGCCGAAAGTCCCACTCCAGAGACGAAAGTCAGGCACTTTCGGCGGCCGAACATTAACTTCGGCGGCCGAAAGTCTGCTTTCAAGCTAAACTCAACTTTCGGGGGCAAGGTTAGGCGGCCAAACCATGCATCCAAAGGCAGGTTCGGCGGCCGAAACCACCTTCGGCGGCCGAAACCACCTTCGGCGGCCGAACCTGAGTTCTTCCCAGAAGGGCAGAACTCAGCTTCTCATGCATTCCAGCCTCCCAAACCTTCCAAACACCCCAACACAAGCACCCAACCTTACCAAAACATGCATAAACCTCTAGCCATGCACAAAGGAGCTTAATAACTAGATTAAACTCCAAAAACAACATCAAAGCATACATAAATAGCTTATGACCCACATAGGCCAA
This sequence comes from Manihot esculenta, assembly GCF_001659605.2. NCBI lineage: Eukaryota > Viridiplantae > Streptophyta > Magnoliopsida > Malpighiales > Euphorbiaceae > Manihot > Manihot esculenta. Next base: position 8,834,837 of record NC_035166.2, read on the forward strand.
AACTATCCAAAACAACCCAAATCCTCACATACTCTCTCCCCATCATGCATACTCACTCCCACATGCATCAAGGAGCATAAACTAACCTAAACATGCCATTCTACCCATTAAAACTCCAATAAACTTACTTAAAACTCATTAAAACATAAAGAAAAGCAGAGATCTACACTAACCTCTTGAAGATCGAGGGTTGCGTGATCTCAAACTCGGAGGTGTGGAGAATCCAAGCTCCAAAATCTCCAAGCTCCCAAAACTCCCTTTCAAGCTTCAAAACTCTTCAAAACAACCATGGAGCTCATGAAAACATGAAAGAGATGAAGGAAAACATGAAAATGGCCAAGAGATGACATGAACTCACATGAGCTCGAGAATGGGGAGAAAACTCGCCCATTTCCGATCTGAGGGCCCTTTATAGGTGGCCTGGTCGAAGACCTTCGGCGGCCTAACGTGCCCCCTAAACTCATACATGTTCGGCGGCCGAACCTGACTTTCGGCGGCCGAACCTTGGCTCGTTCAAACAAGACTTTCGGAGGCCAAAGGCGCTCCCAAAGCCTTTCCATGTTCGGCGGCCGAACTTCACTTTCGGCGGCCGAACCTGGCAAACGCCTCCTTGGTCTTTTCTTTTTAAAACTCAATTCATTTCCATTAAAACCCTTAAAATCATTTGAAAACCTTTTTGAAAACACATTTTACCCTTCTAGAGAGATCCAACACCCTAGATTCCGCCGGAAGGCAGGAATCCCGATGTCGGATTCTAGCCGGGTATTACAATTAAATTATTAGATGGTTTATATAAATTTCATAATTCAAATAAAGTAAATGTGAAAATTTTTAAATTAAAATTTTAATAAAGTTTTCTTTATTGTTTCAGCATTTAAATCCGTGATACATATAAAAAAATACATATATAATTATATTATAATAAAATTCATTCATTAATTAAATATTATAAAATAACATTATTTTTTATTTTTCTAAAATTACTATTATAGGTATATATTTAGCCCATGATAACGATTCTCCATGAGGTATAACTTGAAGTTTTAACTTGAATTTTCAAAGACAAGATAAAAATTTACGGATTTTCTAAAGAATTCAAGTCAGAAAAACAGCAAGAACAATAAAAACATGACATGAGCTTACCTCTGTCCGAATATGGAGGAAAAACCTCTCAATTTTCGGGTTAGAGGCCTTTTATAAGTGGTTGGAGAGACCACCTTTAGTAGCCGAACTTTTAAATCTTGCCAAAACTTAAATTTTCACCTTATGAAAATCCCATTTTACCCTTCTACACATTCCGGCTTCGAGATTTTGAATTCCAATGAAGATTTCCGTCGAAAAATAGAAATTCCAACGCTGAAGTTTAGCTGAGTATTACACTGTTTCTACAACTTCTTCCCTCTCTATGTTCTTTTACAACTTCATCCTTTTTTTGTTGTTCACGGTATTCTTGCTATTTCTGCTTTTCTATTTCCAATTCTCACTATTAGCTCCAATTGGTGATGGATTTAAACATAAACCCATTAGAAATTAGAAATTTTCAAGTTTTTCAATAAATATAAACAAAAACCAAGATGGAGAAATTTGAAATTTATCCAATCTGATTTTCATTTTTTTTCTTTTCATATCGCACTATACCAAAACATAATTAAACCTAATTTCTAAAAGAAACAACAAAAATGAAATTTGGATTGAAGAAACAAAGGCTCATAAGGTATAATAGAGAAGGAATCAAGTGGTCACTATGTTTGGAAAGGAAGAATAAGAAGAAATACATAGCTAAGAGCGAAAAGATATGAGTTATTGTTCTTTCAATGTGATTTTCATTTTTTTTCTTTTTTATATCGCACTATACCAAAACATAATTAAACCTAATTTGTAAAAGAAACAACAAAAATAAAATTCGGATTGAAGAAATAAAGACACCTAAGGTATAATAGAGAAGGAATGAAGTGGTCATTATGTTTGGAAAGGAAGAATAAGAAGAAACTCATGGCTAAGAGAGAAAAGATATGAGTTATTGTTCTCTCCTTTGCTCCACTAAAAATCCATCAATAAGGACCTTAAATTTGGTCCGTTGAAAATTTGGTCCATCAAAACTCCAACTAATGAAATTATATTGAGGATTGAAGAGTTGGTGGACAGGAGCAATCACAAAGAACCCAATGTTCATATCGAATTCTGCAATTTCTGTGTAAATTGTTAATAGATTTATTCATCGATCTTGAGTTGTAGATAGTAAAGGTTTTGCTAGTTTTGGAGTTGTGAATAGATTATAGAGCTATCCCAGTATACCATGAAAAACGTGAGTTAGCAAAACAGTGAAGATATAAGGGTAGTTTGGGCATCAAGTTTTCTTTTCTCTTAATTGATTGTTAATAAATTCCTTTTGACTAAAAAAAATATAAGTTTAAAAATTAATATATTGATATACTTTTTTTTTTTTTTTTTACTAGACAATACATTAAACAAGTTTCAATGGAGCTATGGGTACAACTAAAAAACTCAATTCAAGCCCAAGTGCCAAAACTCAGTACACTCTAGTTAAACCAAATCAAAATGGAACTAAAATACCCCATTAAATCAATCCATCCCTATCCTTAGAAATCCAAGAGAAATAACATTGCTGTTCTCACTATTTCTGAAGGAAACCACCATAAAAATTAGTGGATAAATAAATTAAACTGAGTCGAACTGAATTTTAAAATATTTAAATTTAATTTGATAGAATTTTTTAAATCTCAAACGAATTCGAATTTTACTCGTTTCAAATTCAAATCGAGTATTAATATACTTAAATTTAATTCGTTTAGCAAATAAATTTAGACGAATTAAATTTTTATTGAGTTTAATCTCGAATAATTTACAAACCGTTCAATTTATTTATATATATAATAAGTTGTAATTTAAAAATAATAAGTTTAAAACTAAATAATTTTAGTTAAATAAATAAATAAATATATATATATATATATATATATATATTAGTTTGCAAATTTATAAAAAATGAACTCTTAAAAAAATAAACGATCCAAATATTTATAAGTTTTAAGAGTATAATTAAATTATATAGGGCATGAATTTTAAAATATTTAAGTTTTATTCATGAAAAGTATATACAATGTTTAAATTTAGTTTTTTTATAATATTAATGATTATTTAACAAAACTGTTTACGAGTTTATTCGCAATTATGCTCATAAATTCCGTAACAAATCGAGTTCATGAGTTTTAACGAACCGAATGCTATGAAATTCAAACTTGATTTGTTTGCTAACCGAATCTAAAATTAAATTTAAACTTAACTCGTTTAAAAATAAAATTAAATCTGATCGAATTTTTATCGATACAAATCTCAAATAACTTCCGAATAATTTGACTTATTTACACTCGTAATAAAAATAAGAAGAAACTAAGTCATAATATAAATGTTCCTCCATAGTAAATCTACAACCAAAACTCATAAAATACAAAGAAACAACGGAAGCCAAGAACTCATTTTTGAATTATGGAAGCTTGGTATCTAGGAGGGACGAGGAAGAGATCATGGCTTTGCTCTTAATTGGAAGATAGACTGTCACTGGATATGATGATAGCTACTTGAGTTTCTAATTGTTTAATGCATGCAAAGTGCCTCCCTTCAATAGCTGCAAATCCTCTGAGCATCACTAAGAACTCATAATGCCCATATCTGGTCCTGAAAGCTGTTTTAGGTACATCCTCTTCCCTGATTCTCAGCTGATGATAGCCCGATCTCAGATCTATCTTAGAAAAACAACCTGCTCCTGCTAGCTGGTCGAATAGATCATCGATCCTGGGTAGAGGATACTTATTCTTGGTAGTGACTTTGTTCAACTGCCTGTAGTCGATACAAAGTCGAAGGGAGCCATCCTTCTTTCTGACAAACAACACTGGAGCACCCCAGGGTGAGGTACTTGGACGGATGAAACCCTTATCTACCAACTCCTGTAGCTGCTCTTTTAACTCTTTAAGCTCTGCTGGTGCCATCCTGTAGGGAGGAATAGAGATCGGTCTAGTACCAGGCACTAACTCAATCTCGAACTCTATTTCCCTATCAGGTGGTAGTCCTGGAAGCTCATCTGGAAACACATCTGGGAACTCTCTGACTACGGGCACTGAACTGGGGTCCCTAACCTGACTGTCTAGCTCTCTCACATGAGCTAGATACCCCTGACATCCCCTCCGGAGCAACCTACGAGCCTGTAGGGCTGATATCAGACCTCTAGGCGTGCCCCTCCTGTCTCCTCTGAAGACAAACTCAGATCCATCCTCATCTCTGAACTTAACTACCTTGTCTCTACAGTCCAAGGTAGCACCATATGCAGATAGCCAATCCATCCCTAGAATGACGTCAAAATCTGTCAACTCTAGAACCACAAGGTCAGCTGGAAGGCATCTACCATCTATAAACACTGGACTATGTCGACAGACTGTCTCTGCCAACGATGGATCACACTTAGGGCCACTGACCCATAGGGGACACTCTAACCCAGACGTCATCAAACCCACTCTCTCTATGGCTCTGGGAGCAACAAAGGAATGCGAAGCACCAGGGTCTAACAAAGCATACACTTCAAAACACCCAATGAGGAGATTACCTGACACCACGGTGTTAGAAGTGTTTGCCTCCTGCTGTGTCATCGTGAAAATCCGCGCCGGAGCTGACGGACCTCCACCTCGGGGACCCGCAGATGAAGAGGCTGACCCTCTCCCTCTGCCTCTGCCCTGTGTCATAACTGAAGCCGGTGGCTGTGGCATGCTAACTGGAGCTGTCTGCTGGGATGGTGCCGTGAAAGATGCCTGAGGGCACTCACGAGCCATGTGTCCCTCCTGGCCACACCGGTAACATCCTGTAATCCCAAAGCGACAAACTCCTCTGTGCGCTTTACCGCACCTACTACACACTGGAACCTCTGAACCTGAACTCATGCCACTGCCCAATCCCAGACCTGCTTTAATCTTGTTCCAGAACTTATTCTTCCTCGACTTCTGAGTGGAACCACTCCACTTCTTACCACTGGAAGTTGCTGCACCCTGTGAAGAGGGATCGGACTTACCCCTACCTGGGGTCTTAGAACCTGAAGACTGTGCCGGCTGCTGTTTCACTGTACCCTGTATAATGGCACTAGCCTCCATCCTCCGTGCTAAATCCACCACAGTGTGGAAACTCTCCCTCTCGGCTGCATGGATCAAGGAGGAATATCTAGAATGCAGTTTCATCGCATACCTCCTGGCCTTTTTCTGTTCTGTATCATAGGCCTGTCCTGCATACCGCAGCAACTCTATAAACCTATCAGTAAACTCATCAATACTCATATCCTCTGTCTGCTTGAGCTGCTCAAACTCAATCATCTTTAGCTCTTTCGAACTATCTGGGAATGCCCATCCGGCAAACTCATTAGCAAACTCCTCCCAAGACATGTTATCCAACCTGGGGTCCACATAGACGCCAAACCATTCCTTCGCCTTCTTACATTTTAAAGTGAACCCTGCCATCTGAATGGCTCTGGTATCATCTGCCCCTAACTCATCTGCTATCATCTTGACTGCTTTAATGTACTCAAACGGATCATCTCCTGATTGGTACTTAGGAGCATCTAACTTTAGGTAATCAGTCATCTTTACCTTGCTCCTCACAGATGGGCCAGGTTGAGGTGTTTGGATAACTGGGGCTTCTGGTTCTACCACTGGTGGTGGTGGTGGAGGTGCAGAACTCTCTAGTGTAGAGTATGCTGGACTGGGATAAAAAGGTGAGGGTGGATACATGGGATATGGTGGATATGGGGGGTAATACGGTGGATAAGGCATATATGTGGGATATGGGTGAAAACTAGGATAATCCGATGTACCTCCCATCGAATATCCTGGGCCCTGTGGGTAGGGCTGATAGTGGGGTGGATAACCATACCTCGAGGCCTGACCGCCTCCCTGTGATGATCCCACATCCTCCTCTGTAGTGCCAACACCTAACCCTCCATCCCTTCTTGGATCCACATCCATCTCTTCCCTTGTATCACTCGATCTTCTTCTCTGTTCTGTCTCCCTCCTGCTTTCATCAAACGACCTTCTAGGGTCCCTTGATGATCTTTCTCTGCCTGCCCTTTGGGACATAGCTCTTGGCAAAGCAGGGGGACGCCCTTCCATACCCTCATTCTCGGGCGGAGCTCCAGTCAATCTAGCTGATCGACGGGTTCCTCTCATTTTAGCTTCTGAAAACATAACATACACTTTAGCATCATATGATCCATGTAAAAACATGAACCCTCAACTCATAGCATAGCATATCATAGCAAGCATTAAATGCACATGCATAAAGTCATGGCATTACACATCAAGACAGGACTCAACATCCTATCCTAGTGGACATGATCTTCCTATTGTGCTTGCCCTCTAAAACAACCTCTTTCCGATGTGAGATATCTCTAATCCCTGAGCATCTTAGCTCAGCACACCGTACTCTAGAGGCCCTATGCTCTGATACCAATCTGTAACAGCCCGCTTACCGGACCATCACCGGCACTAGGATCCAGATCGGCTTAAGGCCGCCGGGACCCGTAGTAAGCCTACTGTCAACGCTGTGTACATGATAAATCCCATACATGATCATACTTAAGCTTCAAACTGTTACTTACTCTCTTTTTATTTTTCTTTTCTTTCTTTGCTTGACTATCTTTTCTTTTCTTGAAACTTTTCTCATCCACTAAGCCTGGACTATGCATGCTCTGTCTGTATGCACTCGAAGAGTGATACCTGCTATGGTACCATACAGTAACTACAGAGATAGAACGACTACCATGCACCAAGCCTAGCGCATCATAACAACATTATCTCAATTATACAATGATCACGTACAAAGGGATAAACATACTCTAGGGCCAAGCACAATTCTATAACTCAAAACATAACTTGCTATTACATCATTTCTATACATTACATAAACTCTGTACTGTACATCCTTATCATGTCCACTATTCTATACTATTACATATGCCTTTACCCTTGCTTTCTCTTTCTCTTTCTCTTCTCTGAGGCCCTGAAAAATGGGGTTAGGGAGAGGGATGAGCTGCTAAAGCCCAGTGAGCGGAATCTATAAAAAATCACATTTAAAACATGCTATCATATGATGCATCACTGCACAAACATTTCACATCTCGGATTGGACATGATCCCAAAACTCCCTCTGTCAGTGCCCGGCCCCCAAAGGAGCTCACACAGGTCTTTCACTCACTACTCATGGTGCCCGACCCTATAAGGGCTCTCACAGGACTCATCCAAGGTAAATGCCCGGCCCCCAAAGGAGCTCACACAGGACATACAATAATGACAGACTTATGGGCTATTGAGATCGCCTCGGTCCAATCCACATATACAAGTAATAATGCAATGCATCATCTTGGTGAATACTAATGCAAAGCATCCTACATAAACATGGCATTAATGATGCATGAATCATGCTAAAACAGTCTTTAACTTTGAAAATAAAGTTCTGTTCCACTCACCTCTGTCAAGGGCAGTCTCTGTAACTTTAACTCTGTGGGCCTCCTTGGTCTCTCGGGTCCGTACCTACACAGGTGGACTCAAATGAGGACCACACTTACTTAAACATAACTCTTAATATCTCCCCAAAACCCCTCTAAAACATCATAGGCATGCATGGAAAAATGGGCAAAAGAAGGCTGGACTGGGCACTTTCGGCGGCTGGTTCGGCGGCCGAAACCTCCCTCCAGAGACGAAACTCATGCATGTTCGGCGGCACCTTCGGCGGCCGAAAGTCTCGTCCAGAGACGAAACTCATGCACTTTCGGCGGCCAAACTCCCCCTTTCGGCGGCCGAAAGCCTCTTTCTCACCCAAAAGCCTAGCTTTCGGGGGCAAGGTTTGGCAGCCGAAACTGCCTCCACAAGGGGTTCGGCGGCCGAACCTTGCTTCGGCGGCCGAACCTGGATTCTCCAGAAAGGCAGAATCCGAGCACAACTCATGCTCTCAGCCTCCAAAATCCTATCAAACACCCATAACATGCATACCAACACTTCTCAACTCACAAAGAACATAACTCATGCATATAGAGGCCTAAAAACGAGCTCAAGCCTCAAAACAACAACAAAACTCATATGATCAACATATGCTCAAACTCATGTTTATACCCCCAAAACATGCCATAAAACTCTCTAAAACTCTTCAAACTTGCCTTAAACATAAGGGGAGGTGAGGATCCATGCTTACCTCTTGAAGAACTAGAGGATTGATGATCCAAACTTGGAGATGGGGGAAAACTCACTCAAAATCTCCAAGTGCTCAACTTTGCTTTCTTTTGCTCAAAACTCTAAAACAAAACCCAAATCAAGTTAAAACATGCAAGATTTGAGGAAAACATGAGAAATCACACCAAGGAGAGCTTGAACCTACCTTTGACCCAAAAACAGAGTGTTTAACACTCAAGTCTCGGGCAAAGGGACTTTTGTAGTGACCAACCGACTCTCCTTCGGCGGCCTAACGTGCATGCAAAACCATGCAACTTTCGGCGGCCGAACTTCACTTTCGGCGGCCGAACCTGGCTTTTGTCCCCTTGGCCTTTTCATTTCCAAAACTCAATTTTCTTAACTCAAAACATGCAAACATGATAAAAAAACACTTAAAAAAAACATCTTAAAAACCTTTCTTCT